>NW_024062991.1:547500-1147500 GCF_006381635.1 Hibiscus syriacus
TTCATATTTTTATGTTAGTCGTGTAAATATATATATAAACTTTATCTATACTAAATATTCAATTTAAATTGGTATTACGAATATATTTGACATTATATATTATAAAACTATTTTTATTAAAATACACGAGATATTATCATAATGATACTATTTTGGACAACAATTTCAATTAAAAATTATGTAAGCACGATGTCGGTTTATTTAGTACACAAATTCAATGCTTGGACTCCAAAAAAAATTACCCTTTGTACATTTATAAAAAAGTGAAAAAATTACCCTTTAGTACACAAGTTGAGTGATTAAATTGAAAAAATTAAAAGTAGAATGAGTAAATTTGGAGAGAGAGTAAAGTTGAATGATTAATTGTGTAAATTACCCTTTGAAAATATGGGAGACGCATGGAGTGCAATGCGTCTCCCATATTGTTTTAGGCTAAATTACATAATTAATCATTCAACTTTACTCTCTCTCCAAATTCACTCACTATACTTTTAATTTTTTCAATTTAATCACTCAACTTTTGTTTTACTCCTATTTTGATCACTCATCGACCATTGTTCAAGTTGTTATATAGAAGCAAATTTGATCCATCAGCTCTAGCATTGAATTTGTGTACTAAAGAAACCAACATCGTGCTTACATAATTTCTAATTGAAATTGTTGTCCAAAACAGTGCAGTTGTATTTAATTAATTTGGAGAGAGAATAAAGTTAATGATTAATTGTGTAATTTACCATTTGTACATTTACATTGGAATGAAATTGGTGAAAAAATATGGGAGACGCATTGCACTCCATGCGTCTCCCCCAAATTTATGTATAAGTCGCTTGGACTCCAATGCGTCTTCGGATTTACTATAGCATTCACTCTATTTCACGAAATAATTTAGAGAGCGCCCTATTCAAACAATTTTTTTTCAGCTGCAATATTTGAGAAATTGAGCCCATAATTTATATATATAGCTTATAATAATTATATAGTTTATATAAATATTATATATATATATATATATAGTGTTTTAATTTTTTTCTCAACTTTTGAAATGAATGCAATTTTTCCATTTTATAATATTTTTCATATTTAATCCCTTCGTATTGTTTAATTTACTTAAATTTTTATTTGTAATTTCATATTTGTTCAATTTAGTCCTCCAAAATTTATTTGCATCTAAAATTGACCCATACTTTTACTTATTTCTATTTTTTAATTGGCCCATAACTTTTTAAATGGGTATAATTTAGTACTTTTTGTATTAATTTCAACCTCACAATTTAAAGTTATTTCGATTTGATCCCTCATCAATGTGTGTTGTTTAATTTATTTAAATTTTTATTTGTAATTTCATATTTGTTCAATTTAGTCCTCCAAATTTTATTTGCTTCTGAAATTGACCTATACTTATTATTTATTTCTATTTTTAAATTGGACCATAACTTTTTAAATGGATATAATTTAGTATTTTTTTGTATTAATTTCAACCTCAATTTTTAAAATTATTTCGATTTGACCCCTCATCAATGTGTGTTGTTTAATTTATTTAAATTTTTATTTGAAATTTCATATTTATTCAAGTTAGTCCTCCAAATTTTATTTGCATCTAAAATTGACCCATACTTATTACTTATTTCTATTTTTTAATTGGCCCATAACTTTTTAAATGGGTATAATTTAGTACTTTTTTGTATTAATTTCAACCTCACAATTTAAAATTATTTCGATTTGATCCCTCATCAATGTGTGTTGTTTAATTTATTTAAATTTTTATTTGTAACTCCATATTTGTTCAATTTAATTCTTAAATTTGTATTTTTCATAGAATTGAACCATGATTATTTATATTCTTAGTAATTTACTCTAAATCATATACAATTACAAATTGCAATTCAACGTTCGCGAAAGACGAAAATAATTAATTCAAAAATAAAAATTAACCCGATTTGAACTCAATATGTATCTGATAGAGATCCGACCTGAATTTTATCTGCCAATGATGTGACTCGATCTGAACGAGATCCTCCTGAAGTCCATCCGAACCTGAATTATCCTGCTTTTTAACTGCTCCAGACCTGAACTGGAATCGATCCGAACTGAAAGTAAATCGACCTGAACCCTAACTGTATCTGGTGTCAAATCAACCTGAAAATGACCCGACCTGATTTGACCTGGACCCGACCTGATCTAAGTTGAAGCATCAAATTTACCTGACTTGACCTGTATCCGATTTTACCCGACCTGACAGGATCCGACTGAAACCTGAACGATTACCCGATTTTACAACCCTAACTAAACCACTACAACGAGTTTTATGGGTTTTTTGGCCCAATAGGGCAGAGAGGGAAAAAAATAGGGAAATAGGGCACTTGGCTTTTAATTGGAGATCTACGGTATTTGCTATAGTATTTAAGAAACTCGTCATGTTGAGGTGATAAGTTCGTTCAAATAATATTTTTTATTCAAACTCGTCACCTTGAGGTGACAAGTTCCAATAAAATATATTTTTTATTAATTTTCTCACATCGGGGATAAAAGTTTGAAAAAATATTTGTTATTGAAACTCGTCACCTCGAGGTGACGAGTTCCATGTACTGTAGAAATTATTGTAGATCCCAAATTAAAAATCAATGTGTACTATTTTCCTAATTTTTTTGGTCTGTCATATTGAGCCAAAAAAGCCAGTTTTATGTTAGAGTTCGATTTGATCTAGTATTAGGCATCAACAAATTCTATCACAACATAGCATGTATCTATTGAAAAAAAATAAGGAGGTTTGGTTTTAGAAAATATTTTATGTTTTTATTTTTATTGTTTTTAGAAAATAATTTATACTTTTAATTTTTTGAAAATTGAAAATATATTTAATTAATATAAATGAAAATTTGAATTCAGAAATTAAAATAGTTAAAATATATTTGGTATCTATTTTTTAAAATAGAGATGAACAAATAGTTATTAAATAATTATATTAAAATATAATTATTAAAAGATTTAGTACATTACTTTAATGTGAGTAATGAAAATGTAAAATAATTAATTCAATAAGAAACCGTATAACACCAAATTATTTATTTTATAATACGAATACAATGTTAATGCATATTGGACATCATTAATTAAAAAATACATAAAAAACATTGTTGTAAAGTATACACAAAATTGTCATTAATATATATATATATATATAATATATATATATATATATATATATATATATATTTAAGGCCCTTAAACTTTTGGGGGGAAATTAGTGTAACCATTGAACTGAATATGACACTTAAATTGAGAAAAATAATCTAACCCTTTGACTAACGAAATCAAACATTGATTGTCATGATGCTTACATGGCAATCTATAGTATTTATGTGATAGTTTCGATGTTGTTGTGGTAGTACATGATGAAATATGATGTGATAAACAAACTTGATTGAATTTTGGCTAAGTTTGAGGGTCTAATTGATTCTTTTAAAAAATTTAAAGACTTATTAAAAATATAAAATAAACATTATTAAGATATTTAATGCATTAAATAAAATACTACAAAATTAAATTATTAAAAAGTTTAGTCTAAGGATCAAATCGAGTGTAAAAAAGTTTAAGGACCATATTGATATTTTTGTAAAAGTTTGAGGATTTTAGATACCATTAGTCAAAAATATTGTTAGAAAGATTTAAATTCATGTCAGTTAAGTTAAAAATATAGATATTATATTTTTCTATTTTTCAAACTTCTAAAATAAATTTATTGGAAATACTAAAAACATTTTTTTATGTTTTCAGATTTTCACTTATTTTTATTTTCATTTTTTAGATATCATTTTTGATACGATCCAAACTAGCTACAATTTTCTCCATTACTTAATCACACCATAGATGCTTTTCATTACTGATTCTAAGGGAGTTCTTTCTTACCTTATCTTATATTATATAATTTATACATTCTATTATATCATAAGCATGCATTCACATGTTAGTATAAATTATCATATTATTATTTCCATCATATGCTTAGTTGATCATGTCTTTCATATCATTCAAATATATGCTAAGATTACATATCATTTCTTAGGATATTATTATTACATGTTTCCATTTATCATTTATGAATACGATGTTATATGATATTTATGCATACAACATATACCTAGATCTTTATGATTGATACACAATGTTATAAGTATGTTAGATTAATCTTAAATCCATTTAAGCATGATTCATTACATTCATGAAATGGCAACATGCTTAATCATTCATTTGTTAGCTCATATGCATTCATTTTAGCTCCTAGGTCTTACACATTAGCTTATATATGTTATATCATTATGTACTTAGCTCATGACATGCATTCATAGCTTATATCACTCAAACACCTCACGACAGCATGCATTTTACCTTAAATAAGCTCATATATTGCTTATTTTATTTGTTTGGTGATTTCTATAGGTGAAACGCAAAGCAAGGCATATTATGGTAGCTTGGTTAGCTAAAAGGACAAGCATAACAGCTCACACTAGCTCATGAACATTATGTCAGCTCATTTCAACACATAAGGAGCTTCAACTTAGTTGGAGGAGCGAGCATGTAGCTGAACTTAGCTAGAGGAGAGCTTTGGACCAAATTGTTGAAAAGTGGACTAGAGGTAGTTGGAAGTAGCTGGGAGAGTAGCTGAGGAGCTGACAAGACCAAAGCTAACTAGCTTGAGTTCATCAAGCTATAACTCACCTAGTTAGCTACTAAGAAACTCATCTAGCTTACCTTGAAGCTAGTTCATCTCTAGGCTGCCCAATGGATGCCATGTCATCTAGATACACGTTGGAAGCTAATTCACGCCTAGTTATTGCCTATCTTCATTGCATGGACTTCAAGACATCATCCTATGGTTGCATCCTCATCAAAGCATAGCAAGAAGACCCATGTGCATTCATGTAGGCTGCCATGTGCATCATTCAAGCATATGCATCAAATTGGCACCAAAACACCAAGGGATGCTTCTTATTCGGCCAAAGACTCTTTCCTCTTCATTTTGGCGCCCAAATAACTTCCAAATGCATTCAAATCATCCTTAGGGCCGAACCAACACATAACCATTCGGCCAAGAGCATGTATTTTCATTAAAGTCTTATTTTTTCATTACAAATCATGTCATTTTAGGAAGGTACAAGGGTTGGCCGAACCAACACGTACCTATTCGGCCAAGTCCATTGAAAAACTATAAATAGGCCATTATATTTCATTTGTAAGCAGACCTTTTTTATTAATATAAGTGATATTATTCTCTTCCTTAAGTCCTGGTGACTTTTATCGACTTATCAAGTATTTTATACTTGTGGCGTCAACCCCCTTTTTACCTTGATACTTATGGTTCCTAGTTCTTATAACTAGTGGGTCAAAGTACTTAATACCACCCCTTAAAGAAGTAATATAAAGTATCAGTCTTTGCTCTGTATAGCATTGGTTCTTCTTTGAGTCTTCTTTAAGATACTATCCTCACAACTATCCCTTTGTTTCATTAACCATAACCCATAGCCATATCAATCATCTTCTGCTTCCATTTCTCATTTTAAACAGCCCACCTATTCACCCATACGTTTATCATCCTTAACCCTCTCTTTTTGAATCATTCACTTGTGCAGGTTGTTTTGCTTCCTTCCTAGATCCATAATCAATTGTTAAGGTACAAGTGTCTTATATCAAGCGGTAATCAGAGCTTTGGTGGAAGAAGCAATGTACAACAACAACAACAAAAATACAAAAAGAAGTGCAGTGAAGTTCAAAGTGAAAGAAATCAAGAAAAAAATTCAGCAAAGAAATTCAAAGCAGTCAAAGGAAGAAAAAGAAAAGAAAAAGAAATAAAGTTGAAGCACTCATCACCAAGCCATTCAAGTAAGCCTTTCAAATTGATTGTGGTGATAGAAGGTTGTAAAGTAACTTTGTGTAAGTAACACCTTTTGTTCTCTTCTTTCTATTTCTAAGCCACCATTTCTTTATATTTGTTTTTCCATTCCTACTAACCCTTCTGCAGCCAACGCCAAACAAGTAAAAATTTACTTGATACGGTTTTGAGTAAAGTTCTCTAGAACTTGGGATAAGAGAATTGAGAGGAAAAAAATCTGGAGCGTGTGTGAGAACAGAAGAGAACAAGTAAAAGCCATTAAGTCCTAGAGTGCAAACACGAGCGGATTGAGTGACATTCAATTTTTCCTTGGAGTGACTCGTGAGGCTTTGTGAGAGTATATTCTGGTAAGGTCCTGTACATTTCATTTTTCCTTATTTGCTAACATGTCTCTTCCATCCAACATCTTTGTAGTCAAAAGGACTTTGAACATTCAAAGTCAAGAGGATGAACAAAGAGAGAACATCTTCCATACCAAATGTCATGTGGGAGATAAAATTTGCGTGGTGATCATTGATAGAAGAAGTTGTACAAACGTAGCAAGTACTCACATGGTGGAAAAGTTGGGTCTCAAGACTTCCAAGCATCCTCATCCATACAAACTTTAGTGGCTCAACGATGTGGGAGGAGCCAAGGTAACCAAACAAGTTGTTGTACCTTTCTCAATTGGAAGATACAAAGATGAAGTCTTTTGTGACGTGGTGCTCATGAGTGCAAGCCATAATATATTAAGACGTCCTTGGCAGTTTGACAAGAAGGCTACCCATGACGGATTTTTTAAAAAGTATTCTTTCCAACATCAAGGAAAGAAAATCATATTGGCGCCTATGCTTCCAAGTCAAGTCCATGAATGCCAAGTGACCCTTAAGTCACACATAGAAGAATGGGATAAAATGAAGGCCATAAAAAGAAGCTTTGAAGAAAAGCGTTTTGAGGAGACAAAAAGAATTAGAAATGAATTTGTTGAAGTTGAAAAGGATGTTTTGCAAGTAGTGGAGCAAATTGAAAGTGGCAAAATTTGAAAAGGATAAGTGTAGAGAAGAGAAGTAGAGTGAAGGACAAATTTTACCTAACAAATCTTCTTATACTATTTCTTTTTCCTTGTAGGATATTCAAAGAGACATATCTTTTCAAGTAGAAAATTCAAGAAACATGTCTTTTGAAGAACCAATAGGTGTGACCTTTGGTAATCCACAAGACATGTCCTTTGACATTCCAACAGTTATGCCACTTGAAGTTCAAAAAGATGTGTCACTTGAAGTGCCACAAGTTTTGATCATTAAGGCTCCAAGTACATTACAACTATTAAAGAGATTTCAACAACCAATGGAGTTTTCCATCATCAAGCAACCAACACCCTTTAAACATCCTCCATGGTTTGCTATTTCCATTCATCTTGTTTATTCAGTTTCTAACTTTTGTTTATTTTGCAGTGAAATGATTCATATCTATGGAGTTATTTTCACATGTGTTGAATAATTCAAAGAGATGAATCGAGCATTATCCACCAGCTCAAAAGCTATCATTTGGAAAGGTACAAAGTTTAAAGGAGTGATCCAAAAGACAAGTTTTATTCTAAAAGGATATCACATTTCCAAAGAGGGATCTCAATAGACTTGTGCCTTTTCAATCGAATGTGTTGTTTCAAGTAAAAAGGTAAGATTATTCACCCACAAAGGAGATGATTCCCTTGAAGAGTTAGAGATTCATCAAAGGGCACATGATGGTTCAAAGGAAAACTTCCAAAGATTATGTCATTTCACCAAGGGTGATGAATTTCCAAATAGACATGATGATTTAAATCAGATATGTCTCTCCCGTTCAAAGGACATGTGATGGTTCCCAAACATTGTGTCCTCCCATAAAAGGACGTGAAGTTACCAGAATTGAAGCCAAGAGTTTCAACATTTCGTGTGAAGCAATTATTGGAGGAAAACATAAGGATTCAATCCTTCTAACATCAAGAAGGTCTTCAATGAGACTCTACTTCGATTTGAGGACAAATCGCCTAAAAGAAGGGGAGGATGATACGATCCAAACTAGCTCTAATTTTCTCCATGACTTAATCACACCATGGATGTTTTTCATTGCTGATTATAAGGTAGTTCTTTCTTACCCTATCTTATATTATATCATTTATACATTCTATTATATCATAAGCATGCATTCACATATGTTAGTATAAATTATCATATTATTATTTCCATCCTATGCTTAGTTGATCATGTCTTTCATATCATTCAAATATATGCTATGATTACATATCATTTCTTTGGATATTATTATTACATGTTTCCATTTATCATTTATGAATACCATGTTATATGATATTCATGCATACAACATATACCTAGATCTTTATGATTGATACACAATGTTATAAGTATGTTAGATTAATCTTACATCCATTTAAGCATGATTCATTACATTCATGAAATGGCAACATGCTTAATCATTCATTTGTTAGCTCATTTACATTCATTTTAGCTCCTAGGTCTTACAAATTAGCTTATATATGTTATATCATTATGTACTTAGCTCATGACATGCATTCATAGCTTATATCACTCAAACACCTCACGGCAACATGCATTTTACCTTAAATAAGCTCATATATTGCTTATTTTATTTGTTTGGTGATTCCTATAGGTGAAACGCAAAGCAAGGCATATTATGGTAGCTTGGTTAGCTAAAAGGACAAGCATAGCAGCTCACACTAGCTCATGAACATTATGGCATCTCATTTCATCACATAAGGAGCTTCAACTTAGTTGGAAGAGCTAGCATGTAGCTGAACTTAGCTAGAGGAGAGCTTTGGACCAAATTGCTGAAAAGTGGACTAGAGGTAGCTGGAAGTAGCTGGGAGAGTAGCTGAGGAGCTGAGAAGACCAAAGATAACTAGTTTGAGTTCATCAAGCTATAACTCACCTAATTAGCTACCAAGAAACTCATCTAGCTTACCTTGAAGCTAGTTCATCTCTAGGTTGCCCAATGGATGACATGTCATCTAGATACACGTTGGAAGCTAATTCACGCCTAGTTGTTGCCTATCTTCATTCCATGGACTTCAATACATCATCCTATGGTTGCATCCTCATCAAAGCATAGCAAGAAGACCCACGTGCATTCATGTAGGATGCCATGTGCATCATTCAAGCATATGCATCAAATTGGCACCAAAACACCAAGGGATGCTTCCTATTCGGCCAAAGACTCTTTCCTCTTCATTTTGGCGCCCAAATAACTTCCAAATGCATTCAAATCATCCTTAGGGCCAAACCAACACATAACCATTTGGCTAAGAGCATGTATTTTCATTAAAGTCTTATTTTTTCATTAAAAACCATGTCATTTTATGAAGGTACAAGGGCTGGCCGAACCAACATGTACCTATTCGGCTAAGTCCCTTTAAAAACTATAAATAGGCCATTATATTTCATTTTCAAGCAGACCTTTTTGATTAATATAAGTGAGATTATTCTCTTCTTTAAGTCCTGGTGACTTTTATCGACTTATCAAGTATTTTATACTTGTGGCATCAACCCCCTTTTCACCTTGATACTTCTGGTTCCTAGTTCTTATAACTATTGGGTCAAAGTACTTAATACCACCCCTTAAAGAAGCAATATAAAGTCTGGGTCTTTGCTCTCTATAGCATTGGTTCTTCTTTGAGTCTTCTTTAAGATACTATCCTCACAACCATCCATTTGTTTCATTAACCATAACCCATAGCCATATCAATCATCTTCTGATTCCATCTCTCATTTTAAACAACCCACCTATTCACCATACGTTTACCATCCTTAACCCTCTCTTTTTGAGCCATTCACTTGTGCAGGTTGTTTTGCTTCCTTCCTAGATCCACAATCAATTGTTAAGGTACAAGTGCCTTACATCAATTTTCTAATTTTACAATCAAACATGTTTTCTTTTACATTTTCTATTTTCTAAGAAAATAAAAACAATATATATTTTATAGAACCAAACAGACCCTAAATAACTCACTATAAGTTATATTCTACTGTGGATTTTCATTGATAAACTTAAGAATGATAGAGTGTAAATTTTAAATCTTCATATAATTTAAATATAATTTATTTATTTTATTAATAATTTAACTTATCTCTATAGGGGTAAGCAACTGTAGATGGTCAAATAAATTAAAGGGTAAACTACACTAGATAGCACTAAATTTTAGGTGTTGTATTTTTTATACCACTGAATTTTAATTTGTCAATTATAATATTAAACTTTGATTTTCGTTTCAATAATATCACAACCCTTTAAATCATCAACAATCGAATCAAAATGATGTCATTTTGGTTGAGGTGTATATGTTGACAACCGTTAGTCATGTCACCGGCTATTAGCCATGTCATCGTGTCGTTAATGATTTAACAGTTCAATGGTATAATTGAAACATAAATCAAAATTTTGTGCTATAATTGACTAAATTTAAAAATTAATGATATAAATGATACAATACCTAAAGTTTGATGATATCTTTTGTAGTTTACCCTAAATTAAATTCAAGAACTTTTAAATCGAATCAATAGCCTATTTGGTAAAACTTTTAGAAAGTATGGTAAAAATGTGTTTTTTTAAAAAAGTATCTGAAATATGTGTTAAGTTGTTATTAGTAAGTGATTTCAAGTAAATAAAATGTATGTTTTAGATATTACTTTTTTAAAATAAAAAAATAGATAATATAACGAAGAATAAATAAGTAATTTTGATCAAAAGTATTTTTGAAGAAATTAAAAATTAATTTTTTTAGCTAATGTAGGGAGGTCACCGAATGTTGTTAACATGATGGATGGAGTGTCGGTGTTAGAGATGTTGAAAAGTGGTGCCACTAAAATTGGTGGCACCGAAAGTGAATTGAAAACAAAAAACAATTCCACCGAATGGTGGAGTCAATAATTGGTTGTAATTGCTGAATTTTTTATGATGGTAACATTGCACATTAGTCCCTATACTTTAGGGTATTTACAAAATTAGTCCTTAAGCTTCAACTATCTAACTCATTTAGCTTCAAAACCATCCCAAATCATTTTAGCTTTCTCCCAATACTATAGAATTTAGAGAGTTTTCTTGAGAGTTGTTTTCTCCTTTTATCAAGAGAATTATCATGTTTTCTCATTGTTAGATCGAGAGAAGTTGCAATTCCTATTTTGTCATAGTAAAATTCTTCTACCGTTGCCTGTGGTTTTTATCCTATATTTTTAGGGGTTTTCCACGTAACATTTGTGTCTTATTTATCTTCATTTTTATTTTTATCAAATTATCAGTTGCGATTTTGCTCTATCCGATAGTCGTATTCCGCAACAATTGGTATCAGTGCCAGATTAGAGTGTGTAATCTACTTCTTTGTCTTTATGGTTTTCACCAAAGGTGGATCCTCTACATAAGAAAGTAAGAAGGTATTACCCATTCTTTGAAGGTTCCAGAAAACTATTCATGATAGTGAAATAGTGGGAGCTATCCGTAATAGAGTTATGACAACGAAATTTGATATTGAAAAGTTCAATGAGAGAAATTTCTCATTGTGGAAATTGAAGATGAAGGTCATCCTGAGGAAAGACGGTTGTCTAGCAGCTATCAGTGAAATGCCGGTAGATTTCACAGATGACAACAAATTGATCGAAATAGACGGGAATGTTATGGCAAACTTTCATCCAGCATTATCAGATGAAGTATTGTCAAGCATCGAGGATAAGAAATAACTAAAGAGATATGGATCATCTCACCAAACTGTACGAAGCCACATCGTTGCACAATTAAATTTTTGCTTAGAGGAAATTATACACTCTACGGATGCCAGAATCTATTCAGTGACAAGCAGAAGTATTGACAACGATGAGAGGGAGATCAAATAATGTGGCCAAAGCAGCAGGCACAAACATGGTAGATCAAAGTCGAGAAATAAGAAGAATTTAAAGTGTTACAACTGTAGAAAGAATGGTCACTTGAATAAGGATTGTTGGAGTCTAAATAAAAACTCCAATTAAAAGGCAATACCGCAACACTTCAGATGATAGAGATGCTCTATGTTGTGAAGCGTAAACCATCGTGGAAGGTAGAAAAGAGATTTGCATATATGGCTCATTATTCAGGACAAATATCACATGACCTCAAAAAGAGAATGGTTTCATTATTATGAACCTGTCTCAGGAGGATCTGTGTATAGTTGCATCAAATTATTAAGATGTATATAGAACAATTAAGTTGTTCGAGATGACACGTGAAAGGCCTTAAGAAAAATTTATTATCATACGATTTGTTGTAATAATGCAAGAAAGATTGAACATGGAAAGGAATTATGAAGGTACTCCGTGGAGTGCTTGTGGTGATGAAAGACGAAAAGATAGATGCAAACTTGTACATGCGAATGGAGAGACTTTGCTAGAAGTAGAAGCCTTTGTTGCCTCATGTAGTTCAGATTCTGCAATGCTATGGCATCAGAAACTTGGACACATGTCAGAATAAGGAATGAAAGTCCTTGTGGAGCAAAAGCTACTTCCAGGCCTAACAAAAGGTATCACTACTTTGTGTGTGCATTGCATAACAAGTAAGCAGTACCGGTTTGAAATTCAACACTCAAATTCTAGAGGCAAAAGTATTATAGAATTGTTCTTTGACGTAAGGCAAGCACCAGTTACATCCCTAGGGGGAGCAAAATACTTTGTCTTATTTATTGATGACTACTCCAGGATTTTGGGTGTACCTTATTAAGAAGAAGTCAGACATGTTTTCTTTCAAAACTTAAAGAGCGGGTGAAACTTATTATGGAAATAAGATCAAGTGTTTCAGAACAGATAATGGAGGAGAATACACAAGTGAAGAATTTGATGACTTTTGCAGGAAGAAGGCATCAAAGACAGTTCACATTGGTGAACACTCCTCAACAAAATGGAGTGGCAGAGATGGACAAAACCTTGTTAGAAAGAACAAGAGCATTTAGAGCTACAGGCCTAGAAAAAATCCTGTTATTTGGTGAATCGAGCTCCATCAACTGCAATAGAGCTGAAGACACCAATGGAGATGTGGACTGGTAAACCAACTGATTATTCAAGCCTCCATGTATTTAGAAGTATTGTGTATGTGATGTACAACTCCCAAGAAATTTCAAAGCTGGATCCAAAATCCAGGAAATACAAATTCTTGGGGTATGTTGATGGAGTAAAGGGGTATCACCTTTGGGATCCCACTGTTCGCAAAGTGATAATCAATAGGGATGTTATCTTTGTAGAAGATAAACTACAAAGAAAAGAAGATGATGATATCGCTAAAAGGTCAAAGACTACACAGATACATGTGGAAAAGGAGTTTGAAAAAGGAGATTCTTCTAAAGCAGAACCAACACATGATGATTAAGAACCAAAGAGTTTTGAAGCTCCAACAACTCGTCAATCAGATCGTGTGAGAAGATGTCCCAATTGGTACTCAGATTATGATATAGAAGGTAATATTGCATATTTCCTTTTAACAGAGGACGGTGAGCCATCAACATACCAAGAGGCAACAAATAGCTCATATGTTTCACTGTGGATGATGGTGATGCAAGAAGAAATTGAAGCCCTTCATAAAAATAATACATGGGATCTTGTCTCACTACCACAAGGAAGGAAGCCAATTGGTAACAAATGGGTCTTCAAAATCAAGCGAAATGGTGACGATCAAGTTGAGAGGTATCGTACAAGACTGGTGGCCAAAGGATATGCTCAAAAAGAAGGTATTGATTTCAATGAAATCTTTTCTCCTGTGGTTAGACTAACAACAGTTCGAGTAGTCTTGGAAATGTGTGCTACATTGAATTTACATCTAGAGCAGCTAGATGTTAAAACAATTTTTCTTCATGGAGATCCTGAAGAAGAAATTTATATAGTCCAGCCTAAAGGTTTTGAAGAAAAAGAAAAGAAGAACTTGGTTTACAGGTTGAACAAATCTCTGTACGGTCTAAAGCAGGCGCCGAGGTATTGGTATAAGAGATTTGATTCCTTCATTATGTGCCTTGGATACAACATACTTAATGCAGACCCTTGTGCTTATTTTAAGAGGTTTGGTGATAATGATTTTGTTATATTACTGTTATATGTGGATGACATATTGGTTGCAGGACCCAACAATGATCATATTGAAGAATTGAAGGCACAACTGGCTAGGAAATTTGAAATGAAGGACTTGGAATCAATAAACAAGATTCTAGGGATGCAAATTCACCGAGACAGAAGTAATAGGAAGATTTAGCTTTCACAAAAGAATTAATAAAGAAGATCTTGTCACGATTCAACATGCAATATTGTAAGACAGTTTCTACCCCACTTCCTATTAACTTCAAATTATCCTCCAGTATGAGTCCTAGCAGTGAAGAAGAGATGGTGGAGAAGTCTCGAGTATCGTATGCATCGGCAGTGAGAAGTTTAATGTTTGTTATGATATGCACAAGACCAGACATTGCACAAGCAGTGGGAATAGTTAGTCGGTACATGACAAATCCATGCAAAGAGTATTGGAATACAGTAAAGAGGATCCTGAGATACATCAAAGGGACATCAAATGTTGTATTATGTTACAGATGATCAAATTTACTTATCAATGGGTATGTAGATTCTGACTATATAGGGGATTTGGATAAAAGCAAATCTACTAAAAGATATGTGTTCAAAGTTGCTGGTGGAGCTGTAAGCTGGGTTTCAAAAATTGCAGTCAGTTGTGGCTATGTCCACAACAAAAGCATAATATGTAGTAGCTACACAAGCCAATAAAGAAGTAATTTGGTTGAAGATGCTATTGGAGGAACTTGGGCACAATCAAGAGTATGTCTCTCTGTTTTGTGATAGTCAAAGCGCCTTGCATCTAGTAAGAAATCCAACATTTCATTCAAGGACAAAGCATATACGAGTTCAGTACCATTTCATTCGTGAAAAGGTGGAAGAAGGGACGGTAGATATGCAGAAGATCCATACCAAAGACAACATTGCAGATTTCATGACGAAGGCGATCAATGTTGATAAATTTACTTGGTGTCAATCCTCTTGTGGCCTGTCAGAGACGTAAGCAACATGAAGGTAAAAGGTAGAAAGAATGGTGTGAAGATATGATTGTTCCAATCAAGTCTTCAAGTGGGAGATTGTTGAAAACTTGTGCCACCGAAATTGGTGGCACCGAAAGTGAATTGAAAACAAAAAATAATTCCACCGAATGGTAGAGTCAACAATTGGCTGTAATTGTTGAATTTTTTATGATTGTAAAATTGCATATTAGTCCCTATACTTTAGGGTATTTACAAAATTAGTTCTTAAGCTTCAACTATAAATACCCTAACTCATTTAGCTTCAAAACCATCCCAAATCATTTTTGTTTTCTCCCAATACTAGAGAATTTAGAGAGTTTTCTTGAGAGTTGTTTTCTCCTTTTTATCAAGAGATAATTGTCATTGTTTTCTCCTTGTTAGATCGAGAGAAGTTGTAATTCATATTTTCTCATAGTGAAATTCTTCTACTGTTGTCTGTGGTTTTTACCCTATATTATTTAGGGGTTTTCCACGTAACATTTGTGTCTTCTTTATCTTTATTTTTATCAAATTATCAGTTGCGATTTTACTCTATCCGATAGTCGTATTCCGCAACAAGAGAGATCGGGGTCTCCGCTTATGGATGATAGGGAATCCAAAAAATTGTGGAATAATAGTAAGATGATAGAAGATTCTCATGGGATAGGGTTATTGCAATGGATGCAGATGATAACTTGACAGGAGTGGTGGAGAAGTAAGGGGACGCAGCACAGGAGTTGAATGGACAAGGGAATGTGCTACAGTACGACCCTTGTATGCACACATGATGAGTGGAAACTTGGAGGGGAATAAAATAGTACATACTTTGTCGGCTACAGACACAATAGAGGTGCTTTGTGAAAATTGTGTGGTTGATGATAGCGGTCCTATTACGACTATAAGGTTCTCGGAGAGGGTGCATGAAAAAATTGACCATGCATGCAACACGTTCTTATTATTCGGTTACTTGATAAACGATTGGCTATAAGGCTTTAATGAATAGGTTGTTGGCATTATGAAGCCCTTAGGGGAGATTCAACTAGTTGACTTGGATAATAATTATTATTTGGTGAAGTTTACCATGAGACAAATTATGTTAAGGTCCTCACGGAGGATCCATGGACAATTTTCGGAAGCTATTTAACCATGCAGCCATGCAGCAGGTCGTTTTCCACTTCTGAGAAGCATCTTTCTCAAGTTATTGTCTGGGTTCGCCTTCCAGGATTACCTTATCGGTATTACTCCAAGACGTTGTTCTGTCGAATTGCTACAGTGATGGGACGAGTGGTGCGCATTGATTATAATACCCATAAGGGAGGACGGGGTAAGTTTTCTCAGTTAGCTATGATAGTTGATTTGAACAAATCTTTCAAGTCTTGTATAGGCATTGATGGGTTTATCCAAAGGTTGGAATACGAGGGTTTATTGAGTATATGCTTCTCGTGCGGTACCTATAAGCATTTGGTAGATGATTGTGGCAAGAATAAAGAATCAGTGATGCAAAAAGAGATTCAGGAGGTACCAACTAGGCCGAATTCGGAAAGCTCATGGAGATGGTTTATATGGCCCTTGGATGGTTGTAGAGAAAAAATATGTCAACCAAAAGGGGATGTGACAAAGCGAGACATAAGTAAGGGGCAGAACGGATGTGAGAATTATTCACGATTAACTGTACTGGCTTATGGGGACTGCGATGTTGCTGAGGGCCAAGGAGTAGAGACGGATGAAAACATAAGGAGTGGCAAGAATGTTAAGAGTGAAAATGCCTTTACCACTGAAAAACAAGTGGATCAGTATTCTATGGGAAAGAGACCGATTGTAGTGAATGTTAAGGGTAAAGGTATTCGGATGCAATCTCATACGGATGTTGTAGGGTGTAGTAAAGATGTAAGGGTTTCACAACAGGGAAAAGCAAAAGGGACTGATATTCAGGTGTTAGGCATTCTACCACGCATTTAATAGGGGGCCATCAGGAGATATATATACAAGATAAAATAAATGAAGTTCGACGAGTAGTGAAAACATTAAACGAGAATATACAAATGGGTGATCGAGTAACTGAAGACCGGATTATAGCTAGGGACTAGATTAATAGTTTGATGCAGTAGCTTGATACAGCAGGACAAAACACTAACCCGATACTGTAGGCCCAAATTGATGCTCGGTTGATAGAGGCAGGGTTAGTTAATGATATAGATCTGATGAAGGAGTACGATGCGATGAATGAATTAGAGCTGGCGACATTATCCTGATCTATCTTGATGGGTAATATTTTTCTTATTTTATTGTTATGGATTGTATGTTTTGGAATTTTCAGGGGACGACGAGTCTTACTTTTTGACGAGTTCTTCAGATTTTTGTACAGGAATTCAATCCTAATGTTGTGGCTTTATTTGAACCTCGTATCAATTGGATAAAAGCTGACAAGATTATTACGAGATCAGGATTTTCTCATTCGTTTCGAATTGAAGCATAGGGATTTAGTGGGGAAGTCTAGTTACTATGGGATGATTCTGTGGATTTTAACATACTGGCGGTGTTGAATCAATTCATTCATGGATGGTATCGCAAGATAGATGATCAAGATTGGGTGTTCATTACGGCTGTGTATGCTAGCCAAAATCAGACAATCTGAAACCATTTATGGAATTCCTTATTAGCGTTAGACCTCGGGAGTGATAAACTGTGGCTTTTAGGGGGAGACCTTAATGCGATTTTGGATGGTCAGGAACAAATAGTGGTTCTTGAAGAGTGAAGAAGGAAAGTCAAGGTCTTCAGGAATTTATTTTTGCGGCTGGCTTATTGGATTTAGGCTATAGTAGGCCATCGTTTACATGGTCTTAAGGTAACTTGCATCAATGGTTAGATCGTTGTCTGGCTAATGAACGTTTGTGTTCCATGTCCTATTTAAGGTGATGCATTTGGATCTGTTTGGATTGTATCATAGATCGGTGTTGTTTCAAAATACAGTAGAAGTTGTTGTGACACGAGATAATGCTTTTTGATACATAGCAGCCTGGTAGGACCATCTTTCCTTCCAGGATTTTTTACAATCTTAGTGGAACGATGATATGATTAGCAAGAATTTTACTATGGCGGTGCGAACTTGGAATGTGGATTTGTTTGGGCATATTGGTAAGAGGAAATGTTCTTTAATAGCAAGAATTTGAGGTATTGAGAGAGGATTGGAGAAATATCATTCTGATTTTCTTTGTGACCTAGAACAGAACCTACGGGTTGAATTGGAATGGGTTTTAGATCAGGAAGAGTCTGTGGCGACAGAAGGCATGTGAATGTTGGGGGATAATATACCCTCAAGGTAGATTTTCTTGTATTCTTTATTTAGATGTGTTGATAGTTCCTATCTTGGATGATGAGATTAAAGCAATTTTTTTGACATGTCAGCTCTGAAAGCTCCTGGTAGAGATGGGTTGCATGGAACCTTTTATAAAAAATTTGGCAGATAATGGGTGGAACATTGTGTTGATTCATGAGACAAGTTTTTGAGAATGAGCATTGACATCCTGACCTTAATCAAACGTTGCTTGTGTTAATTCCTAAGGTGCAGGTACCGGAGTTGATTAGTCAGTTTTGACCGATTAGTCTCTGCAATGTGCTATACAAGGCGGTCACTAAGATTATTGTGAATCGGTTAAAACTTTTCTTACCAAAATGAGTGTCGAAAAATCAAACTAGCTTTGTTCTAGGATGGTCTATAGTAGATAACATCCTTATATCTCAGGAGGTTATTCATTCAATGAAAGGTAAAACTGGAAGAAAATGGTGGATGATGATAAAGATTGACTTGGAGAAAGCATATGATAGATTAGAGTGGGACTTTGTGGAAGATACTTTACATGATTTGGGAATTCCAATAGTCTTGATTCGTCTAATTATCAGTTGTATTACTTTTGTTCTTTCTAATATTTTATGAAATGAGGAGGCTTCTAAATAATTTCGATCTACGAGAGGGTTATGTTAGGGTGATCCTTTATCCCCTTATTTGTTTGTGTTGTGCCTGGAAAGGTTGGCCCAGGCAATTCAAGCGGAGGTTACTGGTGGACATTGGTAGGCCTTCAAGACTTCCTCAACAGGACCAGATATCTTTCTTTTATTGTTTGAAGATGATATGGTGTTTTTTTGTTGAAGTTTCTAGCGAGCAAGGTCAGGTCATTATGTTTGTGCTTTTGCAATTTTGTGAGGCATCGGGACAAAAAATAAGTATCTCTAAGGGGACGTTTGGATGGGGAATATGAGATTCTCATGGGAATGAAATTCACATTCCCCGTTTGGTTAGCCCGGGAATCTCATTCCCGGTAATGTAAGATTACCAATAGTGGATTTTTTGGGGTATATTACTGGGAATGCTATTACCTCTCTTTCCTTAAGTATTGTTGGATTACCGGCGTTTTGGACTAAAATGCCCTTAATTTTTTTTTCAAAAATATCATTCTTTGTCATTGAATAATAAAAATTCTACGAAGGTTAAATTACAAATTTATCCTTAAACTATTTTAGATTTACAAAAAAGTCTATAATTAAAATTTTATATGAAGTTCAGGGGTTAAAATAAAATTTTACCCTTTCATTAACCTTTTTATATTTTCAATTTTGTAAAAAAATTATATAAATTTTATGAATTTAATTTTTTTAAAGAAAATATATAAATATTTTTTCAACTTGTTAAAAAACATATATATAATAAGGACAATTTGATCAAATATACATTCCAATAATCTTTTATTCCTTTAACCAAACACGATAATCTTATATTCCTGCTAAACTAACATACACAAAATACAACATTCCCAATAATCCTATTCCCTGGTAATCTTATATTCACACTGTCAATCTTACATCCCGTGAACTAAACGCACCCTAAGACTACTATGTTTTTTCTCTAAGAATGTGCTCATGACAATACGTGAACAAATCAGCTCCGAGTTAGGATTTCAAGTGGTGACTAATTTGGGAAAATATTTAGAGAAAATAACTTGAGTGGCCCAAAATGCCTTATGATATACGATTTTAACCAATTTTTTTAGATTTGCAAAATAACCAACAAATTGCAACTTAATTTCGAATTCGCAACACGAAAGCTAATTTCGCAACACAGTTTCCGAATTCGCAACACAGAAGTCGAATTCGCAACTCGAAATTGACATTTTCGCAACACGAATTTCTTTTTCGCAACTCGATTTTTAAATTCGCAACACGAGTTTCATTTTCACAACTCGATTTTCTAATTCGCAACGCGAGTTTCGTTTTCGCAACGCAAATTTTGAATTCGCAACCCATCCTGCTATGTACAGAGATTTCATAAGTTATCCAAAAGGAAAAAAAGCAAAACATGAGAAGAGTTTACCACTTTTGTAAGGTTGGTAGGACCTTTCCATTTTGTTTGTCCCAAAAAACCAGACTGTATGGACTCCATGGGCGAGGTGCTTCCATAGCTGCCTCACCTTTAACCTTCAGCTTAAGATAAAACAAAAAAGTTTACCACTTAAGCTTATCATAACATCAGCTATTTATTCCTTAATTAAACCTTAATTCCATTGGTATTGTAATAAAAAGAATCCCTTTCTTTGCTCAGATTCAAAGCTTAATTTTTGCTCAGTTTCCCGTTTTCTTTGGTTGTCATTTTCCTGCTCAAACCGCCTTTTAAGATTTTCCAAGTCTAACATATAATACTCATTCCTTTAAGCTTTATGATTCTTCTCTCTCTCTTTTGTCTTTTCTTCTCTTTTGTCTTCTCTTCTCTTTTTCATTGAAAGCTAAGCTCTCTTCCATACTCTTCTCATGTTTTGCTTTGTCCCTTTTGGATAACCTCTGAAATCTCTGTACATATCAGGATTCGCGTTACGAATTCAAAAATCGAGTTGCGAAAACGAAACTTGTGTTGTGAATTTAAAAATATCGAGTTGCGAAAAAGAAATTCGTGTTGCGAAAATGTCAAATTCGAGTTGTGAATTCGACTTCTGTGTTACGAATTCCAAATTCGAGTTGCAAATTCGGAAATTGTGTTGCGAAATTGGCTTTCGTGTTGCGAATTCGAAATTGAGTTACGAATTCGTTGGTTATTTTTGCAAATACAAAAAAAATTGATTAAAATCGTATTTTATAAGGTATTTTGGGTCACTCAAGTTATTTTATCAAATATTTAGGGGTCCCATTACTGCATGGAAGGGTCTCGGCTGCTACGTATCAATATTTAGTTAAGATGGTTTGGGACAGACTGCATAGGTGGAAGATGAAAACTCTTACCTTCGCGGGCTAAATTATACTCGCAAAATATGTCCCACCAGCACTACCTATAATACGATGCAATTGACGGTAATACCCCGAGAAATCTGTCATCATATCGAAATACTAATCAGATGTTTTATTTGGGGTAAGGTGGGGAACAATAGCGACATCCATTTGGTGCATTAGGATAAGGTCTGCAAGCTGATTAAAGCTGGGGTGTCTTGGGATTCGACAATTAAAGGGTTACAATGATGCGTTTCTCATGAAACTTGCCTTCAATATTTTGGCCAACAAGGATCACATTTGGGTCCAGTTTCTCCAGGCGAAATATAAATGCGAAGATAGTATTCCACATGATATCAAGCGTAACAAATGTTCCACGCTTTGGAAGGATTTATCTTGTATTTGGATGGATGTCTGACAAAACGTAGCATGGTATATAGGTAATGACTAAGAAGTGGACTTCTGGTTTGACGATTGGTTGGATGATTGTGGGCCTTTGATAAATCATGTGTTGACAACTTGAGCAGTTGGCATGCAACAGGTGACAATTTTTGGTATGGCGGATGAGCACGGACAATGGCGTTTGAAGTTGGTGGAGACACTGCTTCTTGTGCCCATTTTGATGCGATTAGCTGCAAAGATGGGACCAAAACTGGGGTTCTCAGCGGATATAATAAGATGGCAGCCTCATCCTGATCGTTGTTTTATTGTACGATTAACGTATTAGCCTAATAATAATTCTCGACATGAAGAGGATAGTCCGATTTAACAGATGATTTCCAAATTTAGAGGGCCACCGAAGATTCGACTCTTCCTTTGGCTAGTAGGTTGTGATAAGGTGATGTGCGGCACCAGACGAAGACGTGAATCATCTATGAGTGTTGTGGTGAGATAGTACATGTTTGCTGGCTTTTTAAACATGGATTTGAAGGAGTGGATAACCTGGAATTTAGGTAGCCTGAACGGAGGTGAAGGCCATTTTGAGCGTTGGGATATGTTCTTTGGAATTATTGTTTAGAATCTTTGGCTTTACCAGAACGAGGTTGTTTTTTATAATCTAGTGGAAGATGCAAGGACAGTGCTTGACCGTAGCAGGAATTGGTATTCTGTTATTCTTCACGCGAATGGTATAGAGAGAACTTGAGAGGTGATGATGATGAATGGGCACCGCCGATAAAAAAGGTGGTCATCTCTACCGGTGGGCTGGTTTAAGGTAAATACTGATGGGGTTCGCCATGAGGATGATGTTTTAGCTGCTTATGGTATGACAATATGGAATGCTAGTGAGGAATGACATATTGGATTCTCCAAGTTTCTTGGCCGTTGTTCAATCTTTGAGAGCGAACGATGGGGGATGCTCCCGTGTTCATGGGAGTTAGGTACGAGGCATGTCATACTAGCATCGAATAGTTTGGAGGCTGTCACGGCGGTGCAACAGACTTGCTCGGGTCTTACCCGGATTACTCTTCTACATCATATTGATGACATGCTAAAACAAGAATGAGAGGTTAAACTGTAATATGAATCTAGGCAATGTAATCAAGCGACAGACTACATGGCATCAATTGCGGGACGAAGTTAATTGGAGTGTGTAAAATATATAGTTCGCCCGGATGGGATATTAGATGTTCTGCAGAAAGATGCAGAGGGAGAATAAGCTAGTTTCAATTGTTGTTAGTTGTATGTTATTAAAAAAAAAGCAATTTTCAAATCAATGCTAAAAGGTTGAGAGTTATCTTTGAATATATATTGCCTTCTATTACCTCATATTAATAAAAAAAAAATAGATTTTAAATGAACATATATACGAGTTTTAAACAAACATAATCACGAAGAATAAATTGAATAATAATATTTTTAAAAATAAATAAATATAATTTATATATAAATATCTTAAAAACAAATAAATGAACATAAACATATTTTTTTGGTTGACCCCTATGTGTATTAAGAGTGATTGATATAGTATTTTACCCACAGTCAACTAACTTTTATGTGTACTAGGAGTCTAGTATTTTTTGTTGACATTCATATATATAAATAATGGTGTTATGAAAAAAATAAAATTTTACCCTTAAAAAATAATATGAAAAGGGAGGTATATGATTTAATGGATTAGAATGATATTTGATATGATCAGATAAATTTATCTAATAATTAAAGGTATAAATAATTTTATTTAAAAGTATTTTTGTAAATTTATCAATTAAAATAATATTATTTAACCCATAAGTATGTGTCAAGCATCAACAATTACATCAGAGTGATTGAGTGTTCATTATTAAATGGTTGAGAGTCTTTTAAAGTGATGACTTCTTCTAAGCAATACAATGACATTGTGTTGAGTTAACTGAACCAATGAAATAGCCAAGAGGGGGTGAATTGACAATTAAAAGAATGATGAAAGTTTTTTGCAAGAAATTGAAAATGTTGACACAAGCAATTTTAGAGTGGTACAACTTCTTCAATAAAGTCTACATCCACTACCTTATCTTCAACACTAAGGATTTCAACAAAGTCACTAATTTATTCAAACCTTTTAGGACAATGTGTAACCTTACAACACACTTAGACTTATCCCAAAGTCTCAAGTGTACAAACCTTCCTAAGAAAAAAATTACAAATAGAAAACTTAGAAAATTTCACTAGAAATGTGTTTGCACAATTCAAGAACAAAGAAAAACACTTAACAAATGAAACAAATGAGTACAAAAGTGTTCTTTGAAATAAAAAAGAATGTTGACTTAATTCCGGCTCAATACGATTGTTTTAGCTTTCTCTATGATTTATTGTCTTCATATATAACTTGGAATCTTGTTTTTATACCCATTCTTTCAATTCTAGCCGTTTGGGTTGTTGTGGGAGTTAATAGAGTCGTTGGGATGAATTTTCCCACAATAAATACTGCTCAGACGCCTTGAGTACCGATACTCGGGCTTGGAGTATCGGTACTACTTGCATTAAATACAAAAATCTAATCGTTGGTGAGAGTGTAGTATCGGTACTTCACTTAGATAAAGTATGGATACCAGTATCGATACTCAGAGAGTATCGATACGAAAATAGTCTACTAGAATCGGTGTCTATCAAAAACTTAAATGGCATATCAGTACCATTATCGGTACTGCAGTGTATTTTTACACATTAGTATCAGTACCAGAATTGGTACCACATGAACAATATCAGTACTGTTCTTGCAGTATCAGTACTCTAGGGTTAAAAATTTATTTTTTACTTGATTAATATCTGAAACCATTTGTAAAATTTTTGAAAATTATTTACAATATATAACTTAAGTTTTTCAAAAAAAAAAGAGTAAAGAAGAAGTTTTTGACTTTAAATAGAATTTTTATATTCGAATGGTTGAATCGAATATAAGCTTAAAAACTGAATTAAAAATAATCTTAAAATTTCTTTAAACTTATTTACTTTTGGTATATCAAAATCTCAAAGCATGGTTCAACAATCTTCCTCTTTTTGATATAACTAAACCTTTGAAAAACTTTAAGATTTTCTTGAAATGATACTCCCCTTACTCTAACATTGCTCCCCTTTTGTTAAATCAAAAAGTTTAAACAAGATGTAAAGATAAGTTGTGAATATCAAATTTGCCAAAAGAGGTTAGTCAACATAAATAATATTCTTAAGCAATAAACATGATCAAAAAGAAAATCATATCTCAACCATCAAATATTATAAATCATAACAAGCGTCCAAATATCATATTAAATAAAATCATCCATTTGAATAAAAATCCAAAGCCATAACATAAGTATGAAAATTAACATCCACAATCGAAAGATAAAAATATCCAACAAAATCTAAATGCAATAAGAACATGATCAAAGAATAAACAGTCAATCATGATTAGGCGTCCGACGGAGGAGGATCATGATCCAAATTCGGAGCACAGAAGGAAGCAAATTTGTAAGAAAGAGCGTCGATCCTATCCGTCACCGTGTTGAATCTAACGTGAATATGGCATATAGAGTCCACATATATTTCCTCCAAATACAACTGTCTAGCACCAATCTCATAAACCTGAGTCCCTAAAGCTATGAAGTAAGACTCTATGATAGCAAACCTCAATTCCATCGTCTCCATGAACGTCAAGAAGTAAGGCTAAATCACACTCGCATATTCACCGTCGACTTGAGAAAGATCAACAGGAACGCGATTCACGGGATCATCAACATCGCGTTTTGGATCGTTGTGCTGAGGTTGAACTGCTCTAGAGGAAGAACCAATAACTTGCTTTTTTTTCTTCTCCACTTGTTTTCGACTTCTTCCCTTCCAAATTTTTGAAGAGATTTTAGGTCAATGAATGAGGTCAACGGAATCGCACGATCAAGGGAAACATTAATATTAGCTTTGATGAACATATGGCTCAAAAGGCAACCATAAATAAGGGATTCAACTCACTTTAAAGGAATGTTATTGACGATGTCAACAAGACCCCCAAACACTAATTGAGCAAAGTTTATTTGCTTATTGTTTTGGTAGCAATGAAGCCACCAAATGTCGATGTTGTGAATGGTGTAATATTTACCTCCGGATGGTCGAAACCACCAAGAGATAATCAAATGAAGTAAGCGCTCATGAATGTCAAGGAGATTAACACTCGAGTTGGTTTGAAGAGAAAAACTAACGGTGTCTCGCTCATTATCAACCCCTATAAGGTCTAGACCAAGGTCTCTAGCTTTGGTCGAAGCATCAATGGTGATAAATTGCCCCAAAAGATAGGAGCAAATACTCTCGGTATGAGTTTTAGCTTCATTCTAGAGACAGACCGCACTAGAATAGAAAATGTGTACCAACTGATATAGACAACAAGTTTGATTTTAAAAGTGTTGTCTAATTTTCACTCTTTGAGTAAAGGAAGATATTTGAATTTGAGGGCAGATATGGTGGAAAGAGTAGGCATGCACTTACCCATAAGGGGATAAGACTCAAAATCTTCAGAATAATGCTGAAAAAGATTGGGGTGATCCAGTTCATTAAAACATGAGTTTTGGATAGTTATTTCATGATGGTCCGGATTTGGGTTAGGTATAAGATTGAGAGGAGGAGGTGCTCGGGAAGGTTGAACTTAGGAAGTATGAGGACGTTTGGACATTTTTTGGAAGTCGAGATAAAGAGAACCTACAAAATAAAATAATGTACATGTATACTATCATCAATTCCAAAAAATCAAAATGAATCAGCAATATTCAAGGTAAATGAAAAACCGAAAAACAATTTACTTTATGATTTATACCTAAATATATAAATGTGTGTGAAAATATATATGTAGATATATTTAATTAAAATAGTGAGAAAACATAAAAAATAATTTGAAATAAATATTAAAAATGCAAAATATATGTATAAAAGAAAACATGTATAATGTATATTTGTATATGAAAATATATATATATATATATATATGTATAAATGTATATAAATAAGTAAAAAAACAAAAAGTAAGGTTAAATATATATATATATATATATATATATTTAATTCAAATTTAATAAAAATAAATTGAAAATTTTCAGTGAAAAATGGTAGATTAAGGTGCGAAAATGATGTAGAAATAATACTCATTCACTATTTTAACCTAAACTAACAAGAATTAAGTCTAAATTTCATTATTTTAACCTAAACTAACCAGAATTAAGTCTAAATTTGAAAAAATTAGGGTTTAAAAAAATTACCTTGATTCACGATTTGAGATGAAATGAAGGAATGCAACACAATTGATGATGTTTGTAATGATTGGAGATGAAAAATGGTGTGATTTCGACCCAAAGTCGAGCAATTTGAAGGATTTTTTAGAGAAAGAGGTGACATGAGTTTTGAGTAAAAATGAAAAAATGGGAATTTTAGGGTATTTAAACTCAAAACCCGACCAGGGGTATCGGTACTCCAATATGAGTATCGATACTTCAAGGCATAAAAAGTTAGTATCGATATAACGGTATCGATATCCTATCAATACTATAAGAATAATATCGGTACTGTATGAACAATATCGGTACTATACGAACAATATAGGTACGTATGAATAATATTGATACCAAATGCACAAAATAGTAAAAAAATACAGCATTAAAGTACAAAATTATCATTTAATCATCAATTAATCACATATAACATATATGACCGTATAAGACATAACATTATGACCAAGATACAAGCATGCATTCATTCATTACAAGGTTTAATACCAAAACCACATATGAATGCTAGAGTTGCATGAATTTCTAGTTAAAGTGCACCAAATTGTCAAATTTCATAATGCATACTTTAGGGCATCAAAAATGGTATAAGTAACTTTAAATTGACACGGAAAACATGTTCAACCAAACAAATACATATTTAAGCATACTTTGTACACTTTATTAATTTTAATAAAAAAAATCCTAAACTCCCCTAACTAATTACATAGTAGGCATCAAATAAGTCATTTAGCATGTTTTTTCATAAAATCGTAAAAGTGCATAAAATATTTAAACACAAAGTCAAGGCAGGTTTGTTAAACCTAATTCTCACCTAAGTGTCTAAAATATTTCCTTATCTAAAGGTTTTTGTTGAGTTAATCGATCGACGGAATCGGCCAAGAGGGGGGTGAATTGGCAATTAAAATTTCGGTGGAAGCTTTTGCAGAAAATTGAAAAGATTTGCACAGCGATTTAGAGTGGTTCGACTTTCTCAATCAAAGTCTACGTCCACTACCTTAGCTATCCACACTAAGGATTTTCCACAAATTCACTAATTTGTCTTTCTTTTGAGGACAAAGAGTAACCTTACAAACCCTCAAGAATTATACCCCAAATTCTTGAGAAAACTCTCTCCCAAAGAGAACAATACAAATTTGCAAACTTACAAGGAAATCCTCACAAGGTAGATTGTTTGTACAATTCTAGAACAAAGAAAAGAACACTCAAAGATGAATACAATTGAGCACAATATGTGTTCTTGAAAGCAAAATGAATATTGAATGAAAATAGGCTTGAAATGCTCAAACTTGAGGTTTGATGCTTTCTCTTTGATTCTCTCTTGATTCTAGTTTCTTGATGTTTCTTGTTATTGATCAATGGCTTCTAAGCTTGCTTAAATACACCTTGAATCACTTCTGAACGTTAGGGATGATTAGTGAAGATAATATAGCCGTTTAAGTGTGAAAACATTTAATAAAAATGCTTGGAGCGTAGGGGGAATCGGTTCCCCCTCATAGGGAATCGGTTCCCTAAGTGTAAAATTCAAATATTTCGACCGTTGAACAGGGGGAATCGGTACCCCCTATGGGGGAATCGGTTCCCTCCGAGCATTCTGGAAATCTCAGAGCCAAACCATTCAGGGGGAATCGGTACCCCCTTAGGGGGGAATCGGTTCCCTCTGAGCAATCTGGAATTTTTGGCTTTGAAATGGTTCGAAATACTTTGAAAGATTATTTTGAAATTGTTTTAAGATTAAAACTTAATTTTACACTAAAGTAAGGATTAAAAATGATTTTTGAAATATTTGGAGTAATGTTTTGATATTCGAATAATTATATCGAATATACTTAGAAAATCATTTGGAAAATCTTAAAATTCATTTAACTTAATTTGTTATATCGAAATATCAAAATGTTTTCAACAATCTCCCCTTTTTTTATATAACAAAACATTTTAGTAATTTTAAGATTTTGAAATCAAGTTTTGAAATTACTCCCTCTTACTTTAACACTTCTCTCATTTATCATTTTAAAACACACTTATTTTAAAACACACTTAAAACACACACTTCTCCCCCTTTTTGTTAAATCAAAAAGATTCAAAGAAACATGAAAAACATTTAGCCAATTGATTAGGTATATGTATGCATAAGCTGCTAAGATCATAATCAAGAGAAACGTTAGCCATTAGCTTCATAATCAATATTCATATTTAATGTGATATGTCAAAATTGGTCATATATCTAACATGAAGTAAATGATGCAATAATGAATAAATCACACAAAACATATAAGTTCACACCATCCATAAATCCAAACAAATTCACAATCCACAAATTCAAACATTCCAAAATTTTCAAAATGTTAAAACAATAAGTTTGGAGTTCAAAGCAAAATATAGAATCAAACATTCGTAGGAGGATCGGGAGGAGGAAAACGAGCTCGCATAGCGGCCATCTCGTGTGAGAGTGCATCAATACGTTCATTCATTGAAGCGTTGTTTGTGCGCATCTCTCGGAGAATCTCTAATTGTTGAGCTCCCATTGTGGATAAATGGTACTCTATAGAAGTAAAGCGCGAATCCATGGTCGCATATCGGAAATCAAATGTCTCCATAAAGGATTGAAAATATAGAGGCATTTGAGTCGATTGTTGTACGTGCTCCTCGGGTTGCTCAGGCTCATCTTCGGCTTCATCGATATCCCTCATTAATTGTTCAAACTCTGGATCTTCGTCAGCTTCGAGTGGAGCTCGTGAAGAACTAGCTCCCGGAGTAGTTGCAGAAGAACGAACCCATTCACTGGTTTCTTTATCTTTGACCCATCTCGCTCTTGTTAAAGAAAGAAGATTGATTTGTTTCTTAAGAGGAAAAGAGGCATCTAGACCAACTCGAAGCTCGGCTTTAGAAAAGAGATTACTAAGGATACAACTGTAAACTAGTGAAGAACAGAGTTTCTTATTTGGCACTAGGTTAACGGTTTCAACAATCTCAACAAAGATAATCTCGGAAAGATTTATTTTTATATTGTGTTCAAAACAATGCAACCACCAAAGATCTAAAGCTCTGAGAGTAGAATAACGACCCCCGAATGGTCGAAACCACCAAGTGATCATGAGATGAGGAAAACGCTCATGAAGATCTAGAACACTTGCACTATCATTTCGTTTATATCGAGAGCCTAAAACTTGTTTTTCATTTGATAAACCTTCATTATCCAAGCCTAAGACATTGGCTATGTAAGTCGAATCAAGATGGAAATATTGACCTAGGAGGTAGGAACGTACTCCTATGGTTTTGGTTTTGTCACGATTTTTTATACAAACGGCATTACAATAGAAGATACGAACAAGTTGATGATAGATAACTGGTTCATGTTTGAAAAGTTTATCAAATTTCCATTCGTGCAATATAGGGAGATATTTAAAGTTAATAGCAACCATAGCTTGAAGAGATGGGATATGTTCTTCCCTAATCTTATACGAGTCAAAATATTGGTAAAACCAAAAACGATAATCTTTAGGACCCAGTTGATTGAAACAAGAATTTTGGATAGTCAAGTTAGGATCAAGATTTGGAATAGGATTTTGAGGGATAGGAGGAGGATTTGGAGGTGAATTTGGTTGACGACTAGAACGACTAGATGAAGACCTAGCACGTTTAGGATTGGACATGGTAAAGGAAATTGGAATAGATTGGATAACCTGCAATTTTAAAAACAAATGTATGCAATTCAATTAATCCCAAAACTCAATTGAGTCCTCAATATTTCAAGGTTCTCTAAATCAATCCTAATGGGCAAAGTTTTTGAGAAACTTTTGAAAAATACGGTTTTGAGAAACAATATATGTATAGTTTTCATAACAACAACATAATTTAATCAAAACACAATAATTTGAAAAACAACAATTTTTTTTTAAATTTCGAAAATTTAAAAATTTTTGGAAAATTCTGGTGTTTTTGATGAAATTAATTGTAACATCTAGTTTCTAATCACTAAACAATCAATGCCCGATCACTATTTCAACCTAGAACTAATTAAAACTAATCATATGTTCAAAATCAATGAAATAGAGAGTTTAGAAAAATTTACCTTGAAAGATGAAGATTGAGGGGATTTAGATGTTGTTTGCACGATTTTAATGATTCCAACAGGTTTAGAAGATGATATTTGATTTGAATTCCGATTAATATCGTTGATTTGAGGCAAGAATGGAGATAGGGAAAGAGTTGAGAGGGAACGACGGCAAGAAGAAAAAATAAGAGGGTTTTGGGGTTTTGGGGGTGTTCTGCCCGATTTTAACAGAATCCCAGGGGGTATCGATTCCCCCTGTGGGGGGAATCGGTTCCCTCATGGGGGGGATCGATTCCCTCTGCACCAAAATGCTAAAATCCGATTTTTAATCACACAAAATGCTAAATTAATCTTCTCTAGTGGTATAGGCAACTCATATATTGAAAAATAATTATGTTCAAACAATTAAATTAATCTTTAATCGATATTTGAACATAAAATTAATTTTTCATCAAGAATCATAAACTTCCCCTAACTAATAGCAATGAATACAATCAAAAATTACTATTATGAGCATTTTTCAGTATTTATTAAAAGTGCTGAATTATTTTAAACACTAAGTGAAGATAGGTCAGTTAAACCTAATTCTCTCCTAAGTGACCAAAACCTTTCCTTATCTAAGGGTTTTGTAAAAATATCTGCTAATTGATGCAAAGTATCAACAAATTCTAGAACTACATCTTCCTTAGTGACATGGTCTCTAATGAAGTGATGTCTAATTTCAATGTGTTTAGATCTAGAGTGTTGGATGGGATTTTTAGTGAGACAAATAACACTAGTATTGTCACACTTGATAGGAATAATACCTACTTCAATTCCATAATCAAAAAGTTGTTGTTTCATCCATAAAACTTGTGCACAACAACTACCGGCTGAAATATATTCTGTTTCAGTGGTAGATAATGCAACACAATTTTGTTTCTTTGAAAACCAAGAAATCAGCATATTTCCAAGGAATTGGCAAGTACCGGAGGTGCTTTTCCTATCTAATTTACATCCTCCATAATCCGCATCAGAGAAGGCATGCAAGCTAAAACTAGAGTCTCTAGGATACCAAAGTCCTAAACTAGGAGTGTCCTTAAGGTATCTAAAGATTCTCTTAACATCTAGTAAATGTGATTCCTTAGGACATGATTGAAATGTAGCACATAAGCAAACACTAAACATAATGTCCGGGTCTACTTGCAGTTAGATAAAGCAAAGAGCCAATCATTGACCTATATAATTTAACATCTACACATTTACCTCCTTCATCTAAGTCAAGCTTTGTTGAAGAGCTCATTGGAGTGTCATGAGGTTTCCCATTTTCCAGTCCAAACTTCTTGAGCATATCTTTGACGTACTTAGCTTGATTAATGAAGATGCCATCTTTTCTTTGCTTGATTTGGAGTCCCAAGAAAAATGAGAGCTCCCCCATCATGCTCATCTCAAACTCACTTTGCATTAGCTTAGAAAATTCTTGGCAAAGAACATCATTAGTAGAACCAAATATATTATATCATCAACATAAATTTGAACTACTAATAAATCTTTACCTTTATTCTTTAAAAACAATGTAGTGTCAACCTTTCCTTTTGAAAAACCTTTTTCAATTAAAAAATTTGACAATCTTTCATACCAAGCTCTAGGAGCTTGTTTTAAACCATAAAGAGCTTTTGTCAATTTAAGAACATGATCTGGAAATTTTGAATCTTCAAAACCTGGAGGTTGTTCCACATACGCTTCTTCTTTTATAAAACCATTTAAAAATGCACTTTTAACATCCATTTGATATAATTTAAATTCATGAAAACATGCAAATGCTAATAACATTCTAATTGCTTCCATCCTAGCTACGGGAGCATATGTTTGATCATAGTCTATGCCCTCTTCTTGAGTATACCCTTGAGCAACAAGTCTAGCCTTGTTTCTCACTATATTACCACTCTCATCAAGCTTATTCCTAAATACCCATCTAGTACCTACAGTAGATTTATTACTAGGCCTTTCAACTAATGTTCATACTTTACTTCTCTCAAATTGATTTAATTCTTCTTGCATAGCCATAATCCAATGTTCATCATTTAATGCTTCTTTAATATTCTTAGGCTCTATGCATGGAATAAATGCAACATAATTACAAATATTTCTAAGAGAAGATCGAGTTGTTACCCCTTTGGATGGATCACCTATAATCTCACCACCCTTGACATAGTTGTACTCTCTTGGATAAGATACTTCCCTTTCTTCAATGGTTGAATTCTCAAGGGGATCATGAGTTTCCTCATTTTTCGTTTCTTCCTTTGATGATGGTTCTCCAACTTCATGTCTAACGTCATTTGTATTTATAACACCTATATCATCATTTACACAAGAATCCTTCCTCGGAAGGGGATTATCATCGAAAACAACATGTATAGACTCTTCTACAACTAAAGTTCTTTTATTAAATACACGATAGGCTTTAGAATTTAAGGAATAACCCAGAAAAATTCCTTCATCACTTTTAGCATCAAATTTGCCAAGATTTTCTTTACCGTTGTTTAAAACAAAACATTTACATCCAAAAAGATGAAAATAGCTAATGTTAGGCTTTTTATTTTTGAAAATTTCATATGAAGTTTTCTTTAAAATTGGCCTAATCATTACTCGATTAACAACATAACAAGCAGTATTTGTGGCTTCCGCCCAAAAATATTTTGGTAAATTATTTTCACAAAGCATGGTTCTAGCCATTTCTTCTAAAGTTCGATTTTTCCTGTCAACAACTCCATTTTGTTGAGGGGTTCTAGGTGCTGAAAAATTATGACTAATACCATTAGAATTACAAAATTCAATAAATCCAAGATTTTCAAATTCAGTGCCATGATCACTCCTAACACTAGTTATAGAGTAACCCTTTTCATTTTGGATTATTTTTGAAAATGTGATGAACTGTTCTAATGCTTCATCTTTAGTACTTAAAAATAGAACCCACGTATATCTAGAATAGTCATCTACCAAGACAAATGCATATTGTTTTCCACCCAAGCTAGTAGTCCTAGTTGGCCCAAAAAGATCTACATGGATCAATTGTAATACTCTACTAGTTGATACGTCATTAATGGATTTAAAAGAAACATGCTTTTGTTTTCCTTTAGCACAAGCATCACAGATTTTATCATTATCAAATTTAAGCTTAGGCAACCCTCGAACTAAATCACCTTGAATTAGCCGTTGTAAAACACTCATACTAGCATGTCATAGTCTCCTATGCCATAACCAACTATCATGTTCATCCTTAGAAACTAGGCACAAATTAGTCATATCAATAGAATATAAATGCACCATGTATATGTTTCATATTCTATGACCAACAAGCATAATCCGATTAGATGCAATGTCAATGACTTTACAACCATTAATTTCAAAAAAGACATTGAATCCTTTATCGCATAATTGACTAATACTCAATAGATTATGCTTTAATCCATTCACATATAAAAAATTTTTAATTTGTATGGAAGAGGTATTACCTATTGTACCAATACCTTCAATGTGACCTTTTGAATTGTCTCCAAAAGTCACTTCTCCTCCATTTTTGGCGTTAAGCTCAATGGATCGGCTTTTGTCTCCGGTCATGTGTCTTGAGCATCCACTATCAAGGTACCATGAATTTGAATTTGTTTCCCGTGCCTTGTAGCAATGCTCCTTTCCCTACAAACATAGATTAATTTTTGATTTTTGGTACCCAAATTCTTTGGGTCCATATTCATTAGTTTCCAAAATCCTAGTCCCCTTAGGTATCCATTTGTGTAGGATATTTTTATCTTTAGTAGTAATGAGTTCTTTAGGAACCCACATACTTCTAACGATTTTTCCATTAGAGGTTCTTTGGGGACCTCTATGATTGTAGTTTCTAAAACTTTTTCTAACAAAGTTGGATTTTGAATTTCCACATTTTTCAAAATGTTTTGTTCCAACTTTATCAAAAGAAGTTTTAAGATCATCAATTTTCTTTTGATGATCATCATTTATCTTTGAAAGTAAATTTTGCAAATCTAAATTTTTCTTTTCAAACTCTTCTAGTTTGATTTGCAAATCTTTGATTTTACTTTCAAGATCGTTGTTGGTTTTGGATATGAGTTTGTTTTCATTTTTCAATTTTGAAACATCATTTTTATATTTTAAAAATAATTTCTCATAATCCGAAGCCAACCCATTATATTCCTCTAATAACTCATCATAGGATAAATCATCAAAATCGGATGAGTTAGAGGTTACCTTAGAATCTTCCCCAAATGCCATCAAGCACAAGTTAGCTACTTCTTGTTCCTCTTCATCGGAACTTTCTTCATCGCTCCATGTAGCCACATGAGCCTTGTGCTTATTCTTTGATTGACCATTTTTCTTCAATTGTGGGCAATCATATTTAACATGCCCTGACTTTTTGCATTTGTAGCAAATGATTAGGTCCTTCTCTTTCGGTTCATTTTTGAGGCCTTCATTTCGTTTGAATTTTCTTCCTCGATAAGGTCTCATCATTTTTCTGAACCGTTTGGAAAACAATGCCATTTCCTCATCATCGTCATCGTTATTCGAATCACTCTCATCTTTTGTGGATTTGAGAGCAACTCCAATGTTTTTCTTCTTCTCCTTCTCCTTTGGTGTCTCGTCAATCTTGTCGAGGTCCACCTCATCTTCGAGCATCATTTCATGAGTGAGGAGTGACCCAATTAGCTCTTCAAGAGTTAAGGACGTTAAGTCCTTAGACTCGATGATTGTCGTCTTCTTTGATTGCCACGATTTTGGGAGGGAGTAGACTAACTTCCTCACAAGCTTTTCATTTGAAATGATCTCTCCATATGATTTGAGACCATTGACAATCGTTGAAAATCTATCCGTCATAGCTTTGATATCTTCATTTGGTTTCATCCTGAAATTTTCATAGCTATGCGTTAGAATACTAATTTTAGATTTCTTTACCTCATCGGTACCTTCATGAGTGACTTGAAGTTTGTCCCATATTTCTTTGGCGGTTGTACACGATGAAACTCTTCCGTATTCATCTGGTCCAAGAGCACAAAAAATGATATGGATGACTTTGGAGTTGAGCTGGAACATTCTTGTCTCTCCTTCACTCCACAACCTTGGATGAGTGAGAGGTTTGATGTATCATTCTTCTACAGCATTCCATGCTCCCATGTCACTTGCTTGAATGAAGTACATCATTCTATTCTTCCAATAGGCATAGTTAGCTCTATTGAAGAAATGAGGCTTGTTGACGGGCATCGAGTCGAGACCAGAGTCGAAGTTTGAAGCGGAGGCCATTGATGACTTTGATTATCGATATAACTCTTCCCGAATCGGCTCAAGAGGCGATTAAACCTTCAAATGAGTTAGGCTCTGATGCCAATTGTTGAGTTAATCGATCGACGGAATCGGCCAAGAGGGGGTGAATTGGCAATTAAAATTTCGGTGATAGCTTTTGCAGAAAATTGAAAAGATTTGCACAACGATTTAGAGTGGTTTGACTTTCTCAATCAAAGTCTACGGCCACTACCTTAGCTATCCACACTAAGGATTTTCCACAAATTCACTAATTTGTCTTTCTTTTGAGGACAAAGAGTAACCTTACAAACCCTCAAGAATTATACCCCAAATTCTTGAGAAAACTCTCTCCCAAAGAGAACAATACAAATTTGCAAACTTACAAGGAAATCCTCACATGATAGATTGTTTGCACAATTCTAGAACAAAGAAAAGAACACTCAAAGATGAATACAATTGAGCACAATATGTGTTCTTGAAAGCAAAATGAATATTGAATGAAAATAGGCTTGAAATGCTCAAACTTGAGGTTTGATGCTTTCTCTTTGATTCTCTCTTGATTCTAGTTGCTTGATGTTTCTTGTTATTGATCAATGGCTTCTAAGCTTGCTTAAATACACCTTGAATCACTTCTGAACGTTAGGGATGATTAGTGAAGATAATATAGATGTTTAAGTGTGAAAACATTTAATAAAAATGCTTGGAGCGTGGGGGGAATCGGTTCCCCCTCATAGGGAATCGGTTCCCTAAGTGTAAAATTCAAATATTTCGACTGTTGAACAGGGGGGAATCGGTACCCCCTATGGGGGAATCGGGTTCCCTCCGAGCATTCTGGAAATCTCGGAGCCAAACCATTCAGGGGGGAATCGGTACCCCCTTGGGGGGGAATCGGTTCCCTCTGAGCAATCTGGAATTTTTGACTTTGAAATGGTTCGAAATACTTTGAAAGATTATTTTGAAATTGTTTTAAGATTAAAACTTAATTTTACACTAAAGTAAGGATTAAAAATGATTTTTGAAATATTTGGAGTAATGTTTTGATATTCGAATAATTATATCTAATATACTTAGAAAATCATTTGGAAAATCTTAAAATTCATTTAACTTAATTTGTTATATCGAAATATCAAAATGTTTTCAACAATTTTGTAAAGATATCCGCTACTTGATGCAAAGTGATTACATACTCTAGAACTATATCTTTCTTTGAGACATGATCTATAATGAAATGATGTCTAATTTCAATTTGTTTACTTTTAGAATGTTAGATGTGATTTTTGGTGAGAAAAATAGCACTAGTATTGTTACACTTGATAGGAATAGTACCTACTTCAATTCCATAATATATTAGTTGTTGTTTCATCCATAAAACTTGAGCACAACAACTACCGGTTGAAATGTATTTTGTCTCCGTTGTTGATAATGCTACAGTATTTTGTTTCTTTGAAAACCAACATAATACCTAGGAATTGAAAAGTATTGGAGTTGTTTTTCTTTCTAATTTACAACATCCATAATCCTAATCCGAGAAGGCAAGCAAGTTAAAGTTAGAGTCTCTAAGATACCAAAGTCCTATACTATGAGTGTCTTTAAGGTATCTAAAGATTCTCCTAATGGCTTATAAATGTGATTCCTTAGAACATGATTGAAATCTAGCATATAAGCAAACATTAAACATAATGTCTGGTCTACTTGCGGTAAGATAGAGCAATGATCCAATCTAAACCTATAAAGTTTAACATCTACACATTTACCAAACTTTTTTAACATATCTTTGATGTATTTAGCTTGATTGATGAAGATGTCATTTTTTTCCTTTTCTTGACTTACAGTCCCAAGAAAAATGAGAGCTCCCCCATCATGCTCATCTTAAACTCTCCTTGCATTAACTTAGTAAATTCTTGGCAAAGATTGTCATTAGTAGATCCAAAAATAATGTCATCAACATAAAATTGAACTACTAACAAATATGTATCTTTACTTTTTATAAATAAGGTAGTGTCAACCTTCTCTTTTGAAAAACCTTTTTCAACAAGAAAATTTGACAATCTTTTATACCAAGCTCTAGAAGCTTATTTCAAACCATATAACGCTTTTATCAATTTAAAAATGTGATTTGAAAACTTTGAATCCTCAAAATCGGGAGGTTTTTCCACATACACTTATTATTTTATAAAACCATTTAGAAAATTACTTTTAACATCCATTTGATATAAAGTAAAACCATGATAACATGCAAATGCTAATAATATTCTAATTGCCTCCATCTCAACTAAGGGAGTATAAGTTTTATCAAAATCTATTCCTTCTTCTTGAGTATACCCTTGAGCAAAAAGTCTAGTCTTGTTCCTCACTATGTTATCAGTTTCATCTAATTTATTCCTAAATACCCATTTAGTACCTATAGTAGATTTGTCACTAGACCTTTCAACTAATGTATATACTTGACTCCTCTCAAATTGATTTAAATCATATTGCATAGCCAATATCCAAAATTCATCTTTTAATTCTTCTTTGATGTTTTTAGGCTCTATGCACGAGATATATGCAACAAAATTACAAATACTCCTAAGAGATGATATAATAATTACCCCTTTGGATGGACCACCCAAAATCTCACCATCATTGAAATAGTTGTACTCCTATGGGCATGATACTTCCTTTTCCTCTTGAATAGGCTCCTCAAAAGCATCTTATATTTGTTTTTGCATATCCTCTTTATATTTATAGTTCACCAACTTCATTTAATGTCGTAATACCTACATCATCTTCCATACAAGACTCCTTTCTTGGAATGGGTTATCTTCGAAAACAACATGAATAGACTCTTCTACCACTAGAGTTCTTTTGTTAAAAACTCGAAAAGCTTTAGAATTCATAGAATATCCAAGGAATATTCCTTCATCACTTTTTGCATCAAATTTGCTAAGATTATCTTTTCTATTATTTAAAACAAAATGCTTACACTAAAAAGGTAAAAATAGCTAATGTTAGACTTTTCATTTTTGAAAAATTCGTATGGAGTTTTCTTTAAAATAGGCCTAATCATTACTCTATTTACCATATAGAAAGCAGTGTTTGTGGCTTCTGCCCAAAAATATTTTGGCAAATTATTTTCACAAAGCATGATTCTAACAATTTCCTCTCAACAACTTCATTTTATTGAAGGGTTATAGGGACTGAAAAATTGTGGCTAATACTACAAGATTTACAAAATTCATCAAAATCAAGATTTTGAAATTCGATTCCATGGTCACTTGTAACACTAGAAATTGAGTAAGTTTTTTTTTATTTTGGTTTATTTTTTAAAATGTGATGAATTTATCTAAAGCTTCATCCTTAGTACTTAAAAAAAGAACCCATGTGAATCTAGAGTAATCATCAACAAACACGAAATCATATTGTTTTCCACCCAAGATAATAGTCCTAATAGGCCCAAATAAATCTATGTGAATCAATTACTATACTCTACTAGAGGAAACATCATTAATGTATTTAAAGAAAACTATTTTATGCTTACCCTTTACACATGCATCATAAATTATGTCTAAATCAAATTTTAGCTTTGGTAGGCCTCTTACTAAATCACCTTTAACAAGTTTATTTAATATGCTCATGCTAGCATGTCCAAGTTTTCTATGCCATAACCATAAATCATTTTCATCTTTAGCTACTAGGCATATATTTGATGAAACAATATCATCTAAATGAACCATGTAAATATTTCTTATTCTATGTCCAACAAGCATAATCATATTTGATGCAATGTCAACTATTTTACAACCAGTAGACTAAAAAATGACATTGTATCTTTTATAACACAATTGACTTATACTAAGTAGATTATGCTTCAAACCATTGACATATAACACATTTTAAATTAAAATAGAAGAATTGTTACCAATTGAACCGATTCCTTCTATGTGGCCTTTGAAGTTGTCACCAAAAGTTACTACTCATCCACTTTTAGGTTTGAGCTCTTTGAAATGGTTCTTGTCACCGATCATATGTCTTGAGCACCCACTATCAAGGTACCATGAATTTGCGCTTACGTTTTGGGCTTTGTGGTAATACTCCTCCACCTACAAACATATATTAATTTTTATTTTTGGTACCCAAAATCTTTTGGGTTAATAGGCATTAGTTCCCAATAATCTAGTCCCCTTAGGTATCTATTTTTCTAGGATATCATTGTCCTTAGTAGCAATGAGCCCTTTGGGGGGCCCATATGCTCCTAACAACTTTCTCATTTGAGGTTCTTTGGGGACCTCTATGTTTGTATTATCTAAACCTATTTTTAACATAGTTGGATTTTAAAGTTTGACCATTTTTGAAATTAGGTTGATCCAACTTTGTTAAAAGAAACTTTAAGATCATCAAGATCCTTTTGATGATCATCATGAACTTTAGAAAGTAAGTTATTCAAATCTTGATTTTTCTTTTCAAACTCATCAAGTTTGACTTGGATATCCTTCATCTTACTTTCAAGGTTTTCATTTGTCTTAGAGAAGAGATTATTTTCATTTTTGAAATATTTTTCTTATTCTTTGAAATCATGATCTCAAATTTTAAGAGCAATTCATCATAGGCCTCTTGTAGTTCATCAGAAGAATATTCATTTAAATTGGATGAACTATATGTTATTATAGTTTCTCCCTCGATGGCCACAAGACACAAATTGACTACTTCTTATTCTTCTTCATCGGTGCATTTTTCATCGTTCCATGTAGCTACATGTGCCTTCTTGATTGACTTCTTCTTCTTCTTCAAATGAGGACACTTAAACTTGATATATCCCGATTTCTTGTATTAATAACAAATGACGGGTCATTCTTCTTAAATTCATTCTTAAATCCCTCCTTTCTTTGAAATCGTTTCCTTTGTTGGACCTCATGAATCTTCTAAATCTTTTGGCAAACATTGTCATTTCTTCATCTTCCTCATCACTAGAATCACTCTCTTCCTTAGTGGACTTGAGAGTAATCCTAACTTTCTTCTTCTCTTCTAATTTTTTTTAAGTTACACTTCTTGAGTGAGTAATGATCCGATGAGTTCATCAAGGATGTACAACTTTAAATCTTTGGCTTTTTCAATAGCGGTTGTTTTACCTTCCCAAGATAAAGGTAATGATACAAGCATTTTTCTTACCACTTCTTGATTGGGAGAAACCTTTCTAAAGTCCCTTAAATTAATGATGATGGGGTAAAACAATCTGGCATTGTTTTGATGTCTTCATCGGCCTTCATTTTGAAATTCTAATAATTTACAGTGTGAATTCCAATATTTAGTTTATTCACTTGAGTTGTACCGTCATGTGTGACTTCAAGCTTGTCCCAAATCTCTTTTGCATTTGAGCAAGAAGATACCCTACTATATTCATTGGGGCCTAATGCACAAAATATGATGTGCATGGCCTTTGCATTGAGTTGGATGAGTCTTCGGTCTTAATCAGTCCATTCTGACTTGACATTCGATATAACAAGCTCTCCTTGCTTATTGGAAGGAATTGATGCTCCATCGGTGATGACATCCCACTTTGAATAATTGGTGGCTTGAATAAATAGCATCATTCTATTCTTCCAATAATAATAGTTGACACCATTGAAATACGGAGGCTTCGAAATGGATTGAGACATATAAAAAAAATACCAGAGTTGATGGAGTGGCCATTGTAGAGGAATTCATTGACTTCTTTCAAAGATCTTCTCAAGAGGATGTTAAGCCTTCCAGTGAGAATAACTCTAATACCAAATGTTGAGTCAATCAAACCAATGAAATAAATAAGAGGGAGTGAATTGACAATTAAAAGAATGATGGAAGCTTTTTGCAATAAATTGAAAATTTTGACACAAACAATTTTAGAGTGGTTTAACTTCTTCAATGAAGTCTACATCCACTACCTTAGCTTCTACACTAAAGATTTCAACAAATTCACTAATTTGTTCAAACCTTTTAGGACAAGATGTAACCTTACAACACACTTAGACTTCTACCCCAAAGTCTCAAGTGTACAACCCTTCCTAAGAAGAAATTACAAATAGCAAACTTAGATAACCTTACTAGGAATGTGTTTGCACAATTCAAGAACAAAAAAAAACACTTAAAAAATGAAACAAATGAGTACAAAAGTGTTATTTGAAAGCAAAAAGAAGATTGAAGAATGTTAACTTGATTTTGGCTCAATATGATAGCTTTGGCTTTCTCTATGATCTCTTGTCTTCACATATGACTTGGAATCTTGTTATTATACCCATTCATTCAGTTCTAGCCATTTGAGTTGTTGTGGGAGTTAATAGAGTCGTTAGGATGAATTTTCCCTCAATAAATGTTGCCCAGACGCCTTGAGTATATGTACTCAGACTTGGAATATCTGTACTGCTTGCACTAATACAAAAATCTAGCTGTTGGTGAAAGAGGAGTATCGGTACTCCACTTAGAGAATTGATACTAGTATCGATACTCAAAGAGTATCGTACGAAAATAGCCTACTAGAATCGATGTTTATCAAAAACTTAAAGGGGGTATTGATACCAATATCGGTAATATAGTTTATTTTTACATATTAGTATCGGTACCAGAATCGGTACCATATGAACAATATCAGTATTGTTCTTGCAGTATCGATAATCTAAGGTTAAAAATTGATTTTTTACTTGATTAAGACTCGAAACCCTTTGTAAAATGTTTGAAAATTATTTCTATTATATGCCTTGAGTTTTTCAAAAAAGTAAGGAGTAAAGATGGAGTTTTTAACTTTAAAAAGAATTTTTATATTCGAATGGTTAACTCGAATATAAGCTTGAAAACTGAATTAAAAATAATCTTAAAATTTCTTTAAACTTATTTACTTTTGGTATATCAAAATCTCAAGGCATAGTTCAACACATTGACCATATCATGTTTAGGATCAATCTATTTAGTTCAAATTACAACACTTATTAAGGTACAAAGCTTCAAAAAGAATCATTGGGACAATTTTTTAACATAATCGTCCATACTCAAAGCAAGCTTAGCCATGGCTCCGGGAAGAATCAAGTTTGCCTTGCTGCTTTCTTCTCATTCCTCTCTGTTTTTTTTCCTAGAAAACACTTTCCAGAGAAAATGACAACGAAAGTTGTGAACGTTCCATGGCTTTGGGAAACGAGCTTCTTTAAGCTCCAAAGTGGAGCTTAAACAAAAACAATGGGGAAAAGAAAGTAAAATATGGCGGTTTCGAATAGTTTCTTATTTGTTTTGAGAGCGTGCAGCAAATGTACAGAAATGATGATAGAGCGCAACAAATGTATAAAAATGAAGAAGCTTACCTCTTTAATCCACCATTCTCTATTTCGATAAAAATGATCAAGGACGTAAAGCTAAAGGATGGGATTCACATTATGACCAGCTTAGTTAAAACTGGACCTGAAACTACAAAGGGTCATCAACTGTAGCACCTGTGAGTTCTACAACACTCTTCTTCATGGTGATTGTTGCATGGAATCACTTAAGGAAGAAGGAGAGATAAAAAGAACATGGGTCAAACATATTGGGAAGTCAAATACGTGATATCATTTCGTTTTCTCAGTAACTGCAGTTAACGGTGAGTGATCAGTTTGTTACAAATCGATAATATTAATGACTAATTTGTTATTTTTGAAACTTCATATGAGAAAACAAAAACATACTCAAAATTTAGTGAACATATGTGTAGTTTACCCAAAAAATAAATAAATAAAGTATGTGTTGAATTATTATCGAAAGTACGTACTTTTCAGTTTCGAGTTGCATTTACTTTAGGAATGGCAGAACGACTCGAACTCGACGGGAAAATCCGAAACCCAGCTAAGTTCGGGTCGGGTCGGGTATCGAGGTAAAATTCGAGGATTTTTTCGGGTTCGAGTTCGGGGCAAGGTATCTCGCCCCGCCCTGATTATATATATATATATATATATAATTTTTTATATTTTTTATATTAATTATATATAATACAAACAAAACATTTAACCTAGGTTGTTGAATGAGATTCGAGGTAAGTCAGTAACACTATATTCTATATTAACTTATATGTCATTTCATTTTTGAATAATATTTGTGTTAAAGGATAATTTATGTTATTTTGTTTATAGAAATTTGTTCGGAAGAGACCGAGACATATTGTCGCTCTATTGAATATGATTATGACATGAATTAGGTAAATAATGTTTATAAAAACGTTACTATTTTGGTAATATGCTTTTATAATTATTAAAGTAAAATTTGGTTGATTTATTGATAAATTTATCAATGTAGGGAGCTATCAAAGAAAGTGACAAAAGTGGCACGATTTTAGATGACTTTATTTAACTTAATATTAAGTATGCATCTCCATTGTATGATTTGAATATCGGAACAAGTTTGTATTTATGTATGTATTTTATTTTGGAGTTTAAACATTTATTTAGAATTGAATTTGAATTTGTGACTGTAGTTTGAATTGTAAATCATGTAAATTAATTTTTCAGTTTTTTGTGATCGTTTTTTTTATTTTTTATGAAAAACTATGACTGCTCGATTTTTCTCAGAATCAAGTCAAATTCAAAGACAGGACAAATAAAATCTCTAACGAGCCCGGTAAAAAATCTAATAAAAAATAGGTAAAGTATAGTAATGGTCACTGAACATTTCTGAAGCTTGCATTAAGGTCCCCCAACATTTAAAACTTGCAATACAGTCCCCCAACATTTATTCCGTTTGCAATATGGTCCCCCAACTTAAACCACAGTTAGAAAATTAGGATAAATTATATAAATGGTCATTGAACTTTTCAGTCACTTGAATTTAGGTCCCCCAACTTTTAAAACTTGCAAAACAGTCATCAATTTCATTCTAAACCCCAATTTCCAAGTAATTCAATTTTATTCTAAACCCTAAATTCCAAAATACTTAAATTAAATTCAATTATGTCAAATTTATTATTATTTAATTTCATCTTATTTCATGTGATACGTATTTTTTATATAAATATAATAGTATAATTCTTATCTGTTGAAGAAATTTTTAATTAAAAAAAGTAGTATGATATAGAAGAGGTTGAAAATAATTCGAATTTTAAATTTATAAAATGTTATTTTGACGTATAAATAAAAGTGTAAACTACTCGGTGACAACTTAACTATCTAGCCCTTTTTACTTTGTCATCGATCTTTTAAATTTATCAATCATACCACATAATTATTTAACTGTTTCAACTAAGCCACTAGTCGTTACCAATTGATAAAAATGATGATGTGGCAGTTAAAAGGAATTGGTATTATTATACATTCAGTCTTTATTATTTATATAATCAATTTGGTCCTAAATTAAATAAATTTAATAAATTAATCATTTAATTAGGATCTGACATGTGTTAGCACATGATCATGACACGTGTCATTGGTGACACATGTTACCACCTAATTATTTATATGCTATCAATTTGGTCCTAAATTAAATAAAATTTAATAAATTAATCATTAATCAGTATCTGACATGTGTTAACACATGATCATGATATGTGTTATTGGTGACACATGTCACCTCCTAATTAGAAGAAAATTAGTTACAAAGAAGTAAAATTTGGGTCTTGGGCAAACTCAAACCTGAGTCACGCAAATGAAAGATACAGGGGGGAGCCGTTAAGCTAACACCATCGTTTGTGTTAAGAGATATACAATAATACATACTAATAGTATGATCAATGCCAGAAAAAAAAGAATATAATGTAAAATGGAAATAATGATATTTGAACTTCGGCAAAAAATTTGAAAGCAATAAATGATGGGAAAATATTATATTTTTACAATAAAAAATATTATATTTGATAAATTGTTTGATAGATTTAATATATTTTTTAAATATTAGTTGATACAATATTTTAAAAGAATAAATTAAGATTATATATTTTTAAACTAAATTTAATAATTATATTTTTATATTTATAATTCATGATATATATAATCTTAAGTTGAGTATTTCTAATATAATTAATAATTTAATTTCTTATTAAAATAAAATATTCAAAAAATATAAATGATTCATACATTAATATATGAATATATTTTTTATTTATACATCTAAATATAAATATACATTTATATAAATATATTTTATTCGTTGTGTCTGTGCCTTGAACTCTTCTTCAAGCCTATATTACCTTAAATGAAGTATTTTAGAATTAATTGAAGTATTTTAGAATTAGGGTTTAGAATAAAATTGAATTACTTGGAAATTGGGGTTAGAATGAAATTGATGTTTTGCAAGTTTTAAAAGTTGGGGGACCTAAATTCAGTGACTGAAAAGTTCAATGACCGTTTATATAATTTATCCTAATTTTCTAACTGTGGTTTAAGTTGGGGGACCATATTGCAAACGGAATAAATGTTAGGAGACTGTATTGCAAGTTTTAAATGTTGGGGGACCTAAATGCAAGCTTCAGAAATGTTCAGTGACCATTACTATACTTTACCCTAAAAAATAAGGCGGGGATGAGTATTTTTTTTTAGATTAGGGACCAGAAGCAAAACTTGTCCGAACCCATCTCGTTGCCATTTCTAATTTACTACCTACTAGGTCGACATTTTTCTCTGAAATTTTGACGAATCGGCAAAGCAACCGGAGAGGGACCGGGTAGCTAGGGTTTAAAAGTATGGCCTTCAAATTTTGAAACCCCCTTTAATTTATACTGTTAGCATTTCTTCAATTTTCCTTTTTATGTTTTCTTTTTCTGTTTGATCGGATTCCGAAATTGATGAGAGATGACGTGAATAATAACGCTGCCATTCAATTAGGGTTTATAAAAATTCCTCGTTTAAGTTTCCCATTTTTCAAGACTGTTATCCAAGGGTGTGTCCGATTTTATTTTACTTATTATTATTTTTTAATTCAACGCGAAGGCCATGGCGGGACCTGGGAGTTCAATGCTGTATTCATTTCTGCTATTTACTGTGGTTCTTTCACTCCAAGGGATGTATCGAGGGAAGTTAGCATCATCAGAGCTGTTTACAATCCTTGGAGGATTCATCTGCTCCTTACTGTTTCAGGGGTCACTAACGGTGAGTCCTGGTCCTGGAAGCCTTGAATCGACTCCTTTTCTTATTTTGCTGTTTTATGTTATGGACTATGGTTTTAATCTGATTGTGTTATGCTGTTTTCAATTTGTAGACTATGATACTTTGAGTCGTGTCGAATATGGTTCTCAGTCACAGAACAGGCATTTAATTTCTTTCCTAAGTTTTTTCATCTGATTGGAAGGTGCTATCTCATACACATCTCCAAATATGTATACTTCGAGCAAAATGAAGATTGAAGAGTAGGAGCAACATAGATAACAAATTGCAATCTGATTTCCTGAAAACCTTAATAGCATTCAATTCTGCCACTCATATAATGTGATTCAGCATAATAATCTTTGATTTTCCTTCCTTTTGTCATTTCAGTTCATTGGGAATTTCTAGGAAACATGTGGAATGAGAACTGGTTGGGGTGCTGGTAAGTATAGAGTGTCTTTCTTTGTTCCTTTTCCTTATTTATGGTTACCCATCATTAACAAAAATCAGAAAGAACGAACCTTTAACCTTTTATAATGGTCTGCTCATTGCATTTTCTTTGATGAAAATGTAGAATGCACGTGGTGATCTTTAATCCGAAGCTCTTAAGAATGTGCACATGTAGCTGTGCTTTCATCTTTCATGAGGTTTGCTACTGAAATAGTAAACACTAGTAAGAAGCTCGGAAGGTTAATATTCAAAAGCTGTTATATCCTTGCATTGGTAACAGTTACTGAAAAACCCGACCATAACTTTTTTATGGGGAAAAGCCATTATGTGTTTTCTATCAATCTGGTTAAGCTTTTTCTTTTTTTTAATAGCAATCTGATAAAGCTATAAATTGGTAAACGGATAGGATCTGTTTTAATGACTGGAACTTTGTTTGGAACCATTTTATGGTTCACTCAGTTCTCTGTTACATGTCATTTCTTAAAGAGCTTAACGTGAATTGCTCTCATTGTTTTCCTTTTGGCAGTAATATTAGCAAAGTGGTTGCATTGATTGCTGCTAGCACTGTTCACCGAGTTTGTATCACAACATGGTAACGCTAAGATGTGACTCTTCATTTTATTGTGTTTCCTAACTTACACATGCTTAATGAGATTTTTTTAATTGATTGACAGTACGATTTTTTAAGTTTAATTTATGTTGAAGGAAGATCATGTTTAAGCAAGTTAGCTTATGATTAAGAAGCAACCAATGGCAGAATTCAGATAGAAACTGGTTTTCTTATTATAGTCTTGTAGTGGAGCCATAGTGATGGATTTGAACCTTAGATTTCCTTTAGCAACTTGTGGTTGTATAGCCAGCACACCCACCACACAAAAAATGATATAATAAGTTTGCTCCATGCTGTTGAAGGGGCAGTCTGAGCATGGAAATCTGGAATGTTTTTCAATACGAAACAATTACAGACTGGTTGATTGGAAGCTTTATGTTTGTAGAAATAAATTTACAAATAATATGGACCAAACCAGTAGAGCTAATAGCAAATCAGTTGTGTTTTATTTACAAATATACATATAACTGCTTTTATATTTTTTGAATTCAATGCAGTTTCTTGTTCTCGGTTGGATTACTTTATGAGATCAACAAGATTTCAGGAGTGAGGCTCTCTAAAAGCGAATCAATAACAAAGAGGCACTGAGTTGAAGTGTTATTACTCTTCACCATAATGGATATATGATATGAACTTAAATTTTTTGCAGAGAGCTAGTAATTATTTGTGGCTTCAAGGACTTATACATGGATAATTGGATTTAAGATCATCTCCCACTGTCCCTCACTCTTTATCTCCTTCGAATGAAGAATTTTGAGACTCACTAATATTTTCTTGTTGGTTTTGCTTTGTGCCATTTGTGCTTGCTAAATTGATTTTGAAGTAATCTAATGAATTTTAATGAACATAAAGGATTAGCATTCTTCAGTTTTTATGCAGAAAACTGGTGTTTCGTGTTCAATTGGCATGCCCAACATGCAACGGATACCTTTGAACGGAAATTTTGAGAAAGGAAATATTTTGCTTGTCCATTTTAATTTAGTGCCATCTGTGCTTGATACGTTGTTTGGTGAAGTATTCTAAAGAACGTTAAATGAAGTATTAAGTTTTTGTGCATGCAAATTGTTGGTGAATGTTCATGTTGGCATGGCATCATCCGCTGCAAAAATGTGACGGATTCGTTTGAACAAATAACTTAGAACCGATGTTGGTTTCTTGGTCGTTTCTATTTGATGTCATTTGTGCTTGCTAAATAAGTTCTTAAGAGGTTAATGAAGTATTCTAATCATGGCATCACATCATCCCGGGCCAAGGTGCAGGATTGAAGGGCTCAAATCTTGAACTGTAACTAGGAATATGTTGTGAATGCTACATTTGTTAAACATGACAAAAGCTCTACCAGTGAAAGACCCTACCCCAAAGATTACTGGGAATATGAGGTGAAAAAAGTATAATTTCAGAGAAAAAAATATTTTGTGCAAGAAAAATAAGCTATAAGGTAGCCTTTTACATTTTTCTTTTGGATAACTTTCGCTTTTTCAATTGTTACATTTTTCTTTTGGATAACTTCCGCCTTTAAAAAAGGCATACATATTGTCAATTTTCGCTGGTCTCAAATTCTAGCTATCAAGTCCCGTTTTACCAATTTAACTTCTTATTATTTAAATTATTATTAATAAATAAAAAAAATGTATATTTAAAAACCTTCATTCAAATAAATTTTAAATATAACTTTTAAACTTTATTTATTTAAAAATATTAATAATCAATTTTTTAAAAAAAATTAACCACTAAAAAGCCGATGTACGGAAGATAACTTTACAGGAAGAGTACTTGAGTAAAGTAGCGGGAGAAAAACACATTATTTTTCATTCACGGTGGAATATTCTAAAATTTTCAAATACTTCATTTCTACAAAATTAATTTTTGGCAGTTAGTCTCAAGGGTTCATAGTTAAACCAGAAAACTACATTAATTGTATGATGATGTTTCAAACCCCTAAATCGCTTCAGGTTACTCCTATACTTCCAAGATGAGGATGATTACACTGTCCAGGCTACTGGTCGTCTTCTAAATGAACAATGCAGACAGAATTTTACGAAAAAAATCCAAAGTTTATCTGAGGCTTCCATTCAACCTAGATCGGACCAGTCCCCGAAACCGACCTCATTTGTGGATTGTTAAGAGTGGGTTGTGCATTCCCTGGGGAGTTGAACATGACATTTGGAGGAGCTGACGCGGATGCTTGCATGGTTGTAAGGGGCATCCTTGGACCCATTGGAAACATTGGTTGGCGTTGCATGAATGGCATCTGGGGCTGCACTGGTTGGTTGTTGGCATATCCGGCAATGACCGGTTGTGAAGGTGAGGCTGGCATTACCTGTTGCCTGTTGTTGCTGATGTTATTGTTTACCATGGGAGAAAAATCCCAGGTAGACTCATTGTGAAGCGACTCCAGCAGGTCCAAATCGAGCCGATATAAGCGAGCCCTCTCTGCAGCAAACCTTTGCCTCGTTTTCTCCACTTGTTCACATTCTTTCATGAGTAACGTTTCGACTTCCGCAAACAGCTTCAGCTTCAGTTCTAATCTCTTCAACTGAGATACAGATTGAAAACAAGTTTATCTACAATCTATAATACAGATGAAGGAAGACAAAATAGAACATAGCCGAATTTCTGAGTACGGAATTTTGAAGGAAGCATAAATGAAACACACATTCACAAGATTTATAAAGTCTCATCTAGGTACTCAGGACTCCAGTATCCAATGCTTCCAGGACCAGGGGGTATGTGTTCGACATGGTATGCTAAATTTTATTTTTTAAGTTTTGATGGAGGATCATTCAACATACTCTCATACCCGTGTTTGAATATGCATCAGATATAGGTGTTGGACACAAGTAGTTTAAGGAAATGAAGATCAATAAGCCAGTAACATAACCAATATCCATGGGTGTAACAGATATGTTAATCAAGTCAAGAACCAAACAAGTAAGAAATCTTCAACTTAGAAGCTGCGTCCATAGAAGATTGAAGGTCAAGAGCAATATAAAACACGTAGCCTAGAAACAGATCTCGAAGGGTATAGAACATCTCAATGAATCCTCAGAATTTAAGACCCCTCTAAGGATGAGTTTACAGTTTCAAAAGCAAATGCGTGCTCCTTTGGCTTTTTTCTTCTTATTTTCTACGTTAAATAACAAAGGTATGCAAGTTAATGCAACGTAAGTCCTTTTTATTCTTGGTTTCAAATCTTTAAAGGAGTCGAACTCTCATGGCCATTACTTGCTGAGAGCTATTACAAGGAATATATGGCTGAAAAAGCAAATACACGAGAAAAAAGTAACGAAAAATACCTGATGATTTATGATATTAGTGATACCTTTGAATTTCTCGTTCCTCGTGATCTGCAAAAAGTTTTGCCTTCATAGCTGCAGCTGCTAAGCCAGCTTTGGCAGCACCTTTAACTTTTTCAGCAGATAGTGGATGAACCTCAGCCTCATTTTGACCAAATGAACCTTGTACTGCTGAGTTCTCTCAAGTTTTTTACAGAAAAATAATTTAAAATGCAACACAATATGGGAGAATAAAAGGAACTAAAACTATAGTGAAATTAGTATTCGTAAATTTATGGACTACCTTTTTGATGAATGGACCTATGAAAGCCACCTTCTCCACCATGTACACTCTCTGTTTCATCCTTCACAGTTCAAAATGGATAATAATTAGCAATTAACATGCGAAGTTTTGAAAAAAGAACATTAGGTTAGTCCAATCCCATCAAAGCAATGAAATGCTCAAATTTTCAATTCAAATAATAATCTTCATGAGTTAGATAGAAGCCATGGTGTGTGCAAAAAAGTGATATTAAACAGGGACCGCATAATAATACATTGATTTTTTTTTTGAAAAAACAAGGTTATGCACTAACCTATTACCATGTCCAGAACCTTCATGTTCAACTTCAACCAATGCTGCCAAGGATGCATGGGCACAAGCAGCAGCAACTCTTGGTCCAACAGCAGACGCCAAAAATGCAACCTAGAATATTTTCCACTAGTTAGACTCATGTATGAAAAATGGTTGGCTATACTATGAGATCAATCTTCGAGTAAAATTTCATCACAAATCTCTGGGGAAAAGTTTTCCTCTAGCATTTTTAAGAAGCCATTTTCAAAAAATAAGTGCCCAATTTGGATCCATCTTTGCAGTACCGGGAGATCCATCTTTGCAGTACCGGGAGATCCATCTTTGCAGTTTCATCACAATCTCATTTTGAAATTAAATTTTCAAAAATAAAGGTGCCTAATTGATTTCAATTTAAGAAGTAATGCAACCCTCAAGAACTAGAGTTTTTTTTTTGATCCATTTACATTTTTCCGATCCCTACTGCCTCTTGCAGTAAAAAAATAATACTTAAGTGTCTTTGACATGAGACCAAAGAAATTCCACAATTTGTCTGACCAGAAAGATAAAAGGCAATTCCAATATTAGAAGAGTTTCCATCTTAACTATTTTCTTGTGCCAATATGGTTACTACACCAGAAAATTGCTGAAAAGGTCATGATTTAATGAACTTAAAATTGAGAGCATTGCAAGATAATAAACAATAACTGATGCAATTCTCACACTCCACAGTGATATTCACAATTACAAATCTTAAATGACTAATAAAAGCATTAAAGAGTGATGTGCATAGTCATAGTGTACCATAGCCATAACTGGATTCCCAGAATTAGCAAAAGGAACTTGCTTTCAGAATCTGCATCTTGAAGGCTGGGCCCTGAAAAGAAGGGCAAAACTTAGATTAAAGGTTTACATGCATAACATCTTAGTTTCTTAATTTCCAGGCAGGTAGAGACTAAGTAAACAAAAAACCTGGTAGACTCCCATTCATGTTTGAGTGCAATCTTTGGCTGTCTCCACTTGATACAATGGTTGAGTTGGGCATGCTTGGAACTTCCAATTTTCCAACAGGCCATCCTCCACGGGTAGACGTAGAATGAAGTATGCATTGTGCTTTTGACTTAGTGCCAACATGCTCTGCTATTTCATTCCAGTTCTCATTGTAACTTTCCATTGCCTCAAGCAACAGTAATGTTTCCTGGTCCGTCCAACTATCTCCATCTAGGTCCCCGTAATCTTTTGTCGAATCTACCCTAACAAAATCTATACTTGAATGGCCAAAACAATCTCCCATCATGGAAGCAATTAGAGCACAGCAGTGCATCAACCTGTAAATGAGACAAAATAAAAACAAATGATTATCATTAACACCAAGATTTAGGAACATTTACAAATTCCATCAGTCTATGTTCATGTACAAACACGACATTTCAGAGTCCACGAGCTGCACTCGGCTCCACTACAGTGCTTATCCAATTTCCTCTTGCACTGGAAACAAAAGCAATGTTCACCTCATGATTCCACCTTCTCAATATTTTTAAACAAGTATTTATTAATATCATCTAACTAGTTTTCATAATTTTTTTTTGATAAGAATAGTAGGCCTCATTAAAAACTCCCTTCATGATTAATGGAGCTCGAAACAGTTCCTTAATCAGTGGAATGAGGAAAATAGTGCCTTAGGATTTCATTAACATTATAAATAGTACATAGGAATACAACACCCTAAAGCTCCCTTAAGGAGATATAATACCGAATAATTACATCCCTAAAGAACAACACAAAAATCAACCAATTCTAGCCTTAGCTAGGGCATCTGCCTCTAGATTAGCTATCCTATTAACCCATCTAATAACACCTTCACAAACTCTAAGCTTTTCAATAATATCTTTAACATATAAGCAAAAATCAGGACATAAATCAACATCCTTAACCCAGTCAATTGCACCCTGCTGTCACTCTCAATAATCAAGTGATCCTTAACCTCTGGCAAAAGAGAAAAAGAAAGATAAGCCCTTTTGAATAGCTTTCACTCCATCAAGGTAGGAGGCCCCGGACCAGCAGACTCCTTGAAGAGCCTAGGATCGACCCAGAAACATCTTTTAAAAACACCTCCTAACACACTTCACTTCCAATCACTGGTAGTAGCAGCATCAACATTTAATTGTAAAGCCGTGGAGGAGGGGACCAAGGGAACATAGATATAATCGGGTTAGAGTAGGGAAAACAAGAGTCCCCTAAGAAGGATCAGCAATAAGAGAATCCTTGGAGATAGAACTTGTTATACTTTGCTAAAAACCATGAAGCAAGCCTAACCTTGCTAAGAAGAATAGTTCAACTTGATCTAACTTTCCTCCTTCAAACACAATAGAGTTTCTTGATTCCAAGTGGTCCAAAGGACAACCCCTGGAAAAATTGACCATATAAGTGAGTTAGTCTTCAATCAGCCCAGGCTAGGAGAAAGTTTTTGCTTTAGTGTGAAAAACATAATGAATCTTCCAGAACTTCATGAATTTATTCCATAAAAACCAAACCACCGAACAACTAAAAAAATAAATAGAGGGGGACTCTTCCATCAGCTTGCAAAAAGGACATAACAGATCATCAATACCCTGCACCTCTTTTAACCAGAACTGTCTTCACTGCCAGCTTCTGTAGAATCACTTGCCACAAATGTCTCCACTCTTGGAGGCAGCAGGCCCCTTCAAATTACATTCTTCCAAAAGGACCTCCTCCGAACCCGAGGAACTCGAATAATAGAGATTAACACAAGATTAACAGAAAATACCCCATCTCCAGGCCTTTCCAAGCCAATCCATCAGAAGATTTAAAATAAAGGAAAATTCGAAATTACAGCCATCAAATTAGCTCACTGCTCATATTCCCAATCATTCAAGTCCCTTCTCAATTGAACATCCCAAAACCATCCCCAAGAGCTATATTGGCCAACTCGAATAATTTACCAGTCTGTTTAAGGAAATAGAAAACAGTCTAGGGAAAATGACCAATAGTGGATGATCCATAGCCCAAAAATCTTGCCAAAACCGAATTCTCCCATCACCAACTTGAAACTGTACTTGCTTCTAATTTACAGTCAATAAAGTCTTCTTTGAAATGGTTGTTCACCACAGATCCCAAATCCAAGAAACTTTAGGAGTAAACCTTACTGTCAAACAACAACAAGGATGAGTCCATATTATATTAGTACAATCATTTTCCTCCAAAACAGCATTCCTCTGTCATTGGCAAACCTCCAAGACCTTTTTCTAAAAGTGCTCTGTTTACCCTGTTAATATTCGGAACCCCAACCCACCCTCGATCTTTGGTTTGCAGACAGTGAACCAGCTCACCCAATGAATCTTATTTTTACCATTTCCCCACCCTATAAAAATTGGACATAATTGAGTTGAGGACTTGTAGACCGAGGCTGGAACCTTAAACAAGGACAAAAAATATGTAAGAAGCGGACAGACTGATTTAATTAATACCAATATCCCTGCCAAAGATAGAGAGATTCCTTCCAACCCGCCAACTTCTTGTAGAAATTATGAACTGGATCCCACAGAAGTGAAGAATTTTGTGTGCTCCAAGAGGAAGTCCCAAGTACTCTGAAGGAAGCAACCAACTGAACATCCAATAGCCTTTTCCCATTCCTGAACTTCCTCTTCATTGAATTAACCAAATAATTTACACTTCTTTAAATTCACTGAGACCAGGCATAACTTCAAGCACTCGAAGCCCCTTTACATTCAAATCTGATTCTTCGAAGCACCTCAAAAGATTTAAGATCATCAGTAAATTGTAGATGAGATAATTTAAAAGTCCCCTCCTCCCTGCTAATAACCCATACCAGAAATAACCCCTCTGAAACAGCCTTAAGGATCAATAAATTAAGAAGTTCCCCTACTATATTGAAGCAAAGGAGACAAGGAACAACCTTGGCGAAGACCCTTTGCCATTGGGAATTCCTCTCACTTCAAACAGTTAATTGATGCTCAGAAAACAAATCAAACCAAACCAAACTGAATCGAATCGAATCAAATCAAGCCTCCAAATTTGCTTTCTAAACCGCATCTAATAGTTCATAGTTGCTAAAAGTGCAAGCTTTAGCAAGACTTCTTTTCTACAAATGAGGATAGAAATTGACTTTTGTTCCTTTCTTGACCACCAATATCAAATAAAAAACCACCAAGTACCCTCTCACACATACGAAATATATTCTCAGCAACTCTTCCGTATAGATAGATTAAAGTACATACTTCCTTTCTGTTGAGATATGGAAAGATAGATCCTAGATAGGAACTGCTAGAGAGCTAAGTTATTACAAACAGTAGCTATAGCAATCTCCAATAGAAATATTCCCAAAATCTAAAGTATTAAAGTTCTATCAGACTTAACATTGCAGACATATTCGCATGTATAACTGATATATTGTTAGATGAAGACACAAAATGACAACAATTTCACTAAGTTATTTACAAACAGTAGCTATAGCAATCTCCAATAGAAATATTCCCAAAATCTAAAGTATTAAAGTTCTATCAGACAATTAACATTGCAGACATTATTCGCATGTATAACTGATATATTGTTAGATGAAGACACAAAATGACAACAATTTAGCCTGATCTCAGAGATTCATGTGAGCTAGGCAGTCGACATGCAGATATATTGAAGCCTTAAGGGGTTTTCTATGTGAACATCTAGAAGTGGATTAGTTTTTCCCAAAAACCAGTAAGAAGGCCAGTAACTAAATACGAGGAGCCTATTCCTTCATATATGCTAATCCTGAGTCTGTTTCATATCAAACATGCTTCACCATTTTTTATATTAAATGGTCCTAATTCAATTTGTTTTCAGCAGCTCACTAAATTTTTATGGTAAAATTTACAGACATGCAGCAAGAAATTTGTTGGATGAACAATGGGAAGAACGATCATTAAGACTCAACATAAAAAAAAAGATTAATGGGAAAAAAATTACATACATCCTTCTGCGACTGATAATATGATGTGGGAACAGGCTGAGAACATGAAGTGCAATTGTTTCCATATATGCACTCTTGTATTCTGCTGTCCAAGTCATAGAAATCATCACAATGTGGCAATGATGAATAACAATCAGCTGCCTTGAGCCTACATTTTGGTTTGTCGAATTTGATCAAGCTATCAATAGACTTTAACACAGCTGACGGCACATGAACCTCACCATTTGGTTCCTCCCTTAAGTAGGACCCAGAATTCCATGGCTCATGACATGGTGCAGCTGCACAATAATTAATAATTCCCCAATGATCAAGAAACCGGACAATTCGAGTTAAATCCTCATCACTGATTCCATATATCAACCCCTGGCAATCAGAAACTGTAATTCTCTTCTCTGGATTGTCCATATACTTGGCAACAATGCGGTTTCTACAGTCCATATATTTTTCTGGCATGTGTTCAGGTGATTTTCCAGAGAAAAAATGTGGCACAACTTGTCTTTCTAGTCGACACTGTGGCTGGTGAAAACCACTCTGCTCACAAGGGAATCCCAAACATAACCAAATATTAATACACAACTAAGAAGAAAAATGAGTGCAGATAGAGACAGAGGGTGCAAGAAAAGGTCAGTGCTGAACAAAAATGAAATTGAGGTGTAATATCTTGTTCATACTCTTTAAGCAAGGCATAACATGAAACCCATGCCAAGTAAATAGAAAGAACCCAAGCGCAATTTGCTTAACTTCTTCTTTAGTTTAGATTACATTTTTCATCTATATTCAACCAAAACATCTTATGGAGTCCAATTAAAATCAAGTAAACTAAAAATTAGTATAAAGCTCCCCTAATAAATAAAGAAAGGTACATAAGGATACACGTTCCCAATCCCATCATATCACCAGTGCATCTTAACATATAAGCTAGCAAATAAAACATATAGTATCACGAAACATAAAAGGGGTATGTTCACTAAGAGCATTTGAAAACAGTCAAAACTTTCAGACTCTTAAATCCTACTAATAGCAACAGTGTTTGAAGAGAGTATTCCCATGTAACACTAAGCAATATGGGGGGAAAGTTCAAATTTTAAGAAAACATCATAGAAATATCTAAATGTAGCGATAAGCATAAACAATCACAACCTAGCTATATCTTTCATCAAAACCTCAAGAAAATTAAACCAGGAGTTGTCCTTGGAAACCCGAGAGTCATCTACCCTTTCTGCCCTAATTAGACTTGGAATCGAAACCAAGCAAAAATTCAAAGCATACAGATACAAAAGAAAGAGAGGAACTGGACCTGAATGCATTGGCATGACATGAACCCTACTCCCAAACCTCTTAACAACGCCACGCCCTTCCATTATTGGAGGAGGTGTAATCACATACTTCTCCGGTTCAACAATGGGAGCTTCAGTTGAAGCCGCCTGTAACTGACCATAGGAAACATTCTCCAAAACCGCCAAAGCCACCTGCTGGTGGGTCTTGTTATCCCCAACCATACCCGCCCGTTCAGCCGCCACGACCGCCATTACAGAAACGTGAGGACGGTTCACAGTTCGCTTCACCACGGCGGGGAACTCCGAGATGCGAACTCCACCGTCAGCCAATACCTCAGTGTCTCCGGACCTCGCCGAAGATGGATCCGCAAATCCTCCAGCGGCATCTTCGCCGGCGTTGTTATCACGGTGATTGTCGATATCATCGTTATTGTTATCTTCTTCTTCTACATCATCCTCATGAACGACATCGTTTTCTTCTTGGAGATGTTTGGGCCTTTGGTCTCGCTTCCGTCGCTTGTTTCGTCCTCGACCAACTGTTGAAATGAAAATTAAAGAATTAATTAAATTTCAATTGCAGAAAAAAGGGGATTTTTTGGGGGTGAAATTGAATTGAAGTGCTGAAGGATAGAAATTACCTGAAGGAGAAGAAGCTGGCATTGGAAATAAATTATCAAAAGAGGGAAATTAGAGAGAGAGAGAGAGAGAAACGCGGAGAAATTGTGGGGTCGAATTGTCGGAAAGGAAGAGAAAATGGAATTTCAGGAAGAGGAAAGGGTAGGGAAAACAGTGAGTGACTCACTGAGCCAAGCCAACCAATAATAATAACAAGAGAATAAGTTTTTTTTTTTTTTTGTAAACTATATATGTATAGTTATTAAATTATAGAGTGATTTTATTTTAATTATTGAATTAAAATTTATTGATATGATGTTTAAGTATATTGTATAATTATATTTAGTTTATATTATTTATATATTCTATTAATTTATTTTTAATTTTAATTTAGTTGAAAAATTAGAATTGACATCATAGATAATCAAAGTAAACACACGTAAGATGAGGTTTAAAAACATCGATAGTTGAACTAAATTTAACATTTAATTAAAGATTGATAATATATTTTATTAAAATTTATTTTGTTTGCGAAAATTAAAGAAAATAAAAAAAATGAAGGTCATTCAAATTTAAGTATGTTCGGATAAGAAAGTAAAAAGTAGAGGCCTTGTTGTTCAAACTTTAATAGAATTAAATTTTTTAATTAATAATCAGTTGATCTAATAAGATGATATATTAGATCCTCTTAGTAATATATTAAGAATTTGAATTCTAATGTATGCAAATAAAGTAAACTAGGTTGAGAGGGCTACCATTGCCTATGTAATATCTAATCTGATTTAGGGGTTGTTTGTTTATTGTTGAATGGACCTATTCAGCGTTGAATGTTGAACCGTTTAGCATTCAGTGTGTTTGATTCTCACCACTGAATGAAGATTGTGCTAAATGATTCAGCAAAACACTGTTGAATGATTCAGTATTAAAGTACATTCTGAATGATTCAGAACCATTATCAAATAACATGTCACATTCAGAGCTAATTCATATAGAGCCTTTGAATCATTCAGGTCATTGAATCATTCAGCGCTTAATCATTCTGATTTAATCAAACAACCCCTTAGTTAATTAATATAAAAAATAGAATTCAATTTTTTGAATTTAATAAATATAATATTTTCTAAGTTGAAAATTAAACTAGAAATCTAAGGTTAAGATACGGGGTTAAATGAGTAAAAGAATTAAGACCCAACTGAATACCCAATGTCAAACTAATGGTAAATAAACCCAAAATATTTTTAGACCAATTACATACTTAAGTTAAGTTCAAAGGGCAAAATATGAATTAACCCTTATATTTTTATGGTAAAAATATTTTTTTGTTAAAATAATAATTCGGATCGATTGTCCAACGTCCGGGCCACACATATTGGGTCAAAGTTTGGAGCTTGAGAAACACTGGAATGACTCCCAGCTTCCAGGCCATATTACAGTTTCCTGTGCTTCTTCTTCGTCATTTAATCTCAATTTGTTAAACCAGTTTCTCGTGGAATTTAATTTCAATATCCAAAACCCGAGGATCCCGAAATGTCGGTACGTTATTTTTCTTTTCTAAATCTATTTTCTAAACCCTGATTATTTGAAGCTTATTAACAAATAGTTTCTATCTTTTTTTCCGTCGAAGTTGATGCAGATCTTTGAGTGGTTGGCAAGAAATGCTTTGCCATCTCTAGTGATCGGAGACTCGGTGTTCAACTTCAAACAATCGCCACTGATTTCCAAAGGATTTCTAAGATCCACGATCGCCTTTTTCTCGGTCTCTATGGCCTTGCCACCGATGCTCAAACCCTGTATCCTTTTAACCCTTTATGTTTTGTCCTTTATGATTTCGTTTTTCAATTAATAAATAATGATATATTTTACAGTAATATATATGTTTTTAATTGAAGATATCAAAGGCTTGTCCTCCGGTATAAGTTGTATCAGCTAAGAGAAGAGAGGGACATGAAACCTAAGACTTGTGCTAACCTCGTTTCTGCTATTTTGTACCATAAAGTAGTTGATATGTCATCGAGCTGAATGAAATTGAACTTAACAGTTTCCTGTTGGTAGATAGCTCTTCTCACCTTGAGCTATGCTACAAATGATCTGCCTTTGAGTTGAGTGTAATCGAACTTGAAGGTCTTTTGTTGGCAGATAACCCTTATTGCCATGATGTGTCTTTCAGCTGAGTATAATCAAACTCGAATGTCTTTTGTTGGCAGATAACCCTTATCGCCTTGAGCTATGCCGCAAATGATATACCTTTGAGCTAAGTGTAATCGAACTCGAAGGTCTTTTGTTGGCAGATAACCCTTCTCGCCTTGAGCTATGATGCAAATGATGTGCCTTTGAGCTTAGTGTAATCGAACTCGAAGGTCTTTTGTTGGCAAATAACCCTTCTTGCCTTGAGCTATGCTGCAAATTATGTGCCTTTGAGCTGAGTGTAATCGAACTCGAAGGTCTTTGTTGGCAGATAACCCTTCTAGCCTTGAGTTATACTGTAAATGAACATGATATCCTTCGTCATGAAGTTGAAATCGTAGAGGGCCCATTCGTTGCGAAGTTGAACCTTGAATTGGATATCCTTCGTCGTGAAGTTGAAATCCAATCTAAAGATGAATGTTGTTGGTGGGCACGATTCCCTTCGTCGTGAAGTTGAAACCGTGGATGACCCATTTTGAGCCTTGAATTATATATCCTTCATCGTGAAGTTGAAATCCAATCTAAAGATAAATGTTACTGGTGAGCACGATTCCCTTCGTTGTGACGTTGAAACTGTGGATGACCCCTTCGTTGTGAAGTTGAGCCTTGAATTGGATATCCTTCGTCGTGAAGTTAAAATCCAATCTCAAGATGAATGTTGCTTCGAGTCCAATATCCTTCGCCGTGAAGTTGAAATTGGTTCTAAATGAAACTGGGAAGTCGTTTGTTGAGTCCAATATCCTTCGTTGTGAAGTTGAAATTGACTCTGAATGAAACTGAAAAATCGTTTGTTGAGTCCTATATCCTTCGCTGTGAAGTTGAAATTGACTCTGAATGAAACTAGAAAGTTGTTTGTTGAGTCCAATATCCTTCGTTGTGAAGTTGAAATTTACTCTAAAATTTGCAAAATTATGTATACAAAAAATGACAAATATGATGCTTTTAAGTATGTCTAAGATGTATACAACATGAATTAGTTTTGTTTTATCTCCTGGATGGAGCCTCATTCTTTGTCTGCTTGTTCCTGCATATGGAGGAAAAGCCTTCAGAAGATTTGGTCATTTACATCTGGATGTTGAATCCCCCAAAGATGCCCCAATATTTGATGTTGAATCTTCAATGATGCCCTCATTGTCCCTCATTTCTTGCTTCATCATTGATTCTAAGCATGAGTTTTGTGTTTGAGAGCCACAATTCATTTACCAAAATCCACTCTAGAGATATTATCTTGTTTGAAAAATGTTTTTCTTTCTCTTTTATTTTCAAATTTCTGAAAATATCAATTAAAAGAGTTTCGAAAAATGTTTAATCAAAAGCTTTGAAAATATTGCCCCTTTCACGGTTTTACAATTGAGACGAATCATAAACTAGAGTTCATTGGATATCAAAGAATTAATTACATTGTTAATCCTTCAATAAATTATAGCTATTTGACAAGTGTCAAGATCAAAGCTATCTTGGGAAATGGTTAAGTAAGGAAAAAAGTCTTAGGTTATTGTGTTTGGTCACAGGTTTGGCATTTTTGTTTATTCGATGCTCAAAGGTTTGATGGGGTAGCTTATAAGCTCCTCTACCGGAAGTGTTCTCCGACTCCCAACTTTTATGGTCACGTTCGGATTGTGCGGTGCCTTATCAAGGAATTTGTGTAATCGCCTCAGTTGCACAATTTTTATATTTGAGCTGCCTTTTCAGGTTTTCAACTCGAATCCTCCTTTGGTTTCAAGGCATAAACATAATTTACGTCTCGAACCCCCTTTATTATTTTTCTTTATCATGCATTAAAGATTTTAGAAAACTTTTTGTAAATAAAGATTAATCATGATGGGCGGGATGAAACCTGAAGATAGTCTCTTCTGTTCAGAAATCCATGTATGATTAGAAGGGACTTTTAAGACACGTAACGTAGGTCATGGTTCATGGTTATGAAAGAAAAGGATAAATATGCCCAAACAAGTGTTTCAGGGTATTGAACCAATGATTAATTCATTCTGATGCCTTCAATCATGTCATGCTCAATTTGAATCTGTTCGTATATGTTTCTCTTGATTTTCTCTGGATGCTCCATGATCTTCGAGTGAAGTGATTCTGGAATGATTGTACTTGATTAATCTCATAATTTGAATCTCGATGCGTAATTTGAATTGAGAGAATCTTTGCATATGTATCTTGTCTTCTTTTTTCTTCACTTCTTCCTTTGTTTTTGTTATGATTGGATCTTCGCACTTGGCATTTAGTTCACATTTTGGTATCTCCTTTGGATTGATGTCTTCACTCATGTAGCATATTCCTTCCACCTTGCCCCTAGTGTGGAGGGTGGTCCGTGGTTAGAGTTGAATCAGAGAAAAAAAATACTATAGGATCAAAAGGGGACAACAAGGGATATATATATACATATATGGATAAATGAAACAAAGTCGTTCATTATCTCATACACAAAAGTCCTCACATAAGAGGTATCCCCAGGGGATAGATTTTCAGGATTAATTTTATTCACATGAAAACAGTGTAATTAATGCATAATAGAATTATTTTGAATAAATTCTTCTTTCTGCTTCTTGTTCCCAACATATCTCAATGTTCAGGCTCCCTGCGAGATACCCCAAGTTGTGTCTTAGAAGAATGCTCAAATGAACTACTAAATGCCTTAGGTTTTATTGGAAAAATGTTGGTTTTACGTCTAAAAAGACGATGGTGTGACTTTATTGACTCAAAGGTATGGGTATGACTCTTTGTATCTTCATAAATTATTCTGGGTAAAGAATCGAGGGATTTTTTGTTTTATATATGATAAGAAAGGTCTGATCTTGCCATATGTCAAAAATCTATAATTCTTGAAGAATTAAAATAATCCTTAATTCATTTATTATTCGAAGAACTAAAGATTAAAACTCGTTCAATTATTCCACCTTAGAAGGTAACATAAATTCATTCGTTTAAAAGATTAAGCAAATATGAAAGATCAAAAGCGTGTTCAAACAAAACAATACTCTAGTGCAAATGGTAGATGCAATGCCCCATTCTTCGATTTTTCATGCCCCTGAACCCATCGGGTTTTGGATCTTGCGTTTCAGTATCTTACAGTTCTCAGAGGAATATCTGGAGCTTCCTATGTGGTAACTGTACACAGCTTCAACATCATAAACCGTAGGGAATGAGAACTCTTCTCTTAGATCATCCTAGAAGGCTCAATCTACAACTTGTTGAACAAACTTCCACCGTACTGATTTCAGTTTTTTCTTTAATTGTTCAAATCTTACTTCCATTTGGTGTCACATGATTAGAACCACTTCATCGAATCCTCCATGAAGAAATTTCATGTTTATGAAAATGCTTAAAAATGAAATGTAGATGCAAAATGGCAAAATGCATGAAATGTTCGAGGCATTGATCCGAAAATATGTCTGTTATTATAAATAATCTCTATTGGGACAAAAGTGTTTTATCTTTTAAGAGAAAAAATATCAAAGGTATATTCTGACTAAATCCTCTAGACCCCGAATGGCTTCTAACAGGTTGACTAGTCCTCTGCCTTTGTCTGTCACTGGTTGAACACCCTATCGAACTACTCCGGCTTCTCTGGTTAAACCGTGCAAGTGTTGAGTTACTTTTTATACTTGTTCCAAGAAGTCTCGAATGACTGCATCTCTGGCTTTCATCTTTGGTTGAACACGTTCCCGATGAATACGTTATTAGAGCCCTCCATCAAAAGGAAGTATCTGAACCTTACTAGCTTGCTTCTTGAATTCGTCAACAATGGCCTCCAATTTCAGCTATCATTTTGCCATCCTGCTCTTGTTGTCCTTGAAGGGACTCTCCAAATCAATAGTCTTTTTCTCGTCTTACCCCCTACAAATTTCACCAACTCAGAAGGTCGACTTTTGATGTGCTCGGTGTAAATCTCAATCCGTTCTGAATACTTTATAATGCAACAGTGTGTTATGTTCTTCGATTACGGGTACTACGTCTTCTTGGTTGAACGTCTTGCATATTGTCTCCCTGGCCATAGCCGGACCTTTGCATTTTTCAACTCTTGTATTACAACCCCTTTGTTCATTAATGCAAATTATTTAGGTTTAACGAACACTGTTTAGTGGATCAACACCTCTTTTAAATGATGTAAATGACAAAAATAAAATGAAAGAAAACAAAAATAAAAAGAGTTAGTGAGGTAAGGATAATAGGAAAAATAATAATAATGAAAATAAAAAGTCCTATCCCACATGACATCTACCCCACATGCTTTAATTCCTACCCGGACATGATCTCTATCCTGCATGTTAATTTTGAACAAGTCCTAACCGCATATATTTCTAGTTCGCATGCTATGAACAGAAAGTAAAGCAGGAAATAATCTCAAAATAGCCTTGGGTTTGAAATGAGGTTTTGAGGTGGGCTCTAACTCATTGTAGTCTCCTGGTTTAGGTTCTAAACAATGTACCTGAGTCCTCCTTACTGGTGCCCCCTTGGGCTTGCCAGACCCTTAGTCTTAAGCTCATTACAAGCTTGTGTGGACTAAGTTAAATTCGAGAGGAAACATTCTCTCTTATGCCCGCACGGTGAATAAATTCACTCGAAGACATAAGATATATGAATCCCGAAGGCTACTTGCTAGGCCCACACGGTAAATAAATTCACACGAAGACGTCGATTTTATCCCCACTTAAATAGAGTTCGGAGCTCGGGTATAGAGCCTTAGGTGGAAAAAAAACTTTAAAGGCTGAAACAATTGAAAGAAACTGTCAGTACAACTATTTATTTGAAAAATAACCAAAGATAAATAATTAGAATCGAATAAATAAATTAAAATTTAAACTTGTAATTTTCGTTAAAAAAGACAACTGAAAATTAATTCTAGCCTAACTCACTTACTTGTCACCAGTAGAGTCCCCAAGCTGTCATAACCATTTTTCGATGGAACAATTAAATATTGTTTTAAAATGGTTACGACTTTTAATTTGGAAAATTTGTTGATTTGGAATTAAATTGGATAGAATTGAAAAAAAGTCGTCATCGACCTTTGGGTTAGGTAGGTCGAATACCTAAAAACGTCTTTCAAAAACAATTTTAAGAAAAATTATTTTTAAGACGAAAAATTGGTCTGCGTTTAGAAAGATTTGATTAAAAAGGGTTCGGGAGTCGGTTACAGTCAAGGAAGGATTAACACCATTGAATTGCCATTTCGGTACCATTTAATTTGTCAGTTGTCTTAATTGCGAAAATTAAAATTTAAAAAATTCAATTCGAATTATTTACCTTTTATCGATTGAAGTTACTATTGAAAAATCAAACAAAATATTAGATGGTAAAATAAAATATTGAATGCTAAACAAAAAGAAAAATTTTAGAAGATTAAAAAAAATTAAGATAAAAATAATTATAATAATAATAACGTGAAATAATGTCACAAGATAAATAAATAAAAATGAAGAAAATGTTAAAAATAAAAAATTTAAGAAAAATGCTAATTTCTAAAAGAAATAAAAAAATAACAAAATATATAAAAAATTAGGAAAAAATAATAATAATAATTTTTATTCTAAAAATGAAGAAAATGTTAAATGATCACCTAGTAATTAGACAAAATACCAAGCACACAAAATTAGTGATTAAAATAAAATTACTATAAATTAAAAGACCAAAATAAAAAACATAATTTACATTAGTGACCAAAATAAAACACGCATAAATTCCTAAGTCAGATTCGAATAAAAATATAAAAAGTGACCAAAATGCAAAAATTAAAATAACAGTAGCTAAATCAGAAATTAATAGTGACTAAATTAAAATAAAACAACATCAACATGCATAATCGGAATAAAATAAAAAAAGGTGATCATCGTATAAAATATGCTTGAGCTACTTATGCATGATTTACCCATTAAGATATGTAAACCAAGCAAAAAACACCTTAGAATCTGGGGACCTTACGCATGATTTCATTTTTTTATACAACCATAATATATCCCCATTTTCACGTGAAACAACCCAGAAACCTGCAAGCTTCAACAAATTCTCCTTCCCGCCGCTCGTTGGATCTACCTCCGGTGGCCATTGGCCACCAAAATTTACCGGGAGACTCGTCTCGACGCAGTGGTCATGGATCAGGGCTCCGTTTCGTCAGGGGTGTTTCGAACGTCGTGAAATGGCCAAAAACCGCTTAGCTTTCCCGGCCTCCGATCTGCGCCATCCGCCGTTGGATCGAGCTTAAATTTCAGTATTGTTCTCCCCTCCTCGAGACGCTCCTTGTCACCGTTCGGTTTATTGAACCGACCCTCCGAACGCTGGCGAGATTATGACAGAATGGTAAAACGCCCTTTTTCACTTTTTTGTTATTATTATTTTATTTGAAAGCTAATAAATAAATAACATAAAATAAAAATACCAAAAATCACTTTGAAGATTTTTCTCTGCTTTTTATTGATGAACCCAACTCCCTCACTTTACATTTTTTGTTCGGGTTTATATAGCCCGAATTATACATTTTTTCTTGCTTTTTTTCAACATGTTTGAAAACATGTTTGAAATTGTGGCAGTGGCATGTGGATGAAGCGGTGATAGTGGAGAAATCGGTGGGTAGCTTCCAAAAGGCTTGACGGCGGACTGGAAAATTGTTGTTGGCGGCTGATTTTGTTTTTCCCGGACAAAACGGGTGTCTATACTTACCAATTTGAAGAAATACACAAGTTATCTTCTTGTGATTTAAGTTTAGGATACAATTTGCGTTTATATCAGTTTTTGCACTTTCCTTTTGATGCCATTATGATTATAAAAGATGGTTTGTTGCATGATTTTTCAAAATTTTAGGAATTTTGGATTCAATTTGGCAGTCACGTCTCTTGTTTTCTCTCCCCCAGAGAATTTTACTAATACATGTTTTTCTTTGCAGCCATACAAGTTTATCATGTAATTAACTCTTATATTGTGTTTATCTATATTTAGTACAAATGAGTTGGATTATTGCCCCACAGTACTATTTCATATGGGTTGAATGTTTTCTTCATATCCTTTGTTTTTGTTATACTAAATGCCTATTGAATAAAATGATGATGCTATTTCTGTTTTCATTTTTGTTTTCTTCTTAATGCAGGAAGCTCGCAAAAGATTTTTGTAAAAATTAGAGTAATTCTCTGTATTTTCATATTATTTTCAATAGGACATATTATATCTTTATATACAAATTATCTCTCTAAAGTAGGAAACACTTAAGAAAGGAAATATAATAATCCTAGGATGTGATCCCTTAAAATAATGGATTGTATAAATATATGTACAGAATCCCTTAACTAAAGGAATGATATCAAATCATAACAAATCATATCTCTATAATTCCTACACTCCCCCTCAAGCTGGAGAATATATATTGTATAATCCCAGCTTGAATATGAATTTATTGAAAACATGCTTTGGCAAAGCCTTAGTAAGAATGTCTACAACTTGTTCTTCTGAAGGAATGTATGAAAGTGTGACTGTCTTTTTGTTAACTTAATCAACTATAAAATGCCTATCAATCTCAACATGCTTTGTCCGATCATGTTGAATTGGGTTCTTGGCAATTTGAATAGCAGATTGATTATCACACAAGACTTCAAAGTAATCCTCTTGATTAGTGCCAAGTTCTTTTAGTAGTTTAAGTAGCCAAATTCCTTCGCATTTCCCAATGCTAGTGCTCTGAATTTAGCTTCAGCACTACTTCTTGAAACAACATATTGTTTCTTACTTCTCCAAGTTGTAAGGTTACCCCAAACAAATGTGCAGTAGCCACTAGTGGATCTCCTTTCAGAAAGGTCTCCGGCCCAACTAGAGTCTGTAAAAATTTTAACAGTTTTGTCTTGTGTCTTCTTAAACATTAAGCTGTGTCCTGGAGTTTTCTTTAAGTACTTGAGAATTCTATTTGTTACTGCCATATGCTCTTCAGTAGGATAAGTCATGTGTTGACTTATCACATTTACGGGAAAGGCTATATCTGGCATTGTCAAGGATAAATAAAGTAGTTTCCCAACTAATCTTTGAAATTTCTCTTTGTCTACTAAGGACACATCTTCTTTGCAAAATTTCAAGCTTGCCTCCATTGGTGTATCAATCGGATTACAACCAAGAAAACCAGTTTCTTTGAGTAAATCAAGTACATATTTTCTTTGGTTGATTACAAGTCCTTTTGACCTTGCCACCTCCATTCCTAGGAAATACCTTAGCTTTCCCAAGTCATTGGTTTCGAATTCCTCATTTAACAACTTCTTCAAATTGCAAATCTCTTCTTCATCATCTTCGGTAAAAATTATGTCGTCCACGTACACAATAAGGATAGTTTTCTTATTTGTAGAAGTTAACTTGATGAAAAGAGTATGATCAGCGAGGGACTGCTTGTAGCCGTTTTTCATAATGACTTTATTGAACCTCTCGAACCAAGCTCTGGGTGATTGTTTTAATCTGTATAGAGACTTGTTGAGCTTGCATACCTTGTTACTTCCTTCAACAGACTTTAGTCCAGGTTGCAACTTCATATAGACTTCTTCTTCTAGCTTGCCATTAAGAAAAGTGTTTTTTTACATCAAGTTGGTGTAATTTCCAATCGCAATTTACAGCCAAACTTAAGAGTACTCGAATAATATTAAGCTTCACCATATGTGCAAAAGTTTCTGTGAAATCTATCCCATATGTTTGCGTAAATCCTATGGCCACTATTCTAGCTTTGTATCGTTGAATACTACCATTGGAGTTATACTTTACATCAAAGATCCATTTACAGCCAACAACCTTTTTTCCTTGAGGAAGGTATGTAACGGTACAATTAGCATTTTTCTCTAGTGCACAAATTTCCTCTTCAACAACCCTTCTCCATTTTGAATCCTTTAAAGCTTCAGCTATGCTTGTGGGAACCTGTTCTTTATCCAAGTTTGTTGTAAATGCTTGAAAAGACAGCATCAATGAATTATAACCAGTAATTTTTTCAATAGGATGCTTGGTGCACTGTCTAACCCCTTTTCTAATAGCAATAGGGAAGTCATCTAGAGTAGGAGAAGTGAACTTACTGATTTCTTCTTCTATTTTAGAAGCTGGACCCAAATCCAATTATCGGCAAGCATCAGATTGCAAAACAACCTCAATAATATATTTTCTTTTCCTTCTATAGACACGAAGTTGTTTGATTGGTGACGTTTGTGAAAAATTTGAATGAGAGTAGGTGTGTTTTCAGGAAGGGCGTTTAAAGTAGGTGTGGGTGAAGTAGTGATATGTACTACATATGAATCAATGAGATTAGTTACAGGTGACAAATTTATAGGTAAAGACAAAAATGGTGGCAATTCTGAAGGTTGAAAATGAAGAGTAGGAGGAGATATCTGATGTGGCTAAAAATCCTTCAATGTCACCCCCTGAATTTTAACCTGAGTGAAATAGGGATCCTGCTCATAAAATGTTATATCCATAGTGGTAAAAAATTGTTTAGAAGGAGGATGATAGCATTTATAACCCTTCTTAAGTGAAGAATACCCAACCAGTACACACTTTAATGATTTAGGATCTAACTTGGACTTATTAGGAGCAATGTTTTGGATAAAAATAATACAACCAAATATTTTAAGTGGAAGAATGGAGGAGATAGGTTTAAAATGGGGAAAGTATTGCAAAAATATAGATTGAGGTGTTTGAAATTGTAAAACCTTACTAGGCATTCGATTGATTAAATATGTGGTAGTTAATAAGGCTTCCCCCAAAAATATTTTGGAACATTAGTGGTAAATAGAAGAGAACAAGTAACTTCAAGGAGGTGTCTATTTTTTCTTTCGGCAATGTCGTTTTGTTGTGGGGTGTCAACACAATAACTAATCTGAACTATGCCCTTTTCCCTGAAAAACACACCCAAAGACTTAGCAAAAAATTCACTGCCATTATCAGATTTAAAGAGCTGAATTTTAGACCCAAATTGAGTGAGAACCATGTTATAAAATTGGGTAAAAACACCAGCAGCTTCAGATTTATCTTTTAGCAAATAAGTCCAAGTTATCCTACTGTGATCATCAATGAAAGTGATAAACCACTTACAATTATCAGCATTCTTCACCCGAGAAGGGCCCCAAATATCACTGTGGATCAAAGCAAAAGGGTGAGAAGGCTTATATGTAGAAGGAGAATAAGTTGATTTAGTATGTTTGGCAAGAGAGCAAACTTTGCAAGAAAAAGAATTTGGCCTTTTATGAATGAATAGAGCAGGAAAAACTTTTGCAAGATAGTGGAAACTAGGATGGCCTAAACGATAGTGCCATAACATAACATTATCAACTTTTTCTAAAGCGGTGAAAGATTTCGAGATTTCGGTTTTAGTAGAGGCAGGAAGAATATAGAGACCATTCTACAAGCTGGTTCATTAAAAATTAATGTCTATAGACTCATTTTCTTCTTACTCAGGAACCTGAGGAATTGTTTGAAACAGTTTCACAAGCTCTCCTTTCATCAGTAGATCGTGACTGTCTTAGTGGTTGGGGAGGACATGTCTATGTTGTGTAAGCATTACCTACTTTCATATATATGTTCCTGTTAGTAATTTTTTCATACTAGAGGTTTCCATGGACTGGGTCAGGCCTATAGATAGTATCAACACCATAAATGTTTGCTTGCCCGAAATATGGACCTCAAATTTGTCCATATTTCTAAATGGCTAATCAAAGCCTTTTTAGACCCGTCCATTTTCCCCATAAATTTTCCAAACAATCCCAAACGACCCTTTGGGCAATTCTAACCAATTTCAGACATTCGAATATTAAATATACTCAGTTCTATGGTATGACTAAATTGCAATTTTATCTGTGAAGTCTGTGATACAAAGACTATCTAGATATTTTAACTCAATATTTGGTTGTTTTTTGAATGTTGATATATTGATGTCTCCTAGAATAATTGCTGTAGAGATAATTGTTGCCATTGAAATTGTATTTGATATATAAATTTGCAGCACACCTACAGAAGTGAAGGAAAGAATCTTGGAGGGAAGGATGGATTGAGCGAAGCCAAGTGGTTCTCTCTTGATGTTTATTTTTCATTGGCTAGCGTTCGAGTCCGATGTTATAATGATGTAAAATTCTGGAAGTTTTGATACGTTAATGCTATCTTTGGTGGCCGGAATGACCATTCCTTTGTCCTTCTGTTTTATTCTGATCGAGCATGGTATGTGAAAGCATGCGTACTATATCTGGTTGGAAGGCACTGAGATTTGTTGGCTGGCAGCACCAACCCGAATTGAAAACCCAATTGTATATCCGAGAAAGAAACAATGAAAACAAATCGAAATGATAATTTAGCTTCATCGATTTATTAATTTATATTTTTTTAAATATTTGCAAATAGGGTAAACTACATCGTTAGTCACTAGGTTTCAGTTTTTGTATTGAGTTAGTCGTTGAACTTTAAATGCTTTAATTTTATCATTAAACATTCACCATTGATTTTTGTGCTGTTGGACTGTTAAAATCATTAATGAAGTGATAATGCCAGCTGTTTCTTCTTCGTTTTTTCTCTTAGAAAATCACCGAGTCATCATATCATTGTTTTTCAATAGTCGCTAGCCAACAATTGTATTTGTGACGAGGTCAATATTAATACATTAACACATTTTACTCTTCTTTATTCTCGTATTAATTTTTCACAAATTTTTTTTATAATTAACAAAAAATTTCATCTAGAGATTTGTCATTCTAGCTTAGGATTATCCAATAAGGTTGGTCTTGAGGTATGCTTTTTGTCTTTTTGAAAAAATAATTTTTGTTCTATGGAGGTTTTAGAAAAATTTAAACCTATAGCTTTGTTAGAGGATGATGAGATGAGATTTTTTTTATGTCCAGGGTAGTTGCAAAAGAAGCTAAAAATGACGATTTTAGACTGTGATCGAAAATGAGTGAAAAATCTTATTTTGATGTATGAGATAAAAAATAATAATAGCTTCCACGTTAACACCAAACTGTCACATCATCCGATTGTTTATTATTTAACGATTCAATGACCAATAAAATAATATTGAAAGTTTGGAGATAAAATTGGAAACTTCTTAAAGTTCAATGATCAAATTAATACAAAGACTAAAATTCATTGAGAAACTCTGTAATTTACCCGTCCAAATATTAAACGAGACTTAAAGTTTCAACAATAGCGTAAGGTATATACAAATATAGCCTATCCTAATCTCTCCAAAAATATTTTTTTTTGTTCAGATAAATGAGTAAATTACTTGAGTGACCACCAAATTATTACCCGAGTGTATTTTGACCATCGATGTTTGGTTTCGATTAATCATACCACTTAATTATTTAAAATGCTTCAATCAAACCACTGGCCTTTAACTACCACATCACCTCTTCTGTTAAAAGTTAACGGTTAATGGTTTGACTGAAACGTTTTAAATAATTGAGTGGTCTGATTGATCGAAACCAAAAGTCGATGGTCAAAATGAATTCGGTAAATAGTTTGATGGTCACCCGTGTAGTTTACCCAAATAAATTTACCTAACGCCTAATCCCTAAACTTCAATTAGTTTCCCAATTTGCAATTTTTTTTATTAAGATTGACTTATGATTTTTCTAGCACGTTGTTCTCCGTTCATAAATACACGCATAGATCTTGGTAGTCTTTTCCACGACTTTTATTATTTATTTATTCTATCGAAGTCCATCATTAATCGAAAATTTAGAAAATAAGTTTTTAGATTTAAATCAATTTTATACAATATGAATCCAATTAAATATCTTTTAACAAACTGATTACACACGATTTAAATATTAATATTTATTATTATTCAAATAATAAAAATGATCAAAACAAATCTGATTTTAAATTTGGATACAATTTCTTTTAAAACCTAATTACATTCCATCCTAATTTAGTTCATGAATAAATCTATTATTTTATATATATTTTTATTTCATTTATTTCACTCGCGTATCTAATTTTTTAACTCATAATCTTTTTATTTTGAATGGTATGATTGTTCAAGAGATTGCCATACACTAAGAAATATTAAAAAATGTATCGTTAAAAATTTCCCTACACCTAGATGGAGGAAAATAATATCCCTTCTAATATTAACATAAATTAAACTTCAAATCTATCCTCAAGTAATAACGGTTCGATCCAAATCGGGAATCAGCATGATATATAAGCTCAAAACTATTCGAACTGGTGTTTTTAGCTAATACATCGACGCTTTGTTTCCTTCTCTACGACCAATCACGATTTCGAAGATCATTCAAATGCCACCTGAGTGAATGAGTGTCAATCTTTTATCACACGGATTACGTCAAGACTATCAAGCTCAAGAATAATTTGACTATACCTCGCTTCCCACGCAAAGACAAGACCATAATAGGTAGCCCAAAGTTCAACATCCAACACCATAAAAATACCTATAGATTTAGCGAAACCAAAACACCAATCTCCATGAAGTTCTCGTTTTTCAATCAGCGCCTAGATCGAGAACTCGACAAGACGCCTGCTCCGGGCGATAGCCATTTCATTATCAGCAAACGGGTTAAATGGCTTTCCCTTTTTCCCATATATATGGGGTAAGGGGAGGTAAATAATAGGCTACCCCCAACACCAGGTTGAGAGCAGTCATAAGTTAATGACTAACGAGGAGCGATATAAGCGGCATTTTACGTTGGAGACTTATTGTTTAATCTGTGGCGCTTCAATTGAGCATGTCAAGCACATCCTTAATTGGTGCCCCCGGCATTGCAGGTGGACTGAACTTGTGCAAGAGTAAAAAATAAATGAGTTTTTAGAAAAGGAGTTGCATGATTGGATTGTTGTAAACATCTCGGGGTCGATTGAATTTGCAAAAAATGGTGTTGAATGGGATCTTGTTTTTGGGTACACTCTATGGAACCTGCTACTATGACATTGTATGATGATGCAGTTATTGTTGTGCATTGATGCGATGTAGGATTGCTGTAGCAATCAATACGCAGGCAAAAAGTTGTTGTTGACTGTTGTATAGAATCCTAATATGGAAATAATTGAAAAGTAGAAAGAAGTCTTAATGGAAAAGGAGCCTCAATTTAATGAAGGCTTAAACCCAACGTTTTAGGGTTTTTAATTATTATATAAAGAATGCGACAACCACCAATTAAAGGGGAAGCTTTTTAGGATTTTGTTTTATTCTTTTCTTTTCTCCACCGTTAGTCATGACCGCTTAGACAATTTTGGGGAGTAGCGGCAATTGAACGTGAAGACAAAAGTCACAGCACGAGAGGTGGTGGCTGGTGTTCGGCGAGAGTATCAACGATGGCAACAATAAAATTATTCCGAGAGGGAGTTTTAATTTATTTAGCTAAAATACTCTTAAATTTATGTTGGATTTGATAAACCTTGGATGTTTATATTTTTAATTATATTTTATGAAGTTCATGTTTAATTAATTTTGTCCATTGATTCGATTGGTGTTTGCTCGATTTTATTAAGGCTTTTAATAAATAGATATATAATTGCCCAGTCCATTGCATGAGAGGTGAGTGGCATCGTGTGAGTACTGCATCGAGAGGTGAGTGCCATTGTTGGAGCATCAATGATTGTGAGAGCAACGTTTCAGTATAGAGAGATCTAGTTGACTGATTGTCGTGCCATACTTGGTAAATTTGCATCAATGGTATAGAGATATATATCATTGCTGTGAGTTTCTAGGTGGAGCCATTGAAAGAGGAAGACCTGCTAAGTCAATGAGATAAATTAATCGAAAACCCATTCGAAACCCGCACATACCCAAAACATTTAACAAAACTAAATCAAAAACTCATTCGAAATTAAGGATATTTGATGGAGTCTAAATTGAAAGGGGATTTGCGATTTCAAATAATGTATGATTCCATTCAAACAAATCAACTCACCTTCAAAATATACGCTTAATTGATCAGCTTGAAGCTGCTACTTGAAGGAAAATTCGTTCTTGTAGAGGAGATTTGATGGAGTCGAAATTGAAAGGGGATATATGATTAGGGTTTTAGTTTGATTTGCATTTGGGGATACTTGGGTTTGGGGGGAAATACCATTTGAAGCGTATATGTATGCTAAAGCGTATCAAGTTTTTTTTAAAACCTGGACATTTATTTTTGGTTTATTACCATATTGTTACACATAACTATCGATTAACATGTCTGGCCTGGTGGCAAGGGCCATCCCATTTCACGCTCTTGCCCCAGGTTCGAATCCCATTCACCGTGTTGGGAGCCTTTCATCCCCTCTATCACCAATAGGAGAGTGACACGTGTCACTCTCCTACTGGTTCACATTTTTAATTTACATTTTATTATAAAAATATGACGTGTAAATTCCACGTCAGCATAAAATAGTGACATGGAAAAGCTACGTCATCATCGGTGACCACATATGCATGCCACGTCAGATGGAACCGTTGACCGTCAGTTGACTGACAGTTTCCATCAAACGGGGGGACTTACGCCTCATTATCAAACGTTGTGGGTAGAGCTGCTCCAAAAAAAACGATTTGGGCACAAATGCATATAGTGTCAAATGTTAAGGGTATTTGTTTGTATTATGCCTTAAGAAACCCTAGCACCTTTCAGGGTGATCTAGATCGATGGGTCAAAATCCAAGGACTCTCATGAAAGACGACGCTAGATAAGGGTTACAAAACCCTAGCAGTTGTTGCTGATTTAAACTTGGACCGTTAGATGAGAAACAAATCTAACAGTCCCGGAGTTGTACGGCGTCTGGTTGAAACTGAGAAATTCTAACTGCTCTTTGACTTCGTTTGTATTCCTCAACGCGTGGGTCTTCCCCACTCTAGTATGCTCTCAAATGAGTTGTAATTAGGTCTGATTTTTTATTATTTTGGGTTAATGGGTTATTGGTTATGAATAGGGGTTTGTATTTTTTGGGTTTTGACTTGTAAGAAATGGACATTTGAATTTGGGAATTTAACTTTTGATGTATGGAATTTGAATTTTAAAATGGGGTTTACAATCTAATTGGAAACATGATGTGAAATAATCAAGGGTATGAAAATTTGATTTGAAACCCGCCCATAATCTAATAGCTTTTCAAATTTCCATCCGTAACTTAATCAATTTAACTTCATCACCAATCGAAAAATCACACACACACATTATATGGAACACTGATTAAAGATGAGACTGACAAATGGGCCAATAAGGGTTAAGCGTTTGATAAATAAATTATCTTGTGGGCATGAAATTAATAACAAACTTCCAGCCTTGCAACTTTATTTTTCGTTTACACTTACTCGCACAGAGGCTACGGAAAAACTCTACATCGACGTGCTCAATCAATGGTAATAGAAGTTTATTCCCACTTCTAACACTGTAATGCCTCAATCTTTCACGGCTCCAAACTAAGCGATCCACTCTATTAAATCTTGAAAGAGGAATGCCCGACATCTTTGATGCTTCCTCTGTCCCAAAATAAGCCCTCACAATTGCTTCCTTCCAGACCATCCTATCATTGTCAATCAAATCTGACACTCTCTCCACATCTACGACCGACAGACTTCAGACTCTGCAAGACAGTGATACCAACAATAAAAAATCGTTCTAGACAGAAATGAAAGTACCATATCCCACCTTCCATTGTAGCCCCGACCACTCCATATACTACGCCACACATATGATGGTTGAGAACCAAAGATGCGTGCATAAAATCTGTGGACGGATAATATTTAGCTCTCAGTAATCGACTAACAAAAAAGGAAGGGTTATCAAAGAGCGATATTAAATTTTATCAAATAACGAAACCCGAGACGACCATTCACAAGTATGTTTATAATATATTCATCATTAGTTTGAACTTTAAATGTAAAATTGAAAATCTAATTTAATAATTGTTTGAGATGAATATAAGGTATTATTTGTTTGTCGGAATCGTATTTCGGTTGGCCCCAAAATTAGGCTTCGACTTGGATTAAATAAATTGGGAGTCTCCACCGATCATTTATTTTAAACAAAATGGGTTGATCGAATACCTTATTTCTTACCTGATATGCGTCTTACCAAAGATGTATCGGATTCTAGAGTCGGTTACAGTCAAGGAAGGGTTAGTACCCTTGAACTGGCCTTTCGGTATTACATAATTTCCAGTTGTCTTTAATTAAGAAAATTGTAATTTTAAATAAAAAAATGTAAAAATAACGATCCAAATTGCTTTCCTTAAATAGTTTTAAAGGTGTACCCTTAAGAGGTCATGAAAGGCTTTAGGAAACAAAGGTAGAGAAAATGAATAAGCTATAAAATTACAATGAAATAATATAATAATGTATATATCTTAAGAACAAGAATAGAAATAAGAATAAAGAATTAAAATAGATATAAAGGTCATATATAAAAGTAAAAATAAAAAATTGAAACAAAAAAATAAAAAAATGGTAGCAAGAAAGAAAATAATAATAAAAAATATATAATTATAATAATAAACATAACCGGGCATAAAAAATAAATAAATATAAAATATAAAAAATACATATATATATATATACATATAAAAAATATATATAAAAAAAATAAGAAAAGAGAAATTAATTATAACAAAAAAAACACACACATATATATACATATACGTAAGTAACCAAATTGAATGAAATTCAAAATAAAAGGCAAAATTTCAAAGAAAAATCTGGAATTGAAACTGATTTCGGGACCAAAATAAATGTTTTTAAAATCGAGGGAGCCAAAACGTAGTTTACCCCTTTTTAGTAAAAATACGCGGATCCTTTGCTGATGGGTCGGGTTGCGCGCGGGTTCATGGATTAACTATATAAGCTAAAATATGTTTTAAAAATTCATTTTGCTCTCTTCTTCGCTCGAAAGCTTCCCCTCTCTTTCTCGTTTTCTCTCTGTAATGTTCATCCGTTTGATGAACACCACCGTGGGGTTTGATGAACACCACCGTGGGGTTCGCTGAACCCAAAAAATGGTCGCCCCTTGCCGCGTCGTCGGCTGCCATTGAACGGCGTCGGCCGCCATTCATCGGCGGCAAAACATGAAAAAAAATATCAAGGGCTCGTCTCGTGTTGTTTCCGAAACTCAGACTCGTTTTCTTAAAAATGCCTCGAGGAGTCGTAGATCTAACGAAAATGTTTTGGAAAAATGCCCATCCGTTCATCGGCGAAAACGTTTTTTTTTTATTCTTTTCAAAACCAAAGGACAAAGAAAACTACATGCAAACATAAATCCGAAAAAGGTACAATCTTTACCTTGTATTTCTCTTCGAAAGTTGTACAAAAAGCTTCAAATGCTTTCGTATTTCTTCCTAGTTTCGTAGGTATTTCCTGTGCTGCTATTTGTGCCTATTTCGTGTAAAAAAAACCCTTTTCGTGTGTGTGTATTAACTTATTTATAGTACAAAATAATGCTATTTTTAGACCCATTTCGAGTCGTAATAGAACTCTAATACTTATTTCTACTTTGGTTGTTGATATCCCATACGTGTAAGTCGGTTAGAGGCCGAGAAAGGTGGGATTTCTGCGTGAAAAATGGTGATCGAGCAGTTGGAGATCCTCCCTTGCGGTGTTGGATGAGAAAAGAGATTAGGGTTTCTACACAACCCTAAATAAAACCGTGTCATGGGGCTGCTTGGGTCACTGTTGGGCCATTGTAAAGTTTGTTGGGCCATTGTAAAGTTTGGTGGGCCTGTAAATGTAAAAAATAAATTAATATGTATACAAATTAAAAAAATAACAACTAGGGACGAAATTTAGTGACTTTAGCTGCCCCTCTTTGCTCGTTATCGTGTAACAAAAATAGAGTAAAGATTAAAAGACACAGATTTCGTCCATATCGTATATCCTCTATCGTAGAGTTGAAATCCGATGTTTGACTGGTTTGTCAGTTTGAACTGAAATATGAGATGGCTCCCTCGTCGTGAGGTTGAGTTGGACTGAAAAAATTCTTAGCACGAAGTCCTTCGTCGTGAGGTTGAAATCGAACTCAAAGTATTATAAAGTGGCTCTTGGATCGTCTTCCAGCCCCAGATACTTCGTCGTGAAGGTGGAACTTGTCTTGAAGACTTTGGTGTTATTGTATTACAGATGACTCATTCGTCGTGAAGTTGGGTCAATATGTTGGGGTACAATACCCTTCGTTGTGAAATTGGAATCGAACTCAGAAATCTTCGTTGACAGATAGCTTTTTTAAGCTATGCTGCTTGAAAATGGTTGCTTGTCACTAAGGTACGGTTAACCCAGGTATTTTTCTCGACTTTGAAAACCTTGATTGCAGCTAGACAATAGTGTGATTGAGGTGTTATCGAGCTGAATGAAATCGAACTCGACAATTTTATTGACAGATAGCCCTTCTTGCCTTGAGATATGCTGTAAATGATGTGCCTTGGAGCTGATCGTTGTCGAACTCGACAATTTTATTGACATATAGCCCTTATTGCCTTGAGCTATGCTGTAAATGATGTTCCTTGGAGCTGAGCGTTGTCGAACTCGAAGGTCTTTGGCAGATACCCCTTCTAGCCTTGAGCTATACCGCAAATGATAAGCCTTGGAGCTGAGCGTTTTCGAACTCGAAGGTCTTTGGTGACAGATAACCCTTCTAGCCTTGAGTTATGCTGTAAATGATGTGCCTTGGAGCTGAACGTAGTCGAACCCGAAGATCTTTTGTGTTTTAAGAGAAATGTATTCAAAGGTTGGTGTTTCAAGAGAAACTGTCTCAAGAGAGACAACTTGTTTCAAGAGAAATTGTCTCAAGAGAGACAAAACTTAGTTCCAAAAGAAACTGTCTCAAGAGAGACGAAATTTGTTTAAAGGAAAATAGATTCAAAGATTTTGTTTCAAGGGAAATTGTCCCAAGAGAGACAAAATTTGTTTCAAGAGAGACTGTCGAAAGAGAGACAAAACTTAGTTCTAGAAGAAACTGTCTCAAGGGAGACAAAATTTGTTTAATGTAAAACAGATTCAAAGATTTTGTTTCAAGGGAAATTGTCTCAAGAGAGACAAAATTTGTTTCAAAAGAGACAAAATTTGTTTTAAGAGTGACAAACCTTAGTTCCAAAAGAAACTGTCTCAAGGGAGACGAAATTTGTTTAATATAAAACATACTCAAAGATTTTGTTTCAAGGGAAACTGTCTCAAGAGAGACAAAATTTGTTTCAAGAAAAATTGTCTAAAGAGAGTCAAAACTTAGTTCTAAAAGAAACTATCTCAAGGGAGACAAAATTTGTTTCCAGGAAAACAAATTCAAAGTTTTTGTTTCAAGGGAAACTGTCTCAAGAGAGACAAAATTTCTTTTAAGAGAAACTGTCTCAAGAGAGACAAAACTTTGTTTTGAGTAAATTAGTCTTGAGCGAGACGACCCCTTGTTTCGAGAGAAACAATCTCAAAGGTGATCTATAATCTGCTTGTTCATGCATGTTAAAGAAATCCTTTCAGAAGCTTTAATCGTTGACTTAAGGAAGTCAAATATGTGGATGTCATGTTTGTTGTGACACTAAATCACTTCATCGGGCACGATATCCTTCTTCGTGAAGTTGAAATCATGGATGGCTCATTCGCTGTGAAATTAAGCTTTTAATTGGATGTCATTCGTTGTGAAGTTAAGATCCACACTTGTAAATTGCACTTCTTTTGAGTTCAATATCTTTCACTGTGAAGTTGAAATAAAGACTCTAGCATGAATCTGCAAAATTATGCACATATGCGATGCTATGGATGCGATGCTCTTATGTATATCTAAAATGTATATGCGAAACATGTTATTTTAAGGTTTGGAGAGAAATCTCAATTTCTGGTTATCCGTCTCGATGACTCTTGATGTTGTAATCTTAAATTTTTGATTCTTGATCTTGGATTCTTCAACATGCTTAAATCCGATATACAAAATGTTGATCTATGAGGGAATAATTGCGTGAGCAGTCTTCATTCTATCTCTGACTCAGTTTTTCTTCATTTCCACCAGGGTGTACTCCTGCAAACCTCAACCTAAGACAATTTATTTTCCTTTCTCGAACAAATTTTGCCCCAAAAATTTGGATTCTTTTGCCCCAGCTTCAATCTTAAGCTTCGGAGAGATATTCGTTGATTTCCAAGACATGCGTCCAGAGAACTTATCTTGTTTGAAAATGCTTTTCTTCATTTGAATTTTCAAAATTTTGAAAAATATCAAAAGGAGTTTTGAAAAATATTGTCTCATTCTAGGTTTCATAATTGAAGCAAATCATAAAACAAGAGTTTATATCAAAAGAATCAAATTCTCTTTTAAGCTTTGATAGCTGCAAATCTTTGACAAATATCAAGACCGAAAAGTTTGTTTAGAGGTGGGTTATTTAAATTAAGGTTTGTTTCATCGATTCAGTCATCGTGAAGACCATAACATGCCTCTCTTTCTTGATTTGGCATTTTGATCGGAGGCGAACAAAATGACACAACTAGCAAAATCAATGGCTAGACCTTTCAGAACACTTATGTTTCAGTTCTCTGAAGTCTTCCATTTGTTCAAGCTTCGTAGGCTCTTCTAACAAAGGCATTGCAGAAATATCGGTCTAAAAATGAAATTCCTGAGTGCTCGTGTGAAATTGATTATAATAGGTGTTCCTTAACTCCCTTAGTTCATTTTTACCGAAACTCCTTATTTAAATTTGCCATTTTCTGGCTAGCTGAATCCATAAAGACGGGGCATTTAACAAATTGCTCTAGAGGGACAGCTTAATATCATTGTATAGATATTATAATCACCTTTATCAGACTAGCTGAATTTTATCCATAAAGCCGATGCGTTTAACCAATTTCTCTAGAGGGACAACTCAAGCTTTATTGTATATTATAATCACCTTTATCAGGTTAGCTGAATCTTATCCATAAAGCCGGGGCGTTTAACCAATTGCTTTAGAGGGACAACTCGAGCTTTATTGTATATATATAATATTATAATGCGGGTATACATGTCCAATTTCTTAAGTTTGTTAAGAAGAACCTGTTATAGTCTAGGTGTATTTGAAAGTCAGAAAATCTCATCGTTAGAGTTCAATTCCCAAGCAACTGACCTAAACTAGATTCACCTACTTAACCATTCCATCTGAGAAGATCATGATCATCATTGAACTTCATTAACAGAAGTAGAACCCAATTAGTTTGCAATTTCAGGTACTAGATGCCCTATTTTATCCGTTCCTAATACATTTCTGAATGCCAAACCCTGGATGGACTCTTCATGAGAAGAGAAAACTAGCTCGATCCTCGTAAGAGAAGAGCATGTAGTCTGGTGTATCTTTTAAATTAGGATCAATGGATCTTTGTTTTACAGGGTTTAATCTTGTCATTTGTCAAAGATTTACAACCTCAATTATTAAAAAGTCTTTAATTAAGGCGATATTCAAGGAATTCAAGATTAAAATTTGCTCATTTCCTCAGAAGGAAGTATTTTATTTAAAATGTTTGAACGTCAAGTGACTTAAAAAAATTCACACATAAGAAGTACGAAAGGAATAAAAAAAGGTTCAAACAAGATGATACACTTGAAAACGCAAAAAAATTCCTGATTGATGCCCCATCCGACTCTCGATCAGAATGCCCTATTACACATTGAAAGTCAATGCCCCTGAATTGATCAGATCTTGGACTTTACGTTTCAATGCCCCACAATTCTCAATGGTGTGCCCTGAGCTCCCAATATGATAGTTACATATGGATTTAATATCATGGCCTTCAGAATATGGGGCCTCTCTAGGTTTGGATTGAACCAGAGTCATAAGATTCTTCTCAACTAGCGTTGGGAGCAACTCCTCATATGTCATTGGGATTAGACTGATGCGAGTCTTTTTATGGAAGACATTATGAGGTCTAATAAATAGATTAGTCAGGTAAGATTCCCTTTCATTCCTTGGTTCTTGCTGAGTTCGTTTAGAAGTACCGGACGATACAACTGCAGTGGTTGAGATAGTAATACCTTTGTTAGTGTTGTAGGTGTTGAAATTGTTGATCTCTCGCTCTTTGCTCTTCATGGGAGGCTTCTCACTAGAATCCCTTTCCTCAATTTTTCTTTATTTTATAGCTAGCTCGATCATCTCACCAGCCATAACTAGATATGTGAAACTTCCCGTTGTGATTGCCACTAGGTGTTCAAAGTAAGATACATTCAAGGTTTGTACAAACAACTTCATGGTTTCCTTTTCTTCCAAAGATGGATGAACTTGCACAGCCAAATCCCTCCATCGTTGTGCGTATTCTTGGAAACTTTCATTGTACTTTTTCTCCAGGCTTTGTAACATAACCCGGTCTGGTCTCATATCGTTAATATGCTTGTATTGCTCCAATAAAGACTTGGCTAAGTCTTTCCATGTCTTAATATGAGTTCGGCTGAGCTGGTTGTACCACCGGATAGCTGAACCGGACAGGCTCTCATGGAAGTAGTATATGGAGTTGGTCATTTCCCCCATATCACGTCATCTTTCGACAGAACATAGTTATGTGGGTTGAGGGACAGTTGTTCCCATTGAACTTCTCGAACTCAGGGACCTTAAACTTTGGTGGAAGCTCCAAATCTAGAACCAGGCTCAGCTCCATTGCGTTCACTCCATAATAATCATGGTCCCCTTGGACCATCTTCATCTGATCTTCTAACATCCTGATCTTCTCTTCCATCTTCTTTATCTTATCCTCCTCGTCAAAATTCAAGATATGACAGTCTTCCGGATGATTGTCAGTGTTGGTCGCGGAAGCTTGTATATTTGCACCAGATATGGCCTTCCCCTTGAGAGCAGATAAGTATCCTTGTAATCTGGGTAAGATCTTGGGTGAGAGAACCACTTGTGTGGTTGGTGGTATGGTGACTCTTTCAGATCAACCTGACCCTGGTATACTGGCTTATTGGAGACCCGATAACTTGGCCATAATTTGATCGACCAAGGACTCTTAGTTCTTCTTGATGGACTCTAGTGTACTTTGACTGTTTTGAGTCTTCTTATCCTCCAGCTATTTCTATTTTTGCCATATTCTCTTCGATTTGAATGATCCTGGCCTCCATTCGCCTCTTTTTCAAACGGGTGTTATACGGATGGGGTGTGTCCAACGTTTGAGGTAGTGTATCCAATATTTATTCCTTTTATTGAAGTATTCTTCCATTAGTTAATGCGAATGCAAAGAAAATAACAAAATGCATAATATGTATAAATGCATTATGCATGAAATATCCAAGGCATTGATGCAAAAAATGTGCATGTTATTATGAATAATCCTTATTTGGGACAAAAGTGTTTTATCTTTTAAGAGACAAAAATATTCTGACAGCTTTTGACATGTTGATTAGTCTTCTGTCTTCGTCTGTCACCGGTTGAATAACCTGTCGAATCACTCCAGTTTCTCTTGATGAACAGTGCAAATGTTGAGTTATTTTTTGTACTGGCCCAAGAAGTCTCGAATGACTGCATTTCTAGCCTTTATATTTTGTTGAGTATGTCCCCAACGAATACATCATTGGAGCCCTCAATTGATAGGAACTATGTGAAGTTCATTTGTGTATGTCAACAATAGTCTCCAATTTCAACTATCGTTTTGCCATTGTTGTCTTTGAAGGGACTCCCAAGATCAGTAACCTTCATCTCACCCTGGTAACCTCTACCTGTCAGTTCTTCCAAGATAGACCTTCATTGTGCTTGATGTAGACCCGATTCATTCTGAGTCATTTATAATACAGCAGAGTGATACACTCTTCAATTATGGGCACCACGTCTTTTGGATTGAATGTGACACATAGTCTCCATGCAGACTGTCCTCTGCATTTTCATCTCTTGTATTACAACTCCTTTGTCCATTAGTTCAGATTATTTTGTGTGTAACAAATGCTTTTTAGGGATCAATAGCCTTTTATTATGATGCAAATGCTAAAAACAAACACAAAGGCAAAATAATTAGTAAAATAAAAATAAATAAATAAAAAATGACGAAAAGGAAAAAACACAAAAAAGGCATGGTTAGGGTAAAAAATATCCTAGGTTTTGGGGTAGGCTCTAATTCTCCATAGTCTCCCGGTTTAGGTTCTAAAAAAAGGTACTTGAGTTCTCCTTGCTGGTACCCCTTGGGCTTGTCATACCCTTAGTCTTAAGCCTATTACAAGCTTATGTGGACTAAGTTAAACTCAAGAGAAAACATTACCTTATGTCCGCACGGTGAATAAATTCACACGAAGTTGTCGCTTTCATCCCCACTTAAAATAGGGTTTGGAGCTCGTGTATAGAGCCTTAGAGGAAAAAACAAGATTGGAAGGCTGAAATCATTAGAAAACGGTTAGTACAACTATTTACTCGAAAATATAACCAAAGATAAGCAATAAGGATCAAAATGTTACCTTAAAATTCAAACTTACCCTTTTCGTTCAAAAGAAAACTGGAAATTACCTTAGCCTGACTCACTTACCTGTCCCAAGTAGAGTCGCCAAGCTGTCGGAATCGTATTTTGGTTGGGCCTCGAAATTGGGCTTCGACTTAGATTAAACGAATTTGGAGTCACCACCGATCATTTATTTTAAACAAAATGGGTTGATCGTATACCTTATTTCTTACCTGATATGCGTCTTACAAAATGTATCGGATTCGGGAGTCGATTACAGTCAATGAAAGGTTAGCACCCTTGAACTGCCCTTTCGATACTACATAATTTCCAGTTGTCTTTAATTAAGAAAATTGTAATTTTAAATTAAAAAAGGTAAAAATAACTATCCAAATTGCTTACCTTAGATAGTTTTAAAGGTGTACCCTTAAGAGGTCATGAAAGGCGTTAGGAAACAAAGGTAGAGAAAATGAATAAGCTATAAAAAAATGAAGTAAATAGAATATGATAAAGAAAAGGAATATACAGAAGCAAATAAATAAACTAGAGATGAAATAAAAATGAAATAAAATACAATGAAATAATATTATATGTATATATCGTAAGAACAAGAATAAAAATAAGAATAAAGAATTAAAATAGATAAAAAGGCATATATAAAAGTAAAAATAAAAAATTGAAACAAAAAAATAAAAAAAGGGTAGCAAGAGAGAAAATAATAAAAAATATATATAATTATAATAATAAACATAACCGGGCATAAAAATAAATAAATGAAAAAATATAAAAAATACGTATATATATGTAAATATAAAATAATATATTATATATAAAAAATAAGAAAAGAGAAATTAATTATAACAAAAAAAGACACACACACACACACACACATATATATATATATATATATATATATATATATATATACACGTAAGTAACCAAATTGAATGAAATTCCAAATAAAAGGCAAAATTTCAAAGAAAATTCGGAATTGAAACTGATTTCGGGACCAAAATAAATGTTTTTAAAATCGAGGGAGGTAAAACGCAGTTTACCCCTTTTTAGTAAAAACACGCGGATCCTCTGCTGATGGATCGGGTTGTGCGCGGGTTCATGGATCAACTATATAAGCTAAAAATTGTTTTAAAAATTCATTTTGCTCTCTTCTTCGCTCGAAAACTTCTCCCTCTCTCTCGTTTTCTCTCAGTAATGTTCATCAATTTGATGAACACCGTCGTGGGGTTCGATGAACCTAGAAAACGGTCGTCCCTTGTCGGCCGCCATTTATCGGCGGTAAAACATGAAAAAAAATTGTTTTTTCGAGGGCTCGTTTCGTGTAGTTTCCGAAACTCAGACTCATTTTCTTAAAAATGCCTTGAGGGGTCGTAGATCTAACGTAAACGTTTCGGAAAAATGCCCCTCTGTTCATCGGCGAAAATGTTTTTTTTGGATTCTTTTCAAAACCAAAGGACAAAGAAAACTACATGCAAACATAAATCCGAAAAAGGTACAATCTTTACCTTGTATTTCTCTTCGAAAGTTGTAAAAAAAGCTTCAAATGTTTTCTTATTTCTTCTTAGTTTCGTAGGTATTTCTTGTGCTGCTATTTGTGCTTATTTCGTGTAAAAAACCCTTTTCGTGTGTGTATTAACTTATTTATAGTACAAAATAATGCTATTTTTAGACCTATTTCGAGTCCTAATAGAACTATAATACTGATTTCTGCTTTGGTTGTTGATGTCCCATACGTGAACGCAAGTTAGAGGCTGAGAAAGGTGGGATTGCAGTGTGAAAAACGGTGATTGAGTAGTTAGAGATCCTCCCTTGTGACGTTGGATGAGAAAATAGATTAGGGTTTCTAAACAACCCTAAATAGAACCGGGTCGTGGGGCTGCTTGGGTCACTGTTGGGCCATTGTAAAGTTTGTTGGGCCTGCAAATGTAACAAATAAATTAATATGTATAAAAATTTTAAAAATAACAACTAGGGACGAAATTTAGTGACTTCATTGTTCAAATGTTATCAATCATTTAACAATAAATGTTTATATACCTCTACATATAGAATGTTCGAGTCCACTATCTTAAGAGATAACAACAATTTCTTAACCACTATATTACTTGATTTGTATATATTATTATTAAATTAAATGAATGAATATAAAAAAGTATATTCATTTTAAATTAACAAATTTGAACAAACATGCCTATAAAGAAATTAATTTATTAACTAATTTTTTAGTTCATTAATTTAATGTTTAAACCTTTACTACAAAAGATAATAAAAATTATTCATGTATATTTTATTCATAATATACAATATTCAATTATTTTATATATAAATATAAAAATATGGCCATCTACAATTTATTTATTTAGTATTTATGAATATTTTTAAATTGATTATAAACATGTTTGATTATGTTGTCATAAACATGTTCATAAATACTAAACGAATGAATATAATTAGAGATGAGTAAAATTTGATTCGGTTCAAAAAATTTAATTTTTTAATTTGACTTAATGTTAAAAGTTTGATCCGACTTGACTCAATTAAAACAATCTAACTCGAGTACAATTATAAAATAAAACTCATCAATTTAAACAAATTTAAAAATCGACTTAACTTAATTAATTCAAATACACACCCCTAAATATAATCACATGCAATGATAGAGGTTCACACATGACTTCTAATAATATGTGATGAAAAAATGACCAACTTTTACTTGACATCATTTATATTATTTGCACTATTTATTTGAAATATTTCAAATAAGCAATTTATTGGGCGTTTTTCCCGATATATCACCTTTTCCATTTATTTTTTCCTGTCAGGCACCCTTCAGACTATTTTTCCCGATCTAACACCCTTTGCAGTAAGGCGCGCCCCCTGTAGAGTGCTTTACGCTAATCTGGTGCCATATAGGGTAAGGCACACCCCTTGAAGCGCGCCTTTTGCTGACTGGGATACACGTGTGTAAGGCACGGGGCAGGGGTCGCGCCTTACTTGCAAATCTGACACGCGTCAGAAAGGCGCCCCCCCTGCGGCGCGTCTTAGGTTTAATTACATACCTACCCCGACCGTTCACACCCCCTCCCTCCCTATAAATACCCCATCCTCAATCACTTTCATCACACCAAATCCTCTCAACTTCTCTCATCCTCTCTCAAATACTATATTCTCTGTTTAAGGTCTATTTTTATTATATTTAATATTTTGTATTTAATTTATTTAAGTATTTAAATTATTTAATATTTATTACGAACCTTAAGTTAGTGATACATGGTAGTGTTATGCCGTATTTAGTAGAGGCTAGATTCGGTCACATAGGTAGATATGAGGATCACTGTAAGATAGAACCAGACCTTATTGTTGCCTTAGTGGAGTGGTAGAGGCCGGAGACCCACACATTCCATCTTCCGTGCGGAGAGTACACGATTACACTTGAGGATATTTCTATGCATCTGAGGCTTCCGGTGGATGGAGATGTGATATCAGGGATGACGCACAGTACATGGACTGTTTTGTGCCGGGACTATCTAGGACGTGTTCCAAGAAATTTTAACGGTGGTCGGATACCGTTAAATTGGTTAGATGCCAATTTTCGAGAGTTGAGCGAGGACGCCTCTGATGATGAAGTTAAAATGTATGCACGGGCATGCATACTGCAGCTGATAGGAGGGTTGCTGATGTCAGACAAATCGTGCAACCAAGTTCACTGTATGTGGTTGTGACATCTTGGCAACTTTCATCTGGCCAGATCACTCAATTGGGGCTCGGCAGTTTTGGCTTTCCTGTATAGGGAGATGTGTCGCACGATTGACTACAGAAAAAATGCTATCGACGGATGTCTTCTGCTGCTGCAGTCTTGGGCGTGGTATCGATTGCCCTTTTTATGTGTCCTGTTGTCAAGAACCCATTCGTATTTCCATTACTATCGAGTGGCACTCCACTGATCGCGTGCTCTGGCAATTTGGTTGTTTTCAACCAATTCCGGAAGCACCTCGCAATATGGACGAGTTGCATAGCACAGATAGACGTGGCAAGATCGATACAGATTGGCTGGTGAAGCATCACGAGTGGGTTGTGCTGTGGGAGGATCGACATCGGCGCCTTCCCCGTTGAGAGCCCATTTTTACTGACCTCTTGATGGTTGCTGACGGTTGTTACGAGTGGTTCAATAGTAACGGGAAACCGTTTCTGCTTTCCGAGGATGCACGAGGGCGGACCTTTCAGCGACGTCGATAGAGACGTTCACCGATATATCACCATCGTCCCCCGACTCGTGGACGGAGAGCATGTGCTTCCGGTTCATCCTCAGCTGCACCAGCATGATCTTCACAGTAGCCACCGTCTACAGCAACTTACCTTCCGCAGCCATATATGATACCGCCATTGTCGTTCCTTTACCCAATGCCACCGTCGCCACTATCACCTGGTTTTATGACCCAGCCGCCGCCACCGTCACAGAGTTTTATGACCCCTCCTGGAGAATATTATGAGTCTAAATTTGTATATCTTACTTGGGGTTCATATGTTGGATATTTGGCAGGTGCAGCCTCATCACCTATGGCCGTAGCATAGACACCTCATGTACAGTTTTCACACTCGGCGATTTATGGGTTTTATGAGTTTTCCCAGTTTTCACAGGCCGGTGGGATAGTCAGTTATACACCTCCAGGGTCCTTATTCTATGGAGGTGCTTCATTGTCATCAGCTCCTCCTCAATAAAATGTAGCTGCTCAGGACGACAACGACGATGGTGATGACAGCGAGGAGTCACAACCAGTGATAAGAAGAAATTCTCCTTGAGATCGACAACCACCGTCTTGCGGAACACATTCGCGTCGCAGGCATCGATAGATTTTATTTTTTATTATATTTGTATTTAGTTGTTTATTGGATTTTTTTATTGTAATTTTTTTTATTTATCATTTAATACTTACTTTTTTTCGTTAATGTGGTTGGATTTATTTTAATTTATTTTGTTAAATTTTTTATACGGTTTTGTTAATGTATTTTTGTTAATTTTGTTTATTACTATTTAATATCAGTTATTGTTATTTGGTTATCATTTACCATTTAATACTTTTTGTAACTTTGTTGTATTTAAAATTATGTTCAAATACCAAATTGTTATTAGTTTGATAAAATTTAATAATTGTGTTCTCAAACTTTCTTCAGTTTGTCACTTATTATCTCTTTTATTATAATGACATATAACGCCAACATTCAATCTCGTTTTCTTGTATCATTTTTTACTGTTCATCAGCGGTTATCGAATGACATTAACTTTAAGTAAATGCAAATTAAAGTACAAGAATTATTAATTGATAAACAACTACATGATGTCATCATCAATTGTTACTTGATGACAACAGAAGTGGACATGTTTTTCTAGTGTGCCTTGGGTTTCTACAATGCCCACATCTTCTGTCTTGTCTAGATCTTTCTCGAATATCCATATCACAATGAATTCGATTGGATTTTGGACGACCACGCTCCCTCAATAAACTTGGATTTGGTATAATTGGAAGCCAATCCTGAACCTCATCAAGGGCTTTGATCTCAGCTCCCCGATCTAAAATGACACATATTTTTCCCCTCGTGATAACATGTGCACGTAAGTTTCGGAGGAAAAAAGCCCAAGAATCTGTATCTTCTCATTCGACAAGAGCAAAAGCAACTGGAAGAATGTTGCGATTGCCATCTTGGACAACTGTCAATAATAAAACTTGCTTGTATTTTCCATACAAGAAAGTCTCGTCGATCTGGACCACAAGCTTGCAGTATTTGACAGCATTAACGCACTGTGGGTAAGTCCAAAAAACCTGGTAGAATTGGCATCGATCGCGTAGAACTCGATTATTATGGTATGCATAAGAGGTTTTGAAGTCCATAATTATCCAAGGATTCAACGTCCGCACCAGCCTAAACCAACTTGGAAGTTCGTTGTAAGATGCATCCCATTCGCCATGAAGTTTGACAATGGCATTTTGTTTTGCCAACCAAGCTTTTTTATAAGAGACAGTGTACTCATACTACGATTGTATAGTTGAAATTAACACTGCAACAGCTATATGAGAGCTTACGTTTACCATGGGCATGATGGCTTGGCATATCACTTCAGAGTCCAAGTTGGGATGATCTTGGTTGACCCCTCCAGCACAACATGTGTGAGGACTGTTGTTTACTGTTAGTTCCCATATTTTGTTTTTCCTCTTTCTCTTTGATACGTGAACCATCCAATTGCATATGTTTTCGCGTCGGGCACAGTAGCATACATATTTTTCGGTCGTGGAGCGGTCGACTCTGGACTGAACAAAATTACGGATATTGTAATTTTTTATAGCCATCATCGCTTCTTCTTTTCTTGAAAACTCCATGCCTAAAGATAACTCACCATTATTTATTGATGTGTAATATCCATAGTCACTGAGATGAGGCATATCCGTAAATTATGGCCCCTATATTGCATCATAATCAGCTTCATACATGTGTGCATGAGGGTCAGTTTATGCCATATTTCTTGGAACTTCATCTGCATCATCATCATCGGAGTTGAATTGTGGTGATTTTGGGTGAATGAATAGTCCAGTCTCAACACCATCCGCAGCAGGCTCACGAAGCAATTTTTTGTGTGGAGATGATTGTTCCTCCATGCTCTCCACATTTAGGTCGAAGAACATACTACTTGCACGCCTCCCCCTTGAACTGGAAGGCATATCGACATTGAGATCAAAAAAGCTCGCAGTCGAATGCCTCCCCCTAGAGCTTGAAGCCATCGTGTCAAATGGATAGTGCACAGATTGTTGTATCGATGACATCTCCATATTAAGGTCAAAGGGATTTACAGATGAATGTCTTCCCCTTGAACTGCACGCGATATTTCCATACGGATTGTTCGTCGACCCACCTTGGTACATATCATAAGGAGTTGCGGATGAATGTCTCACCATTATGGAATTAAAATTATTACACATTACTGTCGTCGGGCTGTCAACTTGATCAACTTGTTCAACTAGCCCATAGTGGGAGCTTAATGACTGACCCAGAGCAGCACACACTTGAACAAAATTTGCATACATCTCAATATCGGCGTCTGAATAATTACTTTGAGATTCAACTATCACTTCAACATCATCATTGTTCGAAAGTTGGAACGCTGTATAAGTTAATGGCAACAATGATGTTCGAAATCTGTACTGCAATGACGACATTCTTCTACTACTTCCAACATGAACCTTCCTTGAAATCTTCGTTATCAGCTCCTCAAGAGTTATGTTTCTCTTGAATGATATTTTAACACACTCATTTGATACGAAAACAATGCCGGTTTCATCTTCTCGAATTTCACCATCATAATAAACAATAGTTGAAAGTCGCGTCATTCTTTGAGTTTAAAAGTGCGACAATATTATATCTGCAAAAAACAACTGAAAGAAACTTGATTAAATAAATAATATATGTACAAAAATATAACATAATAAAATTTTTACACATAAACGTATAATATTTTTTTCAAATAATCATAATAAACAATAAGTATAATAAAAAAAATTATAACAAAATTACCTTATAACGAAAAATCACACGAACTTCTGAATCGAATATGAGAACTTTGCTGGAATTATTGACTCATTGCCGGAATTATTAACTCGTTGACGGAATTGTTGTATTAATTTATAAGTTGAGAGGGGAGATGTGAGGAGTTTACCGGGGCAGAAGGGTATTTATAGCCGAGAAAAGTATCTATAAATATATAAGGCGCGGTACCTGCACCGTGCCTTATATAATTGTATCAATTAAAGCTAAGGCGCGACCCTGCCCCACGCTATATATAATTAAATTAAAGGTAAGGCGCGACCTCTGACCAGCGCTATTGTCCTACGTGGCGTAAGGCGCGCCCTAGGGGCCACGCTTTACACATGTGTAACCCACATCAGAGCGCGCCTTACCACACGTGGCGCCAAATCAACGTAAAACGCACTGCAAGGGGCACGTCTTATTGCAAATGGTGTTAGATCAAAATAAATAATCTGAAGAGTGCCTTACAGAGAAATATAAATGGAAGATGTGATATATCATGAAAAACGCCCATTTTAATGTGGGATCTAATACTTAATTAATTATCGATTTAAAAGTTTGTAGTGCTTAGTTAGACTCAATTGGTTCATCAAGGTCTACCGTGTGACGTGGCGTTAAAGTACGCGTGATGGCTCGCACGTTGTACTTCTCGAAGCGACGTCGTAAGAATTGAACATTCTAATTCTTGTGGGTCCCACTGATTTGCCAGCTCATGCCGATAGTTCCAACCTTTGAAAGCGTTAAAAGTAGGGATGGCAATGGGTCGGGTCGGGTCGGGTTTTTGGGCCACCCGACCTGACCCGAGAAGAAAGGGTTTTTCACCCATGACCCGACCCGACCCGACGAAATTAAGGTTTCACCCGACCCGACCCGAATATATGACTTAGAAACCCGACCCAACCCGACCCGAAATAATAATAAAAAAAATTTTATTCAATGAAAACAGTGACTTAATTGAAAAAAATTATATATGGAGGACATTATTGTAATTATCCCTAAATATATAGGATAAAATTATATATATTTTTCGGGTCGGGTCGGGTCGGATTTTTTTCACCCTAAACCCGACCCGACCCAGTACATTTAAAAAAACCCCGACCCGACCCGAACCCGAATTTTTTTTTAAAAAAATTCGACCCGATCGGGTCGGGTCGGGTCGGGTCGGAACCCGTCGGATTCGGGTTGAGTTGCCATCCCTAGTTAAAAGGTTGGATTGTCAGTCGGATTAGAAATGCAAAGTAGGTAAGCTTTCTACGTAGTCACTAAATTATATGACTGATTATATTTTAATCACCAAACTAAGAATTTTATCAATTAAATCACTAAATTATCAAAATTATTTCAATTAAACCACTAACCAACATTTAGGAAATTAGAGAATTAAATTTTAAATTATGAAACTAATTTAAAATAAAATTAAATATTAAATATTAAAAAAATATTAAATTATTTTATATTATAACTAAATTAATAGATTATATAAATTTTGATGACTAAAATTATTATTATACATATGTATGTCACTATATCTATTTATTTTTAATAGTTAATAATCAAGAGGTATAATATAAAAAATACTCCTAACATTAGATTAAATAATCAATTTTACTTTCATTTTTTTGGGATTATTTTAATATTAAACGTTTAATTTTAGGACAAAAATACTTCTATGTGGATGGAAAATATTAGTCAATAAATGTCCAACACTATAAAATCAACATTTTTTTCCTAAAATTAAATGTCGAGAGTCAAAGTATAATAGAAAAAAGAAGATTAAAGTGACTATTTATATGTTAGTTTTTTTATCCAAATATTAAAAATCAAAATATTTAAAAAAAAACTAAAGTGATTTTTTAGTTAAATCTTAATAATAGTATTTTAAAAAAAATAAATGAATAAAAATAAAAGATTGATAATAGTTTAGTGAAATGATTACTCTTAAAAAAAATAGAAAACTTGTGTCGTCCAGAACTATTAAAGTTTTGCTTAGGTGTTATACGATGGCAAAGGTTTATTTTCAAAACAATAAAATTAGGAAGTGTTTCTTATGGGTTAATTACAAATTTTTATCATTAAACTTTATTCTCTTTCCTATGTTGCTTAGTGAACTATAAAAAAATTCAATTTTCTGACTGAATCAAATACATTGAGTTTTTTTGTTCAGTCAGTCGTTAAATAGTAAATAGTGTTAAAACGACAATTTTTTTGTAAAACAACGTCGTTTTGCATATATATAAAAGTCCATTTATAACGATGTTAGTAAGAAAATAGTTGAGTGACAAAAAAAATTAGTGTATTATATGAGTGAGAGTAAAGTTCAGTTACTAAATTTGTAATTTACCCTTTTTTATTTAGTGTTCGAAACTTTAAATTACATTATGTAGTTAATTTTATTTAGTGTTTTGAATTATTAAATGTATTATGATGATTTGTTTATAAGGAGTATAAATGAGACAAGATAGATATTGGGTTATTTAAGTTTGATTTAGTCAAAGTTTGATCAATACTTGAATCGAATGAACTCGACCATAACTAAACTTGACTCAAGTTTTTCATGAATCGAAACAAGATATTTGATATCCGACTCAAAGAATTCATGAACGACACAAAAAAAACTCGTGAGCAACTCAAAGAATAATATATTAAATTGTATTTTTGTAAAATTAAATTATTAATAATATTAACATTTATTTGTTATTTTTTTAAATAAATATAATATAAGATTTTCATGTACTTAAAGTTTAGATTCGAGCTTGAAATCGAACTCAAGTTCGACCTAAGTCTGAAAATTCGTGTTTAAGTTTTCTCGAGCAAGTTGAACTTCAATTTAGATTTGAAATCTATTCAACTCAATTTTAAACTTTTGAAATCAAGTTAAACTCAACAATATTCAAACTCAACTATACTCGTTTACAAATAAAAATAATAATTGATTTTAGTTGTGTGACGATTAAGAATAACTGAGGAGAAGAAAAAAAAGGAGTGTTAAAGAGAATATAAAATTTGGTATAAATATTTGACAAGTTATTTTGGTTAAATTTTGAGAATAAATTTTTTTAATAAATCATATAACATTCATTTATGTTAAAAGGGTATGTACCAAGTCCCTAAGCGAGTAAATGCATATTTGTTATTTAAAAAAATTAATTTAATATGTTAAGGGAAAGAGAACAAAATTGGATACTCAATTTTTTAGAAAAAGATTTATTAAGATTTTGGACCCTCATATGTAATTCATAGATCCATCACTGTCATTAAATATTTAAAAGGGTAAACTACGCTAATGGTCAATAATATTTAGGTAAGTGTTCGTTTTCACCACTGATATTTGAAAAGTCACAAATCGATCACTAACGTTATCATTTGTTACAAAATGACCACTTAACGTTAACAATCGTTAACGGAATGCTAACGTAGCACGTTAAACTAACTGACTCAGTATGTTTGACCAATCGTTTGACTCTTCTTGTTCTTCTTCTTCTTGTTTTACGCTTGTCATAAACTTTTCACTATAAGTTTCAGATTTCACGTTTAAAATTTTGAGATTGCAAAGCTTTTCACTATAAATTTCAGATTTCACGTTACAATAAATTAGCATGCATATATTCACCAGAATGCTGGATTGTTTTTTTTCCCTTGCCAAACTCAATTATCTTTCCGAAGTTATTGAACAACCAAACCCATTCCGGACGATGTCTGTCCATTGTCATTAAATATTTTAAAACTGATATAGCTTTAGTAACCACCAAACAGAAAGCGTCTATCAAGTTGCTCGTAAACATACCAATAAATTTGAGGCTTTATGTCCCTGTGGCACACACCAATACTGTTATGAATGTAAGCAAGTGCTCTGCAAATCGGCACAAAGATGAAGATATTACCAATTTCATTTAAGGGTTGCATATTATGGCATCATGGGTTCTTGTTTCCACATAGATGTAAAAGATGGAAATAAAATAACAAAAGTAAATATCTTAACCAAGCATATACCTGGTAAAAATAGAGTTTAACATATATCAGTGACATCCTTTGGCTCATCTTATTATAATGTTTGATAACACAGTGAACAGTCTCCGGAACATACTGGAGCACCAAATTAAGATAGAGCTCATCTTTTTCGGTAGTTGAAAAGAAACAATGCTTCAGAGAGACAACATTAGAGTGGTCTAGAGTACGCATGGTCTGCAATTCACGGTTCTTGTATCTTTTGTCTTGAAGAACCTTCTTAATAGCAATAGTTTCGCCTGTCTCTATGCATTTATCATGAGATACAACACAGACAATTCAGTACAAAAACCTAACACTAAACTTAAAATATGAAACATGAATATATCTTCAAGTTTAGTATGAAAAGGAAGAAATCAATGTGTACCTGAAACACTACGTCAAATGATTCATGCCTATCAACACGCTCAGCCATATAGCTTACTGTCTGAAAATGAAAGAAATGTTAAGTTAGAGAAGCATAAGACATCCGAAAATCAGACCCAATAAACTCTAGTTCACAGGAGAAAATTATAAAATCAACCTTCTTAGGATGACCATTTTTACCCCCAATAGCGATGACGATTATATGTCCTGTCTCAGTTCCGGTATCGTCAACTATGGTTGCTTCTGCTTCCTTCAACATAATAATAGCTTTTATAAAGCTGATCCAATCCAAACAAAGCAAACTACAAAAATAAATCAACATACCTTGTCATCCTTGATTTTTTTTTCATTATGGTTAATTTGAAGAAGAAGAAGAGTCAAACGGTTGGTTAAATATGCTGAGTCAACTGGTCTAATGTGCCATGTCAGCATTTCGTTACTGTAGTAATGATTTATTAGTGGCTGTTAATGACGAGTGACCAATTTGTAACAAACGATAATGTTAGTGATCAATTTGTGACTTTTCAAACATCAGTGGTGAAAATGAATACATACACAAAAATTAGTAACCATTTGCGTAGTTTACCCTATTTAAAATCAAGTGATTAAATAAGTAAAAAATATATTATCAGTAATGTTTTTAGAAAAACAATAGTTTAATGACTAGAATAGAAACTCGCTAATAGATTAGTGCCTAAAATTTAGTTTATCCTTAATTTGTGCGATCTCCTTTGCATTGGTTCCATTTCACTTCTCTGTTTTGCAGGATTCCATTTCCCACCCATTTCTCCAAAGCCACATAACGTTTTAACAAAACCAACAAAAAAGAAGAAATTTGTCCAAAGCCACATAACGTTTTCACAAATCCACCAACAAAAAAGAAGAAATTTGTCGCAAGAAAATATTCTTCTCTCAGTCGGCGTCTTTTCGGGTTCTTTTCTGTTTGCACTCCATGCAATAAAAAATGCAGTAAGTCGAAGAAAGAAACCAAGTGATTCACATGGTAGAAAAAGGTAAGACAAAGAGTTGGAAAGGGAGGAGAGATTCAGAAACTGTTAAGTTAGCAGAGCGACGTCGTTTGCAACACCAAAAAGAAAAAAATCCGACGACGAGAGAGGTCGCCTCGTGGTTGCTATTACTCCCCCTATGTCTCACAACCACCGGATCCGGCGCGTGAGTCCCAAAACTCCTACAACAGCAGGTGCGGATGCTGCTATCGAGAAGGTTCTCCCCAACGGCGATATTTACACAGGTGGCTTATCCGGGAACGCGCCTCATGGATCGGGGAAGTACCTTTGGAAAGATGGGTGCATGTATGAAGGCGAGTGGCGGCGAGGGAAAGCTTCCGGGAAAGGGAAGTTCTCGTGGCCGTCGGGAGCCACTTATGAAGGGGATTTCAAGTCGGGTCGGATGGAAGCGGGACGTTTATCGGATCCGACGATGACACGTATTGCGGGTCTTGGATCTCCAATCGGAAATATGGGTACGGTCTTAAACGTTACGCCAATGGGGATTACTATGAAGGGTCGTGGAAGAAAGACCTACAAGACGGATACGGGCGTTATGTTTGGAGTAACGGGAACGAGTACATCGGAGAATGGAAAAACGGCGTTATCTCCGGTCGTGGAACATTGACTTGGTCGAACAAAAACCGGTACGAAAGGCAATGAGATAAAGGAGCCCCCAAAGGGGACGGAGTTTTCTCCTGGCCAGACGGAAGCCGTTATATCGGACCTTGGAACGAAGATAACATGAAAAAAGTTCAACAGTTAAACGGAACATTACATAATGGGAACATCTGGAAAGAGCATTGTGATGGAAGGGGAAGCTTAGGGGAAAGAATCATTAATTTCCCCAGGATTTGCATATGGGAAAATGATGGTGAAGAACGAGACATTACTTGCGATATAATCGATAATGCTGAAACCTCGATGATTTACAGAAATGGGTTTAGGGAATTTAGAAGAAATTCTTGTTGTTTTAGTGGGGATATTAAGAAACCTGGACAACTGATTTCTAAAGACCATAAGAATTATGATTTAATGCTTAATTTGCAATTGGGTATCAGGTGAAATATTGTTTGATTTCCTTTCTGGTGTGGATGTGTCTATGTGTTTGATATTTGGATTTGAGGGTTTAATTTACTTTTGTTGAATATTTTGTTGTAGGTATTCTGTTGGGAAACATGCTTTGATGTTGCGGGTTTTGAAGCCGACAGATTTTGATCCAAAAGAGAAGTTTTGGATGAGGTTTCCGAGTGAAGGATCCAAGCTTACTCCGCCTCATCAATCCGCCGAGTTCTGGTGGAAGGATTATTGTCAGGTTGTGTTTCGGTATGATCCTTATGCTTTTTAGTAGATATTCTTCGCAATGAGCTTGCTTTATTGCATAACAGTTTCCTTAGATTCTGTTATCAGTCACCTTTTGCTATTGGTCGTATTTCACTTGTTTTGGGCTTCCCTTTTGTGTGTCTCAGACATTTGAGGGAGCTATTCCAAGTTGATCCTGCTGATTACATGCTGGCTATTTGCGGAAATGATGCCCTTAGAGAGCTTTCTTCTCTGGGGAAGAGTGGAAGCTTCTTTTACCTTACTCAAGATGACAGATTCTTGATAAAAACAGTCAAGAAATCTGAAGTCAAAGTTAGTTGCCAACTCATTTGACTTTCATTTTAAAATTGTTACGTGTTTTGATGCATGAATTTCTCGTTTGACACTTAAAGAATTGGAAATGTTGTTTGTTTCTCTTTTTTTGACATTACACTCAGTTAAATTAAACATATATAGCATCAGGATGCTTGGATTGAATCTAAAGTTCTATTAATGATGTCAGGTTCTTATAAGGATGCTTCCGAGTTATTACCAACATGTTTGTCGGTATGAAAACTCCCTTGTAACAAAATTTTATGGCGTGCATTGTGTTAAACCAGTTGGTCGTCAGAAGTTATGCGTTTGACATAAATTGAAAAGAAGGTTTTTTTTTTTATAAGAATGCTAGGCCTCGTTAAAAACTCCTTTCTTGATTAATGGATCTTGTATGGAAGCTCCTTAATCAGCGGAAGGGGGAAAAGAGTGCCTATATATTATTCAACATAATAAATTACAACGAAAACAACAATAGTAATCCCCTTACAAAACACAGAAAATCAAGAAACAACCCTAAACAACCATCAACAACTTTACTAACTCAGCCTATGCCTTCTTTAGCTAAGACATCAACCTCTAAATTGGTTGTCCTATTAACCCATCTAACAACACCTTCAAAGGCATTAAGCCTATGAACAATATCTTTAATAAAGAAGGCATAAACAACAGGACATAATTCAACCCCCTTAATCCAATCCACAGCCACCTTACTGTCACTCTCTATAATCAAACAGTCCTTAATCTTCTGTCGATAATTTGCAAAGAAAGACAATCCCATAAGAATAGCCTTTAACTCCATCAACGTAGGAGCTCCCGGACCAGCAGGTTCCTTGAAATAGCCTATAGTAGAACCTGAGAAATTTTTTAAAACTCCTCCTAACCCACTTTTCTTCCAATCCCTTGTAGTGGCAGCATCAACATTTAATTTAACAAAACCCATAGGAGGAAAGACCAAGGTAAACTAGGTGTAATTTGATTAGAGTGGATAGAAACTAAGTCCCCAAGAGAAGGATCGAAAATGAGTGAGTCTTAGGAATAGACACTTCTTTATACTTTGCTAAGAACCAAGAAGTAAGCCTAAACCTTGCTAAAAAGAAGTATTCTGCCTTATCAAACTTTCCCCTTTCAAACACCACAAAATTCCTCATTTTCCAAGTGGTCCAAAGAACGACCCTTGGAATAAAAGGCCAAATCGAAGAGGTGGACTTCAAATCATCCCAAGCTAGAAAAAAGCTTTTAGCATCCTCTAGTAAAACAGAACAAATCCTCCAAAAATTTAAAAACTTATTCCAAAGAGACCACACCACCGGACAAGAGAAAAAAAAAATGAGAGGAGAATCATCCGACATCTTGCATAGGGGACACAACACATCTTCAATTATGATTATTATTGTTAAATTCTAGACCCGGTTCATTGTGATGGGTAATTTGTTCTGTTATGAGTACCGAATCCATAGACGGTTTGACCTTAAAGGATCCTCCCATGGCCGCTCAACTGATAAGCCAAAAGAGGAAATCGATGAAACAACCCTTAAAGACCTGGATCTGAATTTCGTGTTTCACCTCCAAAGAAATTGGTTTGAGGAACTCATGAAGTAAGCTATTTTACATTTTTAACCCCCCTTTTTTGCAACCCATAGCTTCCCTCTTCATCCTTCGCCTATTTATCGATAACTTTTTTGTAATCAAATGGTTGTAGGCAAATCGATCGAGATTGTGAGTTCTTGGAGGCTGAGAGAATCATGGATTACAGTCTTTTGGTTGGACTACACTTTCGTGATGATAATAGAGGTGATCAAATAGGATTATCACCGTTTCTCTTGCGCACTGGTGAGGAGACAATCATTCTATTTTGTGCTAAATCTGAAAGGAGAATATCCGCTGAAATAAGAATACAGTTTTGACTATGCATGATTATGCAGGCAATAAAGATTCGTATCAAAATGAAAAGTATTTGCAGGGTTGTAGGTTCCTTGAAGTAGAGTTACAAGACATGAACATGGTTCTATCTGACAGGTATTTTTGGTTGTCCCTATTTTTGTGGTTCAAAAGAGCTTAGATTTTAAATATAGAGAAAATAACCTCAGTGACCGAAAATTCTTTATAATATATGATTTTAACCAACTTTTTTACGATTTGCCAAAATGACTAACAAAATCGCAATGCGATCTCTAAATCGTAACGCGATCTCTAAATGTAACGCGATATCCATTATCGCAATTCAGTTTTCAGATTCGCAACGCGATTTTGACCATCACATTGCGATTTTCGAAATCCGCATTGAGATTTTAGATAATCGCAATACGAATATGTAAATCGCAATGCGAATATGTAAATCGCAACGCGATAACACGTGATCGCAACGCGATTCGGACTATCGCAACGCGATTCAGACTATCGCAACGAGATTCTGACTATCGCGTTGCGATAATATAAAATCGCAATGCGATTTTCAAAGCGCCATTAGTATCGCAACGCGTATTTTATTTTCAAATTCCAAACACGAATATTTACCCGTAATCGCAACTCTTAACCTAAAATCCTAAATCACAACTCAGTCTCATCTCCATCTCTCACTCTCTACGACGACATCCGTCCCCATCTCCGACGAAATCCGTCCCCATTTCGGTGAAATCCGTCCCTATCTCTGGCGAAATCCGTCTATCTCCATCTCTCAGAGCCACCCTCACAATCATTCACGATCAGAAATAGAAAATCAACTAAATCAACCACCGAGTGTTAGTTTTTTTTAATTATTTTTATTTTGAAATTTTTGCATTATTATTAGGTTTTTTATATTGAAATTAATGATAAGTTTACTGGTAATTTCAATAATAGATTGCTGCCAATACTGCTACTGTTTAGTCTTTAACCCTATGAAGTTAGTATTTGTCTTTGTTTTGTCTTTTGGTTGAAGTAATGCAATTCATTTAAGTTCAATTTTAGACAATGATCATTTGAAACCGAGAATCGTAACGCGAAATGAAAATCGCAACGACAAAATTCACGTTGCGATTATCTCGTTGCGATAGCCATTTCACGTTGCGATTATCTCGTTGCGATAGTCAAATTCGCATTGCGATAATTATTTTCGTATTGCGATTTTCATTTTCGTGTTGCGATTTTAAGTTTCAGAAACTATTATTCTTCTGCAAATTGAAACTTGAATGAATTGCATTACTTCAACCAAAAAACAAAGACAAATACGAAATTCACAGTGTTGCAAAATTAAGTTTGAAGAATAAACTACTACGTTTTATGTTTATTATTGTTTTTTGTATATCTTCACAGTGTAGTTTTTGATATATCTAACTTTGTATGTTTATTGTTTTTGTAGAACTTTTTTCGGCTCAATTGACCTTAAGGAATAAAATAAGCATAGTCACTACAATTGCGTCGAAACTTTCACATGTACAAAGATAATTGTTTGAGGATACTTGCTTCGGGCCACGGGTGGAGATATTATGTTGACCCATCTGTGGCTTCAGACCATGACACGCGATCTACCCGAGAGTATAGAACGTGGTAATGAAGAGATATTGTTTCATTTTTCATCGGCGTATACGTGTTTTGGGCGGGAGGAGTTTTGCTTAATCATTGGTCTACGCTTCGGACACGATGATATAGGTCGATACACTAGTCATATTACTCGCCCATCATGGTTATCCCGGGTTTTTCCTGAGCTGTCAATAGAGAAGCCAAATTTACACGTCGACGACTTGACGAGATTATTTAATAAGAAAGATGGTTTTACTCGGATGGAAGACGTCGATGTTGTCTGAGTCTGCCTTTTAGTACTTTTGCATGCCGGCTTTTTAGACAGAGAGGGCAGACAACCTATTCCTAAGGACCTAATATTATTGGTATAGGACCTAAATGCATGAAACATATTTCCGTGGGGTTCGTATTTATAGAAAGTTACCTGGAATAAGTTTTCGTCTGCCTTTGATGACCGAAAAAGTTTGCGTGGCGATGATTCCAAATACACTTTGTTAGGTTTTATTTGAGCTTTTAAGGTAAGAATTTCTATATAATATTTTCAAAATTATAATTAATTATTTTAACAATTACTAATGTTTGTGTATTATATTGTTTGTAGATTTGGATATTTAAGGCTTTTCCCGACATGCAGACATATGCATTCAAAACTTCAAATGATATTCCTAGGGCTGTTTCCTGGAAGAGGAAACGGCGACTGTTGATTTGGGAAGAGTTACTACGGTATACGACAATAAATGATGTAAGTTAACACAAATACTACCATATATAAACAAGTTATTACTAGTACACGTTTAACTTTATTTGAGCTTTTATATTGTTAGGAGGCTAACACTCCATTACAGAGGCTGACACCCACGGATGCTGAGCTTGCCACTGATTGGTGGTAAGTTAGTAAGCGTTTTTTTGATGGCACGGATGATGAGCAGCCTCCACTTCGAGAGCCATCACCTCACCCAGAGCCATCACCTGATCAACCACACTATACACCTCTATAACGAGAGCCATCACCTATTATGTCACATCATCGAGCCTCTTTTCCACCATCACCTCATGATAGGCGACCGGCAAAGATGCCACGACATTTATCTCTCTGTTCTCCACCTCCACGGGATGAGTTAGGGGAGTTACGTGATGAGGTCAATGTCTTACGTGAGGAGGTCAGTACTTTACGCGATGACAATGGTGAATGGCGTGAGGAGGTATCTACTTTACGTGGTGATGTAGCGGCTCTACGTGAGATGGTAGCATCGTTACAGAATGAGGTTCATACTCTACGCAACGAGGTAAGTTTAAGATTTTTCATTTAACTTGATTTACTCGTAATTTCACTTAGATTAATAATTTCACTTAGATTAACAATTTCACTTGGATTGCTTAGTAAATTCATTCGGTTGCTGCCAATACTGCTAAACAGTTCTAAAATAACTTAGTATTTGTCTTTGTTTTGTCTTTTGGTTAAAGTCAGTAAATTCATATTTGTCTTTTGGATTCCTTAGTAAATTCATTCGGCAGTAGTTTATTCTTTAAACTTAAATTTGTAACACTGTGAAGTTAGTATTTATCTTTGTCTTTTGGTTGAAGTAATGCAATCCATTCAAGTTTCAATTTGCAGAAGAATAATAGTCGCAACACGAAAATGATTATCGCAACACGAAAATGATTATCGCAACGCGAATTTGACTATCGTAACGAGATAATCGCAATGCGAAAACGACTATCGCAACGCGGAAATGACTATCGCAACGGGATATCGCAATGCGAAAATGACTATCGCAACGCGAATTTAGTTTCGCGTTGCGATTATCTCATTGCGATAGTCAAATTCGCGTTGCGATAGTTAAATTCGCGTTGTGATAATCATTTTCGTGTTGCGATTTTAAGTTTCGTGTTGCGATTTTAAGTTTCAGAAACTATTCTTCTTCTGCAAATTGAAACTTGAATGAATTGCATTACTTCAACCAAAAGACAAAGACAAATACTAACTTCACAGTGTTGCAAATTTAAGTTTGAAGAATAAACTAGTACCCTTTATGTTGCCATTGAACATGCACTAAACCTATATGTTGTCCTTTTAAATGTTTATATAAGTGCTTATTTCCGGAATGTTATATGATGCATTTTGTGAACTATGATAGAATAATGACTTGGGTGAATACCGTGCAAGTTTGAAACATATTTGTCTTTGTTTTCACTGTTTAATATCATGTATATTTATTTACTGATTTTATGTATTAATTTATTTTTAGCGGTCCGATAAGGTGGATGCTTTACGTCGGGTTTTTCTTGCACGATAGGGTTCACGCATCAGACGGCGTGCATGTGCCATTAGTTCTCCGTTCACCCCAATAGTGCAAAGACTCTGTAAGAAGAAGCCCGACTCACCTGTCATCGTTCAAGAGACATCTCTATCGTTCAAGAGGCCCCTATCATCCCTCAAGAGTCCCCTCCCACAGTTCAAGAGGCCCCTGTCATCGTTGAAGAGGTCCCTCCCAACATTCTAGAGCCCGATTCACACGGCATATTATATCGAATTATTGAGAAACCCCCTCCCATGCCAGACATGATGGATGACTATTGGCTTTCGTATAAGTTACCGGCCAGTACCATTCCGGCAGATGAAGTGGAGAAGAAAAAACTACCGGAAATAATTCTGGATAATACCCTTTGGGCTAAGACCGCAGTTGATTTTTATCTACATGAGCGGAGCAAGGGGTGTTACGCTGATATATACAAACTCAACAATGATATGCATTTGTTGATTGAACGGTCTTGGTGGGGTGTGTTATTAGGGGTTGAAGACAATGGCTATTTCGATGGGGGGTAAGTCTTATATTTCTTCTTATATTTTATTTTGATTAATTTTTTTTTAAATTTATGTAATTCACTAATATATGTCTTTTTTTGTAAAACAACATATTGATGCATGAGTGTCACATCTTCTAATAGTAAGGGCTTTGAAGAAAAATAAAAATAAAAAATATGCGATATACAATTATGCCTACGTCTTGTCACGTAGTTTACTTGAAGAATCAACGACAGAATCATATGTGTTGGCTAATGGACAAGCTAAACTTTATCCTGCAGGTAGGAGGTCGATAAGGTTAGTATTTATTTTTTAAAATATTTTAAAGTGTTCATAAATAAGTGCGCAATTTGAATTATTACTTATGATTGTAGGTGTTTATCCCTGTTTTGGAACGTACTCATTGGCTTCTCGTCGAGCATCAACTCCCATCCCTGAAGACAATAGTATATGATAGCATGATAAATTACATTTCATTGTTTGATTTGAGAGATATTATTAAAGGATGGAGCTCTCATTTGGCTAAATTCTTGGATGTGATTAATTATTGGACTTATTCTGGAAACAAGAAGCCAAAGAAGTTCAATGTTACAGTTATCAGAGACGAGACCGCGCCACAACAAACGTCGAAAGTCAGAGGGGATTGTGGTCCTCTCGTATGCATGTGCTTGGAGCGTTTGACGACAGGAAGTACATAGTTTCTATCTCCCACCGATAGAGATAGAGGTGCAATAGGCTTGTGGTTTTAACATTTTATGGCTAGAGCGATATATTCGAGACGCTGCCTACCTGTATCCGCGTTATGAAAGTGTCCATAAACAATTTGTAAGTCAAATGCAAGTGTTGTTAAGTACTTAGAATTCAATAATAATTTGTTGTTTGTTGGTTTTAGATGTGTAGAAAGTGTTATTTGAGCAAATGTTTGGTTCCTCCAGGTTAATCATGAAGTGAGATGCGTGAAATTGATAAGCATAAACAACTGTCTGGGGTACACTTTTTATTGTAATTGATTCTTAAAAGTCTGATTTGTTTAATTGATGAGAAAAATAATATAATAAGAGTTGATTTGTTTAATTGATGTGTAAATAATTATTATTTGTGCTTGTTTAATTGATTAAAAGTTGATTATTGATGTGTAAATAATTCTTATTTGTGCTTGTTTAATTGATTGAAATGTAAAAGTTGATTTGTTGATTTCAATCTGCATCATATTCGCGTTGCGATAGTCTAATACACTTTGCGATTTTTCGTTGCGATAGTCAAATTCCCGTTGCGATTTTCTCGTTGCATTACGATTATCTCGTTGCGATAGTCAAATTCGCGTTGCGATAGTTAAATTCACGTTGCGATAGTCATTTTCGCATTGCGATTATCCCATTGCGATAGTCAAATTCGCGTTGCGATAGTCATTTTCGCATTGCGATTATCCCGTTGCGATATTCAAATTCACGTTGCGATAGTCATATTCGCGTTGCGATAGTCAAATGAATGTGTAATAAGTGTTAACAACTGAACAAATCATAGCAATGTTCAAACTCAAATTACTAATATACATGGGACTAACTGAAAATGTTAAAAGTTTACACATAAAATACACATAATAAAATGTTTGCATTTAAAAATCACTTTAATAGTCTCAAAAGGTGAAGCCAGTTGTGATTGGGATTTTGATTTTGATTGTGATTTTGATTTTGATTGTGATTTTGATTGCCTTTTGCTTGACACCATATGAGCTTTGGATTTTGATGATGATCCATATTTTTGTAGAGGAAAAGATGATTGTGATGGCACTGGTGATCCACATGTCAACCTTGTATGACCACTTTCCTTGCACCGACTACATGTCGATCTCTTCTTCTCTTCACCCTTAGACGGTATACGATCGTGACTTTTTGGTATGCCAGGTAGCCTTCTGTCCATGGCTGGTGGCAAAACTATTTGTAAGTCATCTGGTATGTCCCACTCAGAAGGATGTGGAATAGAGTAGATAATCTCGGCATAAGTCTGTCGATATACTTCTGTAGTGTAGCAATTCATAGCATATGTGCTTGAATCATCTTGGTTTAGATGAAGAGCAACTTTTATAACATGGCCACACGGATAACCAGATGTTTGTCATTTCATACAACTACACGTCTTTGCATTTAGATCGACAAGCCCATTTAAGTTATTATCCAGTACTTCAAACAAAGTGTTTGAACATGGTTCAACTCTCCATGACGTTGACTTCACAACACGTTTCGTTATCTTTTTTCAGTCCATGGTGAAACACGATGTTCCAATGTTCCTGTAAATTTAAATAAATAATACTTAGTAAATTATATGATAAGTTATGAATTTAAAGAAATAATACTGCATGGTTTCTTTTCTTGTAGTACCACTATTGAATAGATGCTCGAAAAAACTCCATTAACATAGTAATGGGTAATTTCCGGGATTGACGACTTAGAGCGTTGATTGATTCTGCACTATTAGACGTCATGAAACTATATCTTGCTCCAAGTTGGTGTACTCTTGACCATCTTTCAAACCCGACATCTTCTAGTGTTTGAGCGCACTGAGGCAAAACACGTCTTAAACAATTTATATGCTTATTAAAATCCACTTCCCGATAAGCTTTTACAGCCTTCCAATATGTCCATTTGTATTTTTTATACCAGCAGACTTTGATTTTAGATTTCTATATAAATGAACACCACAAAGTCCATGAAAAACATATGGGAAACATCTTCTAACAGCGTTGTCAATTGAGTTTGCCCTATCGGATATGATTGTCAGATTGCTAATAGAACCTATGCAATCCCTAAGATGCCCCATAAACCATGTCCATGAATCAGATATTTTCAGATTTGCCAACCCCGTAAGCTATTGGTAGTATCCCATTGTTAGCATTCATGTCTACTGCTAATAAGTTTACTCCAAGGTATCGACCTTTTAAATGTGCTCCGTCAAATATAATAATTGGGCGCATGCAAGTAATAAACGAACGAATCTACAAAATCATATACACAAGAAATATAATCATTTAAATGTGAAATGCATGTAACTAACAAAAATGAGTCAACAAAATTATATTGATTTACTAACCGCAGCACCAATGGCGATAAACAACAACTCAAAGCGTCCATCTCTATCTGTTTTGATATGAGTTACCGACCCAGGATTTTTCAACTTTAAATTTTGACAAAAAGCCGACAGTTGGGCAAACGATGCTTCTGGCGACCTCCTCAACAATTCCAAGGCATAACATTTGGCTCTCCAAGCTTGAGAATATGAGTTACTAATCTTGAACCGAGCATTCATGTCAGTCATAATTTCATGTCCCCGATATACCCTGCCATTCAAAAACATTAACTCAGCCAGAAAACCACCCAATACCTTTTTTGTTTGCCTGTCTATGGTGAGGAAAAACTTGGGTTCTTGAACATGTATGTTTATCAATAAAAGTCCTAACTTGAAACATTTCGCAATCTTTTATCCTCTTTGCAATCATACGCCACGTACAGTTATTGTCAATCATACACCTTGTTTCGAAAAGATCTTTGCTTGATTTGTTAACTTTTAGTTGATAGCCATCTTCCACACATTTCGTATACAAATCTATCTTCAAGTCTTCCTTTGTATCAAAACAATCATCTTTCTTGATACGAATAATTTTTGTGTAACAATCAACTGTTATTTTTACCAATTCTTCTTCCGGTATCTGAAGTAATTCTGACATATTCCAGTTATACTCCCGTGACATTTTCTTTGGGGACTTTTCTTCGGGGATTTCTTCTTTTTTTCTTCTTTAGTGTTATATGAATTACAGAATGATGTTCAACATGTCCATTCACAGTCATAACTTCCTCCTCATTATCATCAACAACATCTTCATCGACAGCGGTTGTTTCATCATCAAAATTCGGGTATTGACCAATATCAAAATCATTACACGTAGGGTCTGTTTCTTCTTCTGAAACATCATCAAAATCCGAGTATTGACCAAGATCAAAGTCCGGGTATTGACCAAGATCAAATTTCGAATACCGACTAGTACTCACAATTTTTTCTGTTGGCTCATCATCGTCTAACTGGTTAATACGAAAACCGAAATTTGGTGCTGAAAGTTGATTGGGATTTGGATTAGGGAAAGGTTGTGGGTTTTGAGATTGTGTTTGGTATTAGAAATGTGGTGAAACAAAATTTGCTTGGTGATGAAATTGTGGTGGAACCATTAAATTTTGAGCACCATAAACTGGGGTTGAAAAACTTAGTTGATTACTACCCGTTACTGACCCAACTTCACTGCTTCTAGGTTCAACAACATACAATGTAACATCATCTTGCGAAACACTAATGTAAGCAATGAATCGTTCAACATCTTCATTGTCGGTTAACAAATAAACTTTACCTTTTCTCTGATAAGATAACCTAAATCCACTTAAGGGATCTAAATTCAATTTATTTGTAACACGTAACATTAGAGTTTCATAAGTTAACTTTTTTAATGACAGTTTTAGTTGAAGATTCATGGGTAAAGGCATATATTGTAAAACACCATGAACATTCTCTCATGACCCTCCAAAATACAAATCTATCCAAACATGATCAACATTAGATGATTTCATTATTGTAAATTAATTTACTAAACAAACGAGCTGCGAAACTAAAACATGTTGCCGGATGGGGAAGGATGTCGTTGGATATAGGAACGGATGTCGCCGGAGAGAGTGATAGATGGAGATGGAATGAGTTGCGATTTAGGGATTTAGGTTATGAGTTGATGCTGCTGCGTAGTAGTTATATACTCATTTGTATTGCGAAACTAAAACCTGTTGCGAATTTGAAATTAAGTGATGCGTTAGTCAGAATCGCGTTGTGATAGTCAGAATCGCGTTGCGATCACGTATTATCGCGTTGCGATAGTCCGAATTGCGTTGCGATTTACATATTCGCATTGCGATTATCTAAAATCGTAACGCGGATTTCAAAAATCGCAATGCGATGGTCAAAATCGCAATGCGATGGTCAAAATCGCGTTGCGAATCTGGAAACTGAATTGCGATAATGGAGATCGCGTTGCGATTTAGAGATCGCATTGCGATTTTGTTGGTCATTTTGGCAAATCGTAAAAAAGTTGGTTAAAATCGTATATTATAAGGAATTTTCGGTCACTGAGGTTATTTTCTCTTAAATATATTGGTTAATTGTTGATTGTGTGTTCTAAAGCTTCAAACTTTATCCTAGTAGTTCTTTTTAAAATGTCTTGTTCTCAGAATGATTTTGATCCCTGTCTGTAAGGCATACCATTTCTAGATTTTCCTTCTTGGTATGGCCTACAATACTTTTTTGTGAATCGAATTTGCCATGTTACTCAAATTGTTCATTTTCTTAAAGTACCAATATCCGACACCTGTCTCCAATATATGTATCGGGAACATATGTAGAGATATTAGGGGTGGGGGAGTAAGAAAAAATTTGAACATACTTGTGTCAATTATATACCTTTTTCCGACATTAACACCCAAGTTCGAGTAAACGTGAATTTGAATGAGCATGTTAGAATGAAATTCCAACTTTCCATTACTGATTTTTTGTGAGGTGCAATATTGTGAAAAATCTCTAGTTATTTGATTAGATGATGAAGAAATGCTTATTCAGATTTGGTATTTAATTTTGTTTTATCAGGAAACCGTTGATTAGATTAGGAGCAAACATGCCAGCAAGAGCGGAGCGAATGGCGAGAAGAAGTACGCAGGGTGGAGTCGTTCACTTTTCGCTTAGTGGTGAGGTTTATGAAGTAATCTTATACTTCGGCATTATCCATAACTTACAAGATTACGATATCAACAAGAAATTTGAGCATGCATACAAATCCCTACAAGCAGATCCTACTTTGATATCAGCTGTTGGTCCGAAACACTACTCAAAAAGGTTTCGAGATTTTATTGGAAGAATTTTCATCGAAGACAGGTAGAGAAGAGCATCGTGAGAAGGCAAATCGGATTTAAAATATCTGGGCGCAGAGGAAATGGCACTTTTGATCTCGACCGCACCATTGAAGAATTGCCGTTACTGGGAAATTACGATGCCCCTGATGTGGAAGACACTGAAACAAGCCATTCACTGATGGTTGAAGTTAAGCGTTTTCTGGAAGTGCTGCTGGGTAAATTTGGATGATCGCCCCACCACCATGATCGAGAGGATGAAGGGGCAGGGCTCTTGTACATTGAAAGGAGGTAGATAAATTTGGATTCTGGTGATGTATTTAGTTTTCTTGGGTGACCAAGGAATGTGATTTGTGAAGATATGCAGCGGGGATAGGAATGAGAAAGTGTACAGCTTACAATTAAATTAATTATAGAGAAAAAGATGGGAATAGTTTATGGAATTTTCTTCTCACTTTTTGGGCGAGATTATTATTGATTCATATGCTATTATTATGATATAGATGAAAGCCAAGTAGTGAGCTATGTGCTGACATTTGTCTATTTCCTATTGGCTGTTTTGTTATGCACAATTAACTTTATTCGAAGTTTTGATTAAAAAACCATAAATGAATGAGATTGGTGAAACAGTAAGGAGTCTCATAATGCTTCAAATCCATAAATGGTGTGTCGCCCTTTGTCGGGAAAAAGGGCTTAATCAAAGCAAACATTAGGCTTGTCTAGACAGAGACCATGTCTTCCCCCTATTTATTTTTGACATTTTCATTTCGGCAATTACATTTCCATCTACTCATATCAAAATCAACGCATGTACTTGTGATACATTATCAAACTACTTGAGTTCTGTTGAATGACATTGATATCCATCACGGGACAAACAGTAAGCAACAATGGGAAAACAGGGATGTGAAAGGGATTGGTGTTTTTTTTTCTTTGGATGGCTTGTAATTCATGAAAGCAAATGAAGTGGACTACCTGTAGATGTGAACATTTGGGGTCTGTCTTAAATGAAATTTATTGATTTTGGGGGCAAATTATTGAAACCGTATATTATAGCCACCTAACCTATTTCATATCATAAACTTGGGTCGAAAAGACACCACTTTTTTGTTTTTATTTTTAGTCAGCATTGTAATTTCAATTCAAACTCAAAATTAGGCTCAAGCACAAATGGCCAGACTTGAAATTGAACACATAACTTTCATTTTTTATCGATTGAACGACTTTGAGTGCTTTGATTGCCATCCGGAATCAAGTTCAAGGTTTAAAAGAGAAATTCCATCATAATCGATCTGAACGTCAAACCTGAAGTGTATCAAATGATTATCCTCTCTCTATCCATAACATGGAGAATAGAGGGGTCACCAAGAGCAGCATCAGCAAATGTTGCCAGCCAGTGTCTAAAGCAAAGAATTCAGAAAGAATGTTTTAATGTCCGATGCTGTCAAATGGAAGCTATGCATAATGAAGAAATGATACCAGCTATGCATGACGGAGGGAACTGAACATATATGATTACCGACTTTACCTGATACGAAGGTATAAACTCCACCATGTGATTGACAGACGCAGAAATTATCGTCTTCTATTACGTCCTCGGACCCTAGGGTAGTCCCACTGTTCCCAACAGGCGAGTAGGCCAAGTGCGTGTTACTGGGGAAAAAGCACGGAAAACATGTCGCATCCCAAAGCCATCATCGCCAAATAGGTCACAGTCCATTAATCTACCGCGTAAGGGAACAGATGAATCTAGATGAATAAAATCATCAAAAGGGTCATCAAAAGAATCATCTGAATCATATTCATCTCTGTAGATACCATGATGCCTCGGATCAATCACATAATCTCCCAACACCATTGCTCCTGGCGTCGATGACATAATTGTACTGATTACATCATTCCACTCTCTCGTTTTCCAGCTTTTTCCATTTTTCTTCAAGTACAGGATTCACTTGTCGAGGTCGTGCTAGCGGGTGCATTTCCCTGACATGTTTCTTAAGCTCTTTGTAAGTTCCAACAAATGAGCACTTGTCCTGCATACATGCCCTTTTTTTCCAGTTGAGATATTTCCGTACATGTTCTACCACTGTCCAGCCCTTAACTTGTCCCCGACAGAGCGGGCAGAGAAGCTCTGGAACTTCCATCTTTTCAATGGGCTTCCCCACACCTGAAATAATACTTGAATCATCCATCGAGCCAATTGAAGCAACTTTAGTGTAGGCTTTCTTGTATTGCTTGAGACAGTTGGAAAAGCGCTTGCTAGTCGCACACATGTAAGGGTGGAAACCCTTATCGTGAGATGAGCAAAGGAGGAGAACAGCATTGTGCGGGAACTCCAAACAAACTGAACATTTTGCAGCTTCCCAATCTTTCTTCCCCAAAGCTTTTAAACATTTTTCCTTTAGAGAACCTTTGCCGGCCTTCTTAGGATAAGAGGGCAATAGATAAGGATTCACTCTTTTATGAAAAGAATCAGACATTTTGACTTTTCTAACTTTAGCCATTCGCAATCTAAACCTAGAGCAGGGGAGAGATACAAAGAGATCACTTAGTTGTAGTAATACACGTTATATAAAACACAAGCAATATTAACACATGCCTAGCACTTTCAACAAGATAAAAAGAATTCAATGTTTGATATTTCTGATGGGCGAGCCTATTAAAATTTTCATCCACTACAAATGGGAAATTACCGGCTTAATCCAAATGCACTGCATCTATTTAATGCATAGACTTCAAAAGCGTTAAATAAAAATTAATTATGTTTTGTTTTGGGTACAAGACAAGTAGATGTCACAAAGGAAGAAGATTTTATTGGCAGAATCAGGAATGGGTTCATATTCTTAGAAGACACTAAACATCCACAATGCTTTAACTCTTCATTTCTCTTGAAGCACCTATCTCCGACATTTAATACCTTTGATACATATTCAGACATAATTCATGAGTACAGGGATATGACCCCCCAAATACATGGAAAACTTTATAAAAAATAATTAAACATACATGTATCTGGCTCTCACACCCAAGTCCAAACAAACAAAGGCTAACATACTCAAAATTTCTCATTTAAAAGGCAATAAAGAATTGTATTCAATGCTGAAAAATCAGAAACCAATAAACATCTAAAAGTATTAAAAGGAATATTGACTGGTAAAAGAATTGAATTCATGCTATTCTTTCCAATGGTAAGATTTTTGATATCTAAAATCTGAAACTGTATACACGTTCGAGTGACAGCAAGATCTATAATCAATGTAGACTACACATATTGCACCTATATGCAAAAAGATAATCATTTCTCATTATTACTAATTGAAAAGCTAAAGTGAAACTCTAATTTTTTTAAAGGGATATCTTGTTTATGACCCTCCTCTAACAATCATTACTCAATGGCATTCACTATTTATATATAACACCAATTAAGCATCACCATTTTCTCCTTAATGCAAAAAGAAATATTACATGTAAGGCTAATTTCTAACCGGACAACATTAGGGGGGGGGTGTGGAAAGCTAATCGAATAGCATTATATATATTTAGAGAGCAGAGAAAGCATATATTCAAAAGGCCTAAGTAACATCTTCGGAAACAATAAAATCGAAACTGAAAATACGAAATCGATGATGAAATGAAATGAATGCGGGGACAATCAAAAGGGAAACCTGAAGCTAGCGTACCTGGATATGTTACCGACGATTTGAAATTTTCGGGAAAAAAAAGGTTTTTCGCGGGAGGGAGAGAAAAGAAGCTGGTCTTCGCAGGAGGATTAGACTGCTTTTGAGTAGGAAAGAGGCGGTTCCCTTTACGCCGCCGCCGCCGCCGCTACGGGTGCTGTGGAGAGGAGCGGAATATTGTTTTACCTGTCCTTTATATGTATTTATAAATGTAACAATCAGTGAATGGCTTTGAGGTAACTTTAAAGTTGCTATGCCGATCCTTCTACGCCATTTAAGATTGGCTAAAGTGCACAAATAATCACTAAACTATGCTGAAATAGTGTTTTTGGTTTTAAATTTTTAAAATTTATAAAATTATTATTGAACTTTTGATTCATTTGTAAATAGTCACTAAACATGTATACATTCTTTACTCTTCAAGTAGTGGCATATAAATAGATTATGTTTGGTTTAAGTCTTTTTGTTATATGTAAAAATATTTTGTACAGTAAAATTTTATAATTTTTAGCATTAAAATTAGATATATGTCATGTTTTGATTTAATGCTCAAATATATCACCTTTTACTTTGAAAAGTTTTTTGGTATGAGATTTGACATATACATTTTGATATTTGATATGTAAAAAAAGTGTTTTGAAGGGAGCTCATTTGGAAATGCTTCCAAAGAAATTTTGCATAAAATTAATTATCACAATTGAAGTTTGGTTTTATTTGGTTTTCATGTTTAAATAAGATAAAGGTTTGTCAATTATGGTTTAGGCATTATTTGGATAAGTTTCAAATATTTTAAAAAGTGTATTTAGGAAATTTTTAGATATTGGTTTCAAAGTCAATAGAATAATTTTTGATGCTAAATTTATGCAGAAACTTAGGGTGTGTTTGGTTCATAGAATGTAAGATTATCTTTGAGAATAAGATTATTAGAATGTAACATTACTCTGGAAATATTGTATTACTATATTTGGTTTGCTTAGCAATAATGTAAGATTACAGTGTTTGGTTGGAGGAATATAAGATTATTTGGATGCATATTTTATCAAATTATCCTTGTGATATATATTTTTAACAAGTAAAACTTTAATATTAAATTATAAATATTTGAATGAAAAATTATAAAAATATTTTAATCAAATATTTATAATTGTTACTATAGAGTCAATTGAACCAATCAATTAGCCAAGATAGGGTAAATTGGCCTTTAAAAACTTTGTGGTGGAAGCTATCAAAAATTAAATTTTTGCACAAGAAATTTAGAGTGATTCACTTTTCTAAACCAAAGTCTACATTCACTACCTTAGCATCCACACTAAAGATTTCTCAAATTCACTAGATTAGCAAACCTTTAAGGATAAGGTGTAACCTTACAAACACTTCAAGGATTATACCCAAAACCTTGAATACACACTCTCCCAAAGAGAAATTACAAATTTAGCAAACAAAAGAAAAAACTCCATAAAGTCAAATATGCTTGCACAAATTAAGCACTCACTAAAATCACACTTGAGAAAATTTAACAATGTAATTCCCAAGTGTGTTACAGAGATTTGACAATTTTTGCTCTAAAACTCTATTGATGTTGGTTTGATCATACAATTAAACTTTCTTGTTGTTCTCCATTTGAATCTTGGTCACTTTTATGTCTTCTAACATCAATCTAGTCATTGGGGATTGATTTGAGCATTTAATGCTCACCTGTACATTTGGTATCAATACCGGGATGTTGGTATCGAGACCGAGCATCCTAACGGTAAAATTTATAGTCGTTGAACCATTGGTATCGATAATGTTTAAATAAGTATCGATATTCGATCATCGATACTAGAGCTATGGTCTCAAAACTGAAAAGCCATCTAGGACTTTGGTATCGAGACTAGAACACTGATCTCGAGACTGGGAGAGGTTTTGGCTAAAATACAAGTGTTTTGAGCTTTAAAACAAAACTTATAGTTTGTGAAAATACCCAAGAACACTTATGATTATTTGTCACACTTAAAAACACTTTAAAATAATTTATGACAAATTCTTTATAAAATATTGAAATAAAAATTTTAACAACTTAAATCATTTAAAAATTCATGTTATATCAAAATCAAAAGTTAGTTCAACAATCTCCCCTTTTTGATATAACAAAACCCTTTGTGAAAATTTGTTTTAGCTTTAAAAATGATTTGTCAATTTAGTTTTGTGAAAAAATAAAATCTCCCCTAAATAAAATATTTTTTTGGTAAACAAATTTTACACTTACACATATTTCTCCCTTTATTTGTTATAACAAAATCAAATTTAGCTTTAAAAGCGAAAATATGTTTGTATAACAGGGAACCCAAATATTCAACATAAAATAAATTTATCAAATATAATCAAACATAAAATAAACATGAGATCAAATTCATACTTAACATAAAATAAACAAGTTTAAAGTACCAAAATAAATAATGTCAAAGATAAAGCAACATAAAGTGTTAAAATAAAATCCATAAAATGCATGAAAATAAGTCATAATGCAATAATCCTAAAAGAATCATAAATATGCCTATTCTTCTGGATGCGGTGGAGAAGGAGAGAGAGGCATTAAGTGATGACGTATTGAATGAACGTTATGCTCAAGCGCATCCAAGCGACGATCCACAGTAGACTCAAATGTGTTCAAGCGAGCATTTATGTTCCCGAAGCTTTGAACCATATAATCATAAATGATCTTCATCAAAATCTCCTCTTGAGGTGGGGGTATCGGTGGCTCATCCATTTCATTTTCTTCTTCCTCAACAACATCCTCGAAATGTTGTCTAAAAGCATGCCACTCGTCGGTTCTTACATCGATGATACTAATGAAATGAATGGAGTGGTCATGGATGGTGGACACTTTAAGTATAACACCCTCAACCCATACCCAACCCGGATACGAGTCCAGGATGTCACATTGACTATAAAAAACAATTTTCTAAAAAAACGATAAAACATTTGAACTTATATTATTAAAATATAATAATATACATATGTTAATACAAGTTTATCAAAATACTCAGAGCATACACAACTTGACCCTTTGATTACATGCCAACATTCATTTACATAACAAAATGACCTACTGATTAAGTTGCCTCTGATCTGATAGTTGCAGGAGTAATGTTGTCCAACTGCTTAACCTGTCTCATCTACTTTCTCGGATCCTACGTGTGAAACACTCACAGGCTAAGTCATCGACTTAGTGAGGCAATATAATAATAATAACAACAAGGAAATGTAATGAAAATGCCATAATAAGATGAATGAGATGAAATCTTATACTTAACAATGCAATTATATTACCATGTTCCTTACCTATAAGCATATTACATTAACATTCATGAATTCGTATTAATAAGTTTATTGGCCCATGATACCATACTGAGAACCTAAGGTATGTGAGTACGGTGAGGTTGTGCACTATGCTGTCATCACAGCTCGTATAAATGCATCGAAGTGCCACGTAGAATTACCGAAATGCCGCGTAGAATTGCACCGTAGTTCTATATAAGATGTCCCTAAGGACCACGTAGAAAACTCCTTAAGAATCATATACATATGCCAAGGATCAAGTACGTGTCTCCAAAAGACATCACACATGTTCCAAGGAATACATATATGTCCCGAAGGACCGCGTAGACCCTTTACTCTTGGCATGCCAACTATACCTATAGTTCTCATCTACATAACATGGGCTTTTCTCAATCTACATAGTATATCACATAGACATATCCTTTTCCTTACCTTCATCACATAGTTCATATAACTTTGCATACATATTCATTTAAAACATGTTATACAAAGCACATAGTATGAATTCATATCATGCTTTACACTATGAAATGAATCATGCATCAATGTATTGAATCTAGACTTATCACAAGACTAGAACTAGATACACTATGAAAATCATGTTATGCATATGTACTCACCTATATTTCTTTGTCTTTCCCTCGATCGATCTTACTGGGCAATTGTTTTGGAACTTGTTTAGGCTCTGTATCTACATAGTAATTCATTGATACTTATCAATATACTTAATATATTCTAAACTACCATTTCTTAGGCTAAAAGAAAAGCTATTTTCATCTTTTAATGAATGTATGCATCGATGCACTCCACCATGTATCGATGCATCCCTTGACGGGTGCATCGATGCACTATCTATGCATCGGTACATAAATCCCATTCGATATTTTTATTTTAAGGGGGTGCATCGATACACTGATGGAATTCGATGTTTTTATTTTAAAGGAGTGCATCGATATGCTTCATGTGCATACACCTTGAACAATTTCTGGGATTTTACCCTTGATGCATCGGTACACATTAAATATGCATCGAAGCACATAGCCCAGAAATGTTACTTTTAGCACGAAATCCCTTCATAATCCCCTCAACACTATATAATTCACCTCCTTTTATATCCCTAATTTGCATACACTTACTTAAATTAATTATTATCCATTCAATACCTCTAAAACTTAAAAATCCAGTCTTCTCTATAGAATTTAAGAATCTCACTCAAATTCCAACATGTTCTATCCCTATTCTAACACTTCCTATTCCTTAATTAGCTTGATGACAAGTCAAATCCCACTTTAAATTCTTATTATGAACTCTAATCCAATATTTCACTTTTCTACTTCATTTCTTTAATTCTTCATGTACTCTCATCTTATGGTTTTAAGATAACCTAAGCTTTCTTAAGCTTAGTTATCATCTAATGATCAATAAGAAACCTTAAATTCATCCAGAATTTGATCAATAAGAAAACTCACCATTAGCTTGGCTTCACGGTGGAGAAGAAGAATGAAGAAGAAGAGAAATCTGGAAACTATGGTCTTCCCCACTAACTTCCGCATGGGTATAAAATATCATCAACTAATATTTAATTATTTCCCTTCTTAAAAGACTTATTTACCCCTTTTGTTACTCCTTCTTTGCTAATTGATCCTACACCAAACATTTCAATCAATTCTTTAAACTTTTCAATTTATCTAATTAGGTCACTGAATTTTTAAATCTCACAATTTAATCACTAACCTGGTATGGAGGATATTACAAATCTCCCTATCTCAAGAAAATTCATCCTCGAATTTTGATTGCACGAACAAATGGGGGTATTGAAATCGCATATCCTCTTCACGTTCCCACGTTGCTTCTTCTACTTTGTGATTTCTCCAAAGAACTTTGACCAATGAAACTGTTTTATTTCTTAATTGTTTGGCTTCGTGAGCCAATATTTGTATTGGTTCCTCTTCATAGGTCAAATCAGGTTAAACTACTACTTGTTCTGGTGTAACGATGTGAGAGGGATCAGACCTATATCTTCATAACATGGACACATAGAAAACATTATGGATTTTCTCCATTTATGGTGGCAGAGGTAACTGATATGCCACTGGTCCTATTCTTTTAACAACTTCATATGGCCCGATGAATCTAGGACTTAGTTTTCCTTTCCGACAAAATCGTAATACTTTTTCCAGGGTGACACATTGAGAAACACTTTATCTCCAACTTCAAATTCAATATATTTTCTTTTACTGTCAGAATTGGACTTTTACCGATCAAATGCCACTTTTAGGTTATGTTGAATTTCCTGAACTTTCTTTTCCATATCTTGAATCAAATCTGGACTGAGTACATTTCAATCTTTGAGCTCATACCAGTTTAATGGCGTACGATATTTCCTCCCATATAACGCCTCATAGGGTGCCATTTTAATACTGAACTGATAACTATTGTTGTAAGCGAACTCCGCCAGTGGTAAATATTTCTCCCACAACCCTTTAAACTCAATGACACATGCTCGCAACATATCTTCCAATATTTGAATAGTTCTTTCTGATTGTCTGACTGTCTTGGGGTGAAAAGCGGTACTAAAGTTTAAGCGAGTCCCGAACGCTCCATGCAAGGATTTCCAGAATCTCTAGGTGAATCGAGGATCTCGATCAAAAAGTATAGAAACAGGCACTCCATGCAATCTAATAATTTCTCTAATATACAGTTCCGAATACTTTTCCATAGAGAAATCTGTTCTGACAGGAAGGAAGTGTGCTGACTTGGTTAATCGATCAACAATTACCCAAATTGAATCTCTTTTTGTTGGAGTCAGGGGTTACCCCGAAACAAAATCCATTGTTACATTTTCCCACTTCCATTATGGAATGGAAAGTGTTTGCAATAATCCAGACGGAACTTGATGTTCGGCTTTGACTTGCTGACATGTTAAGCACTTGGACACAAATTCAGTAATACTTCGTTTCATCCCTTACCACCAATACCGATCTTTAAAATCCATATACATCTTGGTTACACCCGGGTGCATCGTCAATGGATTGCAATGAGCCTCTGTCAATAAATCTTTCTTCAACTCTTCATCGTCTGGTATCACAATTCTTTCTATATAATACAATTTTCCATCGGACTTCGGCTCAAAATCTTTAATCTCTTTATTCTTTACTTGCTCTATTCTTTTTAAGCATATTTCATCTTGGCTTTGCAATTCTTCTATTCGGTCCAACCATGCTGGTTTAAGTTAACTCTGCAAATAAACCGCCATCTCCAATTAAAGATAATCTTGCATTCATAGCTCGTAAAGCTGCAAACGTCTTTCTACTCAATGCATATGCTACCACGTAAGCATTTTCGGGATGATAGTTAATTATTATTGTTGAGTTAATCGATTGACGGAATTGGCCAAGAGGGGGGTGAATTGGCAATTAAAAATTTGGTGGAAGCTTTTGTAGAAAATTGAAAGTAATTGCACAGCGATTTAGAGTGGTTCGACTTTCTCAATCAAAGTCTACGTCCACTACCTTAGCTATCCACACTAAGGATTTTCCAACAAATTCACTAATTTGTTCTTTCTTTTGAGGCCAAAGAGATAACCTTACAACACCCTCAAGAATATACCCTAATTCTTGAGAACTCTCTTTCCGAAAGAGAAGATTACAAATTTACAACTTACAAGGAAAACCTCACAAGGTAAGATGTTTGCACAATTCTATAACAAGAAAAGAACACTCACAAATAATTACAAATGAGCACAAATGGTGTTCTTTGAAAGCAAAATGAATATTGAAAGGAAAATTGGCTTGATTTGCACAAACTTGGTGTTTGATGCTTTCTCTCTTGTTTCTTTTTTATTTCTTATCTTTCAAAGGCTTCAAAACTTGTTTAAATACACCTTGAATCACTTCTGAACGTTGGGGATGATTAGAGAAAATAATATAGCCGTTTTAGTGTGAAAACAATTAATAAAACAGTTTGGAGCGTGGGGGGAATCGGTACCCCTTATGGGGGAATCGGTTCCCTAAGTGTAAAATTCAAATATTTCGACCGTTATACAAGGGGGGGAATCGGTACCCCCTGGGGGGGAATCGGTTCCCTCCGAGCATACTGGAATTCTCGGAGCCAAACCATTCAGGGGGGAATCGGTTCCCTCTGAGCAATCTGGAATTTTTGGCTTTGAAATGGTTCGAAATACTTTGTAAAATTATTTTGAAATTGTTTTAAGATTAAAACTTAATTTTACACTTTGAGTAAGGATTAAAAATGATCTTTGAAAGATTTGGAGTAATGTTTTGATATTCGAATAATTCTATCGAATATACTTAGAAAATCATTTGGAAAATCTTAAAATTCATTTAACTTAATTTGTTATATCGAAATATCAAAATGTTTTCAACAATCTCCCCCTTTTTGATATAACAAAACATTTTAGTAATTTTAAGATTTTGAAATCAAGTTTTGAAATTACTCCCCCTTACTTTAACACTAACACTTCTCCCCCTTTTTGTTAAATCAAAAAGACATTTTAAAGAATTTAAACAAGGTTTTGAAATCATTTAGCCAATTGATTATATATAATATAAGATGCTAAGATCACTAGCAAGAGAAACGTTAGCCATTAGTTTCATAATCAATATTCATAATTAATGTGAAATGGCAAAATTGGTCATATATCTAATCATGAAGTAAATGATGCAATAATGAATAAATTTAATCACACCAAATAGATAATTTCTAACCATTCATAAATCCAAACAAATTCAAAGTCAATCAATCCATAAATTCAAACATTCCAAAATATTCAAAATGTTAAAACAATAAGTTTGGAGTTCAAAGCAAAACATAAAATCACATATCAGGATCAAGAGGAGGAAAACGAGCTCGCATAGCGGCCATTTCGTTAGTGAGGTCATTAATACGCGTGTTGGTTACTTCATTGTTTGCACGCATCTCCCGAAGAATTTCTAATTGTTGAGCTCCCATTGTAGATAAGTGGGACTCTATAGAAGAAAAGCGTGAATCCATGGTAGCGTATCGAAAATCGAATATCTCCATAAAGGATTGGAAATATGGAGGCATTTGATGCGTTTGTTGTGCTTGCTCTTCGGGCTGCTCCTCGGGCTGCTCAGGCTCATCTTCGGCTTCATCGATATCTCGCGTTAATTGCTCAAGCTCGAGATCTTCGTCAGTTTCGGGTAGAGCTTGTGAAGAACTAGCTCCTGGAGTATTTGCAGAAGATCGAACCCATTCACCGGTTTCCTTATCCTTAATACATCCCGCTCTCATGAAGGAAAGAAGGTTAATTTGTTTCTTAAGGGGAAAAAACGGCATCTAGACCGACTCTAAGCCCAGCTTTGGAAAACAGATTACTCAAAATGCAACCGTAAACAAGAGATGAACAGAGTTTCTTGTTAGGAACAAGATTTACGGTTTCAATAATTTCAGCAAAAATAATCTGAGGTAGGTTAATTTTAATATTGTTTTCAAAACAATGTAACCACCAAAGATCTAAGGATCTAAGAGTAGAATAACGACCTCCGGATGGTCGAAACCACCAAGAAATCATTAGATGAAGAAAACGTTCATGAAGGTTTAAGACACTTGCACTATCCCTTCTTTTATAACGAGATCCTAAAACTTGTTTTTCATTTGAAATACCATCATTATCTAGTCCGAATGTATTGACTATGTAAGCCGAGTCAATATATAAGATTTGTCCTAGGAGGTAGGAACGAATTCCTATGGTTTCGGTTTCAGTTTGGTTTTTAACACAAACGGCATTAGAATAGAAAATACGAACAAGTTGATGGTAAACAATGGGTTCAAGGTCAAAGAGTTTATCAAATTTCCACTCTTGTAAAAGAGGAAGATATTTAAAATTGATAGCTAACATAGCTTGACGAGAAGGAATACGTTCTTCCCGGATTTTGTAAGAGTCGAAATATTGATAATACCAAAAACGATGATTTCTAGGACCAGGATGATTGAAACACAAATTTTGGATAGTCAAATTAGGATCAATGGGATTAGGATTAGAAATTAGAATAGGAGGAGGATTTGGAGGTGGATTTGGTTGACGGTGTGAGCGACTAGATGATGACCTAGCACGTTTAGGATTTGACATGGTTTAGGAAATCGGAATAGAATTGATAACCTGCAATTTAGAAAACACATGTATGCAATTTAATAAATCCCAAAGCTCAATTGAGTCCTCAATATTTCAAGGTTCTCTAAATCAATCCTAATGGGCAAAGTTTTTGAAAAACTTTTGAAAAATATGGTTTTGAGAAACAATATATGTATAGTTTTCATAACAACAACATAATTTAATCAAAACACAATAATTTGAAAATTATTTTTTTTATTTCGAAAATTTAGAAAATTTTGGAAAATTCTTGTGTTTTTTATGAAATTAGTTGTAATATCTAGTTTCTAATCACTAAATAATCAATGCCCGATCTAAAATTCAACCTAGAACTAATTAAAACTAGTCCTATGTTCATAAATTGATAAAATAGAAGTTTTGGAAAAATACCTTGAATGATTTCGAATTTGAGTGAGATTAGATAAAGTGAATTTCGATTAAAAACGTTGATTTGAAGCAAAAATGGAGATTTGACTGCTTAGAGGGAGAGAAACGGCGGTAGGAAGAAAAATAGAGGGTTTTGAACAAAAAATAAGGGTTCTGCCCGTGTTTAACCAGAACCCCAGGGGGTATCGGGGAATTGGTTCCCCTTCAAAGGGGGAATCGGTTCCCTCTAGGGGGGATCGATTCCCTCTGCACCAAAATGCTAAAATCCGATTTTAAACACCCAAAATGCTAAATTAATTTCCTCTATGGTATCGGCAACTCATATATTGAAAATTAATCATGTTCAAACAATTCAATTAATCTTTAAACGATATTTGAACATAAAATTAATTTTTCATCAAGAATCATAAACTCCCCCTAACTAATAGTAATGAATGCAATAAAAAATTACTATTATAAGCATTTTTCATTTATTATTAAAAGTGCTAAAATTATTTTAAACACTCAGTGAAGATAGATTGGTCAAACCTAATTCTCTCCTAAGTGTCCAAAATCGTTCATTGTCTAAAGGTTTTGTAAAGATATCCGCTAATTGGTGCAAAGTATCAACAAATTCTAGAACTACATCTTCCTTAGTGACATGGTCTCTAATGAAGTGATGTCTTATTTCAATGTGCTTAGTTCTAGAGTGTTGGATGGGATTTTTAGTGAGACAAATAGCACTAGTATTGTCACACTTGATAGGAATGGTACCTACTTCAATTCCATAATCAAAAAGTTGTTGTTTCATCCATAAAACTTGTGCACAACAACTACCAGCTGAAATGTATTCGGCTTCAGTGGTAGATAATGCAACACAATTTTGTTTCTTTGAAAACCAAGAAATTAGCATATTTCCAAGGAATTGGCAAGTACCGGAGGTGCTTTTCCTATCTAATTTGCATCCTCCATAATCCGCATCAGAAAAAGCATGCAAGCTAAAGCTAGAGTCTCTAGGATACCAAAGTCCTAAACTAGGAGTGTCTTTAAGGTATCTAAAGATTCTCTTAACAGCTAGTAAATGTGATTCCTTAGGACATGATTGAAATCTAACACATAAGCAAACACTAAACATAATATCCAGTCTACTTGCAGTTAGATAAAGTAGAGATCCAATCATTGACCTATATAATTTAACATCTACACATTTACCTCCTTCATCTAAGTCAAGCTTTGTTGAAGAGCTCATTGGAGTGTCATGAGGTTTCTCATTTTCCAGTCCAAACTTCTTGAGCATATCTTTGACGTACTTAGCTTGATTGATGAAGATGCCATCTTTTCTTTGCTTGATTTGGAGTCCCAAGAAAAAATGAGAACTCCCCCATCATGCTCATCTCAAACTCACTTTGCATTAGCTTAGAAAATTCTTGGCAAAGAACATCATTAGTAGAACCAAATATTATATCATCAACATAAATTTGAACTACTAATAAATCTTTACCTTTATGCTTCAAAAACAATGTAGTGTCAACCTTCTCTTTTGAAAAACCTTTTTCAATTAAAAAATTTGACAATCTTTCATACCAATCTCTAGGAGCTTGCTTTAAACCATAAAGAGCTTTTGTCAATTTTAAAACATGATCCAGAAAATTTGAATCTTCAAAACCTGGATGTTGTTCCACATACACTTCTTCTTTTATAAAACCATTTAAAAAATGCACTTTTAATATCCATTTGATATAATTTAAATTCATTGAAACATGAAAATGCTAATAACATTCTAATTGCTTCCATCCTAGCTACTGGAGCGTATGTTTCATCATAGTCTATGCCCTCTTCTTGAGCAACAAGTCTAGCCTTGTTTCTCACTATATTACCACTCTCATCAAGCTTATTCCTAAATACCCATCTAGTACCTATAGTAGATTTATTACTAGGCCTTTCAACTAATGTCCATACTTTACTTCTCTCAAATTGATTTAACTCTTGTTGCATAGCCATAATCCAATGTTCATCATTTAATGCTTCTTTAATATTCTTAGGCTCTATGCATGAGATAAATGCAACATAATTACAAATATTTCTAAGAGAAGATCGAGTTGTTACCCCTTTGGATGGATCACCTATAATTTCACCATCCCTTACATAGTTGTACTCTCTTGGATAAAATACTTCCCTTTCTTCAATGGTTGGATTCTCAAGAGGATCATGAGTTTCCTCATTTTTCGTTTCTTCCTTTGATGATGGTTTTCCAACGTCATGTCTAACGTCATTTGTATTTATAACAGCTACATCATCATTCACACAAGAATCCTTCCTCGGAAGAGGATTATCATCGAAAACAACATGTATAGACTCTTCTACAACTAAAGTTCTTTTATTAAATACACGATAGGCTTTAGAATTTAAGGAATAACCCAGAAAAATTCCTTCATCACTTTTAGCATCAAATTTGCCAAGGTTCTCTTTATCGTTGTTTAAAACAAAACATTTACATCCAAAAGGATGAAAATAACTAATGCTAGGCTTTTTATTTTTGAAAATTTCATATGGAGTTTTCTTTAAAATTGGCCTAATCATTACTCGATTTATAACATAACAAGCGGTATTTGTGGCTTCCGCCCAAAAATATTTTGGCAAATTATTTTCACAAAGCATGGTTTTAGCCATTTCTTCTAAAGTTCGATTTTTCCTCTCAACAACTCCATTTTATTGAGGGGTTCTAGGTGCTGAAAAATTATGGCTAATACCATTAGAATTACAAAATTCAATAAATCCAAGATTTTCAAATTCAGTTCCATGATCACTTCTAACACTAGTGATAGAGTAACCTTTTTCGTTTTGGATAATTTTTGAAAATGTGATGAAATGTTCTAATGCTTCATCTTTTGTACTTAAGAATAGAACCCAAGTATATCTAGAATAGTCATCTACCAAGACAAATGCATATTGTTTTCTACCCAAGCTAGTAGTTCTAGTTGGCCCAAAAAGATCTAAATGGATCAATTGTAAAACTCTACTAGTTGATACATCATTAATGGATTTAAAAGAAACTCGATTTTGTTTTCCTTTAGCACAAGCATTACAGATTTTATCATTATCAAATTTAAGCTTAGGCAACCCTCAAACTAAATCACCTTGAATTAGCCGTTGCAAAACACTCATACTAGCATGTCCTAGTCTCCTATGCCATAACAAATCATCATGCTCATCCCTAGCAACTAGGCACAAAATAGTCATATTAATAAAATCTAAATGCATCATGTATATATATATATATATATCCCTATTTTATGACCAACAAGCATAATCGAAAATAGATGCAATGTTAATCAATTTTGCAATCATTTAAAATAAAACATTGTATCTTTTATCAAATTTATTTTTCAAAAGATTATGCTTTTAACCCATTCACATATAAAACATTATGCAATGTTGATTATAGAGATTAAGAGAACATGCATAAAGTTTTTGAAAATGTTATGCATTAAAACTTTATAATATTTAAACAAAAAATCTATGCATAAACATTAAGAAAAAAAATTTAGATCAAAATTTTGCAAAACCAAAGTTTTTGAAAAATCGATATCAATTGTTAAAGAGATATCAATTACTTTTTAAAAACAATTTAGACCAAAAATTAATATGATGAACTAGATTTATAAAACATTACCAAAATTTACCATGTTCATCATACAATATTTTTCAACATACATGAGATAAAACATAATTCAACATTTTAAAACCTCATGCATGCATAAACTAAATGAGCAACCAAATAATAAAACATTAAGTTTAGAGGTTACCCATTCCCTTTTTATGTGTGGCTTAGAGCATCTTGAATATCATCATCTTTATCACAATTGCTCTCACAAGCCTACAAGAGACATTTAAGTAGATTTTGCTATCCAAATTGCTTTGGATCCTTGAACATTAGTTTCAATGCCTCTTGTTCCTTTTGGAACCCATACTTGTCTAATTTTAAATCGTTTTCCTTTCTTTAAAGGACAAGTATGTTCCTTATGACCATGATAATGACAATGTGAACATATTGTCATTATTGAACTAGATGAATTATTTAGAATGATCTCTTTTTCTCTTGTTAAACATTCAAGCTTATCTTTCAAATTGAAATTTTCTTTTTCAATACTTTCAAATTTCATTTTTGAGAGTTCTAAATCCTTCTTCAAGATTTCATTTTGATTTTCAAAATCCATTTTCATTTCTAGAAGAAGTTTGTTTAATTTGAAAATTTCTTTTTCAAAGTTTTCAGATTTTATTTTTGAAAGCTCTAACTCTTTTCTCAACATTTCATTTTGATTTTCTAAGTCTGTTTTAGCTTTCAAAAGAAGATCATTTTTAGCAATAAATTTAGAAATTAATTTATTGTATTTGGAGTTCATGGTCTCAAACTCCAAAAATAATTTATCATAAGCATCTTGTAACTCATTAAAAGATTTTGAATTTGATATATTTTAGTTAGAATATACCTTTGGCTCTGTGAGAGCTAATAGAGACATCACTTTTATTGGTTCTTCTTCTTCCTTGTCTCTATAGATCTCCTCAAGCTTATCCCACATTTCTTTGGCACTTGAACAAGAAGAAACTCCTTTATATACATTAGGATCAATTGCACAACATAACATGTGCATAGCCTTTGAGTTTTATTGAGCTTCCTTCCGTTCTTGAACACTCCACTTCTTTACCTTCTTAGTAGGAGAGGAATATCCTTTCTTTATTATCATCCAAGCTTCCATATCAAATGCTTTGATGAATATCATCATACACCTCTTCCAATGACGATAATTTGTTCCATTGAAGTGTGGAGGCACGTCAATAGGTCTGGATTCTTTCATGGAGAATGAACCGGAAGTAGACGTCATCTTTATCGATTTAACTCTTCCCGGATCGACTCAAAAGGTGATTAAACCTTTAAATGAGTGAGGCTCTGATGCCAATTGTTGAGTTAATCGATTGACGAAATTGGCCAAGAGGGGGTGAATTGGCAATTAAAAATTTGGTGGAAGCTTTTGCAGAAAATTGAAAGTAATTGCACAGCGATTTAGAGTGGTTCGACTTTCTCAATCAAAGTCTACGTCCACTACCTTAGCTATCCACACTAAGGATTTTCCAACAAATTCACTAATTTGTTCTTTCTTTTGAGGCCAAAGAGATAACCTTACAACACCCTCAAGAATATACCCCAATTCTTGAGAACACTCTTTCCGAAAGAGAAGATTACAAATTTGCAAACTTACAAGGAAAACCTCAAAAGGTAAGATGTTTGTACAATCCTAGAACAAGAAAAGAACACTCACAAATAATTACAAATGAACACAAATGGTGTTCTTTGAAAGCAAAATGAATATTGAAAGGAAAATTGGCTTGATTTGCACAAACTTGGTGTTTGATGCTTTCTCTCTTGTTTCTTTTTGATTTCTTATCTTTCAAAGGCTTCAGAACTTGTTTAAATACACATTGAATCACTTCTGAACGTTGGGGATGATTAGAGAAAATAATATAGCCGTTTTAGTGTGAAAACAATTAATAAAACAGTTTGGAGCGTGGGGGGAATCGATACCCCTTATGGGGAATCAGTTCCCTAAGTGTAAAATTCAAATATTTTGACCGTTATACAAGGGGGGAATCGGTACCCCCTGGGGGGGGAATCGGTTCCCTCCGAGCATACTGGAATTCTCGGAGCCAAACCATTCAGGGGGAATCGGTACTCCCTTAGGGGGGGGAATCGGTTCCCTCTGAGCAATCTGGAATTTTTGGCTTTGAAATGGTTCAAAATACTTTGTAAAATTATTTTGAAATTGTTTTAAGATTAAAACTTAATTTTACACTTTGAGTAAGGATTAAAAATGATCTTTGAAAGATTTGGAGTAATGTTTTGATATTCGAATAATTCTATCGAATATACTTATAAAATCATTTGGAAAATCTTAAAATTCATTTAACTTAATTTGTTATATCGAAATATCAAAATGTTTTCAACAATTATATCATAATCTCTAAAAAACTCAACCCATCTCCTTTGTCTCAAATTAAGTTTTTTTGAGTCATCAGGTATTTCAAGCTTTTATGATCCGTATACAAGTAACATAATTCTCCATACAGATAATGACGCCAAATCTTGGGAGCGAACACCGCTGCAGCCATTTCTAAATCATGGGTGGGATAATTTTTTTCATGTGGTTTCAACTATCTCGATGCATACGCTACCACCTTCCCTTCTTGTATTAATACATATACCAACCCATTGTGGGACACGTCACTGTATACGACAAAATTCTTTTTAGATTCCGGTTGAACAAATACAGGAGTTTCTGTCAGAATTCTCTTTAAAGCTTCAAAACTTTCTTGGCATTCAAAAGTCCAAATAAACGGTACGTTCTTTCTCATCAGCTTCATTAAAGGCAACACTATCATCGAAAAATTCTTCACGAATCTTCAATAATAACCGGCAAGTCCAAGGAAACTCCGGACTTCTGATACATTCTTTGGAACTTCCAGTCTATTATAGCTTTTACCTTTTGAGGGTCCACTCTAATTCCACTGACAGAGATCACATACCCCAAAAAGTTTACTTCATTTAGACAAAATTCACATTTGGACAATTTAGCATAAAGTTTATTATCCCTAAGAATTTGCAAAACTATCATCAGATGTGTAATATGCTCTTCAATAGATTTCGAGTACATCAGTATGTCATCAATAAAGACAACTACAAACTGGTCTAGATAGGGTTGAAAAATCATGTTCAAGAGATCCATGAAAGCAGCAGGTGCATTCGTTACTCCAAATGGCATTACGATGAATTCATAATGACCATATCTCATTCTAAAAGCCATCTTCGGAATATCTTTCTCCTGAATCTTCAATTGGTGATAACCAGAACATAAGTCAATCTTCGAAAATACTGAAGCTCCCTTTAGCTGATCAAACAAGTCATCAATGCGCGGGATGGGATACTTATTCTTGATGGCCACCTTATTAAGCTGTCGATAATCAATGCAGAGATGCATTGACCCATCCTTCTTCTTGACAAATAACACAGGAGCTCCCCAAGGCGACACACTTGGTCGAATAAATCCCTTCTCTAGGAATTCTTGCAATTGATTCTTTATCTCTTGCAATTCTTTCAGAGCCATTCGATAAGGTGTCATTGCAATTAGAGCGGTTCCTGGCATTACTTCAATTTGAAATTCTACCTCTCTATCTGGAGGTAATCCTGGCAACTCAGCAGGGAAAACATTAGGGAATTCCCGAACTATTGAAATCTCATCTAATCTTTTCTCTTTAGATCTTGTATCTATCACATTTGCAAGAAAACCTTGACATCCTTGTAGCAATAGCTTCTTAGCAGACATTACTGATATTACATTTTCTAAAGGATTAAACATTTCACTGATCACACTTACTTCTATTCCTCATGGACTCTTCAGGGTTACCTTTTTCGATCTACAATTAACATCCCTATAGTAACGAAACAACCAAACCATTCCCAGAATCACTTCAAACTCATCAAAGGGTAATTCCATCAGATTAGCAGGGAATTCAATTCCCTGAATCTTTATGGGACACCCCTTATAGACTTTGTTCACCTGAGCATTATGCCTACAGGATTAGTTACTATAATCTCATTACTTGTGGCTTCTAAGGGGATCCTCATTTCTTTTACTAATTTACTTGTAATGTAAGAATAATTAGAACCCGGATCAATCAGTACCAATGCTAATTTATCATGCATCAATGTATTGAATATAGACTTATCACAAGACTATAACTGGATACACTACGAAAATCATGTTATGCATATGCACTCACCTATATTTCTTTGTCTTTCCCTCGATCGATCTTACTGGGAAATTGTTTTGGAACTTTTTTAGGCTCTGTATCTACATAGTAATTCATTGATACTTATCAATATACTTAATATATTCTAAACTATCATTTCATAGGCTAAAAGAAAAGCTATTTTCATCTTTTAATAAAGGTATGCATCGATGCACTCCACCATGTATTGATGCATCCCTTGATGGGTACATCGATGTACTATCTATGCATCGGTACATAAATCCCATTCGATGTTTGTATTTTAAGGGCGTTCATCGATGCACTACTTGTGCATCGATACACTGATGGCATTCGATGTTTTTTTTAAAAGAGTGCATCGATACACTTCATGTTCATCGATACACCTTGAATAATTTCTGGGATTTTACCCTTGATGCATCGGTACACATTGAATGTGCATCAATGCACATAGCCCAGAAATGTTTATTTTTAGCACGAAATCCCTTCATAATCCCCTCAACACTACATAATTCACCTCCTTTCATATCCCTAATTTGCATACACTTACTTAAATTAATTATTATCCATTCAATACCTCTAAAACTTAAAAATCCAGTCTTCCCTATAGAATTTAAGAATCTCACTCAAATTCTAACATGTTCTAATCCATATTCTAACACTTCCTATTCCTTAATTAGCTTGATGACACAAGACAAATCCCACTTCCAATTCTTATTATGAACTCTAATCCAAATTTCACTTTTCTACTTCCTTTCTTTAATTCTCCATGTACTCCTCATCTTATGGTTTTAAGATAACCTAAGTTTTCCTTAAGCTTAGTTATCATCTAATGATCAATAAGCAACCTTAAATTCATCTAGAATTTCGTCAACAAGAAAACTCACTTTAGCTTGGCTTCACGGTGGAGAAGAAGAATGAAGAAGAAGAGAAATCTGGAAACTCTGGTCTTCCCCACTAACTTCCACGTGGGTATAAAAATATCATCAACTAATATTTAATTGTTTCTCTTCTAAAAAGACTTATTTACCCCTTTAGTTCCTCCTTCTTTGTTAATTGATCCTACACCAAACATTTCAATCAATTCTTTGAACTTCCACGTGGGTATAAAATATCATCAACAAATATTTAATTGATCCTTTAGTTCCTCCTTCTTTGAACTGTGTTTACATCGTCCTCCTCGAGGATAAGAATAACGTTCGAGAAGAAAGCTCAAACGAGGTTAGGATTGACTAAAGGAGGAATACTAAACAAATCCAACCAACTTCAAGTGATGAAAGTTTCAAAAATAGGAAATTGATAATCCTCAGGCATAAGAAAGTTTGGATCAAAGGTACGTTCAATTTGAAGAGGTTTTGTTTTGAAAAATCTATTGAAGAGTTCAAGGGCATTAGGATTACGAAAGCATGCATTTTCAAAACTAGCGATATTTGAGGATTGACCAAGTTCAGTAGTTCCATTAGTCCTAAGACATTTCAAATTAGTTCCGTGAGGCATATTGGACAAAAATAATGGCTACAAACAAGAGAGAACTCTTTTAGGAATTTTGTCAAACACTTAGTGAACAAACCTAAAACAATGGTTCTAAAAAAATATTGGTGAATGGATTATCCTCCTGCAATGAAAGCACATATAATACAACCCAATAAACCAATCAATTTCATTAATTTTGTTCAAAATTTGCATAAGTTTTTTAAAAAAGTCAAAATCCTATATTGAACAATTTTGAAATATTTTTGAATAAAATATGTTTTTGATGAAATGAAAATGTGCTCAAAGGATATGAAATAACTTTTAGCAGCAAGAATCATCACAAAAAACATGATTAAAGCCATTAAAAATAAACTAATTCGAAAAATTGTGTAAATTGGTTCATTAAAAAATACCTCGAAATTTTGACGAATACCTTAATGTAAATACACTTGATATTATGCAAGGATAATGAATGCAAGTGAAAATTTGGGTGAAATCAGAATTTTGTAGGGTGAATTTAAGAGGATTTTGATAAAGGGTCGGTTAGGGTTTTCAAAATAATGAAGAATTTGAGCATTTTTGAAGTAAAAAACATGATTTCATGCGTACAGTGGCCCTAGTCTTGATACCGAGACATGCGGTCTCAAGACTCCCTATGGGCATCAATACTGAAAGACGATATTGATACCAATTTTGGATAGAATTTTGGTCTCAATATCGATAGAACGTTCTCGATACCAACAGCTTAGAAATGCCAAAAATGACATTTTAAACCCTCAATGCATTCCAGAATAAGCATATAATGATTTTAAGACTATAGGAAGCACTATAAACTTATTTGGGCACTATAGAAAAAGATTTGATGCTAAACTTAATGTTTTGCTAGGTACTTTACTAAAATGTATGCTATGGATTTTTGAAGAAATTATTAGCTATATCAAACAAGGTCTAAAACATACCAAAAATAATTTAAGGCCATAAGATATCAAATTAAGTATATAAGGCCAAAATAATCCAATTACTGCAATATTTACTCCCACTTACTAAATGTAATAAGGCACTAGGAGAAGGCATACAATCAAGCACAAAAATAAGTACAATCACATAAAAATATAGAATTGCATGAAATTGAAACATTTTACAACTTGAAGTATGGTTGATTGGTTAAGTATTCCTTTCTTCAAGTTTTTTCCTTAGTGTGTTTTTGGAGCTCGAAAATAGATTGACTTTGCTCAACATAGCTCCAACACACATCCAATAGACAATTATGAAATTTTTGGTACCTAAATCTTTTTGGGTCAATTCATGTTAGTTTTGAACAATCAGTCCCCATAGGTATCCATGAAAATATGATATCTAAATTTTTAGTAGAAATGAGTCCTTTAGGGACCTATATACTCCTAACCATTTTTCCTTTATAAAATTTGCGGGAATAAGTATGTTTATTGTAAAATCCATTTTTGACAAAATTTGATTTGGAACAATCATCTCTTTCAAATTTACTATTAATTATTTCATCAAAATTAGCCTTTTTTATTGAGATTATCAATTTTACTTTAATGATCCTTATGTACTTTGGAAAACAAGTTTTTAAAGTCTAAATTCTTTTTCTTAAAACCATTTAATTTTTCTTGCAAATTATTGACTTGGCTTTTCAAGTTCACTATTAGTCTTAGAAAGTGAGTAATTTTAGATTTTCAACTTTGAATGAATCTTTTTGTGTTTTGAGATCACGACTTCAGATTCTAAAACTAATTCATCATAGGCATCTTGCAACTCATCATATATATATATGAATTTGAATTAGATGAGTTCGATGATACCTTTGAATCTTCTTGGATGTTCATGAGGCAAAGATTAACTACTTCATCTTCTTCATTATCGGTGGAGTCTTCACCACTCCATGTAGCCACAAAATCCTTTTTCTTTTCTTTTGTTTCTTGATCTTTTTTCTTTAAGTGGGGACAATCATACTTAAAGTGTCTTGATTTTTGGCAATAATAGCATTTGATATAATCATTTTCCTTCTTCGATTCATGTTTCCTTTATTTTTCTTTGGATGACATGCTTCATCATCCATCTCTTCACTTGAATATTATTTGTCTTCATTGGTGGATTTAAGAGAAATGTCAATATTCTTTTTCTTCTTCTCATTCTTTCCCTCCTCTTTCTTTTCTTGTTTTTGTTCTTCCTTCACCATTATCTCATGAGTAAGTAAAAATACAATGAACTCATCTAGATTGAGGGTATTTAGGTTCTTTGCTTGAATAATGGTGGTCTTCTTGGATTGCCATGACTTGGGAAGACTATATAACATCTTTCTAACAAGATTCTCATTAAGAATAACTTCTCCAAAGTCTTTGATAACATTGACGATAACCGAAAATCGACCAGTCATGCTTTTAATATCCTTATCCGGTTCAATCTTAAAGTTTTCATAATTATGATTGAGAAGACTAATCTTAGTTTCTTTTACCTTATTTGTTCCTTCATGAGTAACTTCAAGTTTATCCCAAATTTTCTTAGCATTGGAACAAGATGAAACTATCCCATATTCATCGATGCCTAGTGCACAAAATAGAATGTGCATTGTTTTTGCATTGAATTGGAACAATTTCCTTTCTTCTTCATTCTATTCCTTCATAGCACTAGTTGGAGTAGAATGTCCACTCAATATGATGCCCCAAGTTCCCAAATCATTTTCTTGGATGAAAAACATCATCATATTCTTCCAATAGGCATAGTTGGCTCCATTGAAGTAAGGAGGCATGTTGATAGGTTGATAATCATTGAAGACGTCGAAGCTTGATGTAGTGGCCATGAATGACTTGTTTGATGACTTGGCTCTTATAGGATCTTCTTAAGAGGTAGTAAAACCTTCCAATGAGTCTGACTCTGATACCAATTGTAGAGTCAATCCAACCAATGAATTAGCCAAGATGGGGTAAATTGGCTTTTAAAAACTTTACGGTGTAAGCTATCAAAAATTAAACTTTTGCATAAGGAATTTAGAGTGGTTTGACTTTCTAAACCAAAGTTTACATCCACTACCTTAGCATCCACACTAAAGATTTCTCAAATCCACTAGATTTGCGTACCTTTAAGGACAAGGTGTAACCTTACAAACATTTCAATGCTTATACCCCAAAACCTTGAATACACACTCTCCCAAAGAGTAATTACAAATTTAGCAAACAAAAGAAAAATATCACAAAGTTAAATATGTTTGCACAAATTAAACACTCACAAAAAAAGCACACTTGAGCAAATTTAACAATGTAGCTCATAAGTATATTACAAAGAATTTGACAATTTTTGCTGTAAAACTCTATTGATGTTGGTTTGATCTTGCAATTGACTTTCTTATTGTTCTCCATTTTGAATCTATGTCCCTTTTATGTCTTCTAACATCAATCTAGCCATTGGGGATTGATTTGAGTAGTTGGAATAATTAATTTTGAACATTTAATGCTCATCTACATATTTGGTGTCGATACCGGATGTTGGTATTGAGACTGAGCATCCTAACGGTGAAATTTATAGCCGTTGAACCCATGGTATCAATATTGTTTGAATGAGTATCAATACTCAAACACCGGTCTCGATAGTAGAGCTATGGTCTCGAGACTAAAAAGTGTTATGGGACTTTGGTATCGAGACTAGAACACTAGTCTCGAGACTGGGAGAGATTTTAGCTAAAATACAAGTGTTTAGAGCTTTAAAACAAAACTTACAATTTGTGAAAATACTGAAGAACACTTGTGATTATTTTTCACACTTAAAAATATTTTAAAATCATTTATGACAAATTCTTTATAAAATTGTGAAATGTAAATTTTAACAACTTAAACCATTTAAAAATTTATGTTATATCAAAATCAAAAGTTATTTCAACAGTTACACTATCTAGGTTTAAAAAAATACATTTAACTTATAATTAATATATTTAGTATATCAAACTTATATTTTAAATAATTTTCATAAGTATCATATTTATTTATATAAAATATAATATAATATAAAAATTATTGTGATCTCGAATGAAAAATATATTACTTTTTAATGTATAAAATTTATTTTTTAATAACTCAAAATTAAATATTATTTTAAATAATTATATTTTTTACAATAATAACGTTTTCACCTCATAAAATTATAAAATAATTAATATACTAAATATTAAAAATATAAAATGATTTTAACTAATTAAATTTATTAATATTTTACTAAATTAAACTTTTTGTATATTATTATCATTATTATTAAGTTTATAATTTTGAGTAAAGCACGAAAAAAATTGAGAAGGATTCATATGGAAAAATAATATTTTCAGGGGTATTAATGTTTAAAGTGGTGGAATTGTTCATTAGCTAAGAATTTGGAAGTAATAACACTTTCACCGTTTTAACAAAAAATTGTTACTATTAGTAATAAGTTATTACCTAGTAAAGATTTTTTTCGTGAACCAAATATAAAAATACAATTCCGGAAAAAATCATTTCCATCGATAATAATCTTTTACTTGAACCAAACATTGAAACCATGTCTAGGTTTTTAAACCCAATCCACTACTTTGAACCAAATGTTTTTTTAAATTTGATAATTATATGTAAATATTACTCCAAGTTCCCCAATAATTGTATTATCATCAAACTGACACCTTTTCACTAAGATGGCAATCTTAGTTAATAAAAGATGAATTTTACATTACTCGAGTTATGACATCACTTATTCAACCGGACTTTTGGGTCGGATAAAAGATATTACAATCTACGTCAATTCAATTCATATGTGAATACAAAAATACGATCATCCTAAAATCCGGTTGAATACAAAAACCTTTAAAAAATAAGCACACGAACCGAAATGCGACACTTACGTCTAAATTTGAATTTGAGTAACATAGAAATAAACATAGCATCTTGATTGACAAAACCATGAGATATGGGTCAACGTTTAATGCAAGTGAACATCGATAACTAATTTTGCATATAAATTCATGTTAAGTGATGTGGTTAAGTGGTACGTACAACAACAACAAAACCCTATTCCCATATATAATGGGGTAAAATGGGAATAAGTGGAGATAGGGTAGTAGGTTGTCCCTAACGCCAGGTTGAGAGCAGCTTCTGTGGAAGACCTCCGGCAGTTAGAAAATTAAAAATAAAGATAAAATGCAATGCATGTATAAATAAATAAATACATAGTTGAACAGTCTTCATATGCGCGTCTGTAATGGGAAGTAATCCCTCCAAATAAATCTCTGCGTAAAAATCTCTGCATAGATAGAAACGTAAGACCCAACAAAATTTAAAAGGAGGAAACATGAAGAGAATGATACACAACAGTCAACGAATAGCAAGCTATGAGAAGGAATAAAGTCAAATGGGATAAAACCTAAATTAAGGCAACAATACTCCGCTACCCTAGTTCTAAGCCTTCATAAATTCCAATGATAGAAACGTATAAAAAATAGAAGTCATGGAAATTACTACAAAGGCATTAAAAGAAGACAGAGATGATACACCCTATGGATGTGACCCGCACTACTCGGCTACCCTGGTCTTAAGTCTCCATACTTTCCTATCAGAGGTCATGTCCTCGGTAAGGGCTAAATCCTTCAAATCATATCTCAAGTAGTCTTCCCACTTCCGCCTTGGTCGTCTTCTCTTTCTGGCACCGTCGACTGTAATCGACTCTATCCTTCTGACCGCATCAGAAGGTTGTCGCATAAGGACATGCCCAAACCACCGTAGTCTTCCCCCCTCAATTTTTCGGATACAGGCACCACCCCCAAGGACATCTTAATAGCAGAGTTTGGTGTCATGTCCCACAGAGTCCTACCACATGCCCATCGAAGCATTCTCATTTCTGAGGCCTCCATCCTCCTTACGCGATCTTTCTTGATTGCCCAACATTTTGATCCATACAGCAGCGCTGGTCTTATTGCCATTCTATAAATCTTATTGCCATTCTATAAAATTTCCCTTAACTTTTAGAGGCACCTTCTTGTCACACAAAACTCCAGTAGCAGTCCTCCACTTTAGCCATCCCGCCTTTATACAGTGTGTACGTTACTGATAAACTTTTGGCCTCAAACCATGCAGTATCAACACCATGAGGAGGATGAATGACTTTTATTCCATTTGCTAGGGAAGGAAAAAAAGATTCTCAGATAGCTCCTTTTCAAAATCTCATATATATCATGCTCCTACTTTTCTGGTCTAATTTCGAATTTCATCCTCCTATTTGAAAAACAAATTAAGATGTTAATTATCAATTTTAATTTATCATATCTTGGTCACGTACCCATATATTCTGGAAATTATAAAATAAATATTATTTCGTTCTTTATACTTTTAAATAATAACCATCACTAAAAAGTCATCCTCTTAAAAATCATTCTCTTAAAAATCATTTATTATAAAATGTTATAAAATAAAATAAAAACAAAACAAAACAACATGAAAAATAAGAAGACATTTGAAAATAATGAGGGAAATTTTATAGTATCTTCTTAAAATAAATTATGTACAACATTTTCTCTTAATTATATATTTATAGACATAAAGAGTGGATATTATTATATAAAATTTGAATTTTAATAGATATTAAAATCATGATAATAAAACATATCGAAGTTCTATTTAATATATAGTGTTCTAATTATAATAAACATAAATATAAATAAATATTAAATATATTTTTATAAATATTATTGGAAGAAAAATATAATTTTTATGGGTAAATTGATAATACGAATATGAAGATATGGAAATAGAATAGTTATAAACAAATAGGGTTACATGACAAGTGAACTCATTCGAAGAGTCCAACTGGCGAATTCCTTAAATTCTAAATGGAGCGTAATTCAAAGCATTTAACGATGTTTGAAAAGAATGAAAATAAAGTGGTGGACCGACCCAACATAAAATAGCAAACGTAGCACTGGCACACCGTACATAAGCCAAAATTTGTCATAGATAAGTCAAAATTCAGTCACAACATAAATGATGTAATTAATAAAAGCACAAATTCTAAAAACCAAACCAATATTGATATTTTTTTTTCAAAATAAAAATATAATCGGTATTTGTATTAGAGAAGAAGAGGCTGTTCTTTGCTTGTTGATACATTCCGTTCTCTATCTTCAAGCAAATCAAAATTAAATTCAATTCCAAAATCTTATTTTTTTTGGTTCATATCTTTCTTTTCTTCGTCTGTATATCTTCTGCTTCACTTTCTTTCTTGCACTGAAACTCTCTCGTTTTTCTTTTTTTCTTCGTAATTTTCCCCCGGAAGAACGCATTGGATTGGGACGGTTATTGTTATAAAAAAAGGTTACGTTTTTTGAGGCAATAGCGAGGAATTATTGCGGGAACTAAGGTTTGGATTCTGTTTTTTTTTTAATCCGTTCTTCATTCATCTATAATGTCTCCAAAGTTTATTGTTTCCAACCCTGACAGTTGTATACTGACAATTAAATTTTAATCCAGTGTTTTTAATTTTACTCAAATTTGTAGTTATTTGGGGTTAATATCTCTCATCGAACTAGTTCATTGATGCTAACTATTATTATTTTAATTTATAGGTATATGTGGGGATCATTGGAAACTAGAAAATCAGTTATCTGCAGATCATCCTCTAGTCCTAATATAATCTCCTCGTTGTCATTGCCAAGGCTTCCCACTAGTGTTAACATTCTGTTTTATTTGATCAAATTAATAATTTAGTGGGTTAGGATTTGAAGAAGGTTGAAGAACTTTCTTCTTTCGATCTCTGTTGATCTTGTTTAGCTTACCTTATGGAAAAAGTAAACGAACATTAGTTCCAGAATGGCTGAGGAGTAATGGCAGTGTTACTGGGGGTGGCAAGTCATCTCACCACGGTTCTTCCCCTTCTTCTATCTCAGGTACCTTTCGGCAGGCCAACTTTTAAATACTCTTCCATTATCATTCCATTTACATCTGTCCAACTGCACCTTTATTTTCCATTGTGCTTCTCATTGCATTTGTACTGTTTTTTCAGTTTTCATTGTAAGAGTGCTTAATAATTGTATACTTGGTGGTATGATAGATGTTTCTTCTTTGGTGCATCATGCAAGACATAGGAACTCTAGTAAAGTAAGTGATTTTGATTCCCTTCGCGCGACATTTTTGGATCGGACACATTCGTTGAATTCAGGGAGGAGTTCTAGTAATGTTTCTGGAAAGCATGCTTATAGTAGCTTTAGTAGGAATCACCGTCATAAGGATCGAGAAAGGGATAAAGAGAGAATGAGCTTTGGGGAAAGTATGTTAACTAGTAGGGTCGAGAAAGATATATTGCGGCATTATCCTTCTATGGTTTATAGGAAACAGGGTGAGCCTTTGCCTCGAAGGATTGCTGTGAACTCTGTAGATAATGGTAACAGTAACCATAACATTACCAATGGTTTTCATTCTGGGGGTAATATTGGGAGTAGCATCCACAAGGCTGTGTTTGAGAAAGATTTTCCATCACTTGGAACTGAAGAGAGGCAAGGGGTGCCTGAGATTGCTAGGGTTTCTTCTCCTGTTTCGGCTCAGCTTCTCAAACTGTGTCTGTTGGTAGTTCAACTTTGATTGATGGAGAAGGATGGACCTCGGCTTTGGCAGATGCGCCGAGTGTGGTTGGAAGTAGTAGCACAGGTTCCTCGCCTGCCCCTCAAACTGTTTCTACCACAAGTTCTGGGGCTCCAAGTGTCACATTTGGTCTTAATATGGCTGAAGCACTAGCACAAGCGCCTTCACGAACCCCGACTGCTCCCTTGGTAAGTGATTTAGTCATTAAGTTCTTGTTACACGTATGACTTATATCTGTGATCTAACTAGGCATTTCTGTTTTATCTAGGTATCTGCCACGACTCAAAGGCGTGAGGAACTGACTATTAAGCAATCAAGGCATCTAATACCAGTGACACCTTCGATGCCTAAGGTTTCTGTAAGCCAGCCGCCTTAATTTCAGCAAAACATTCTCTTAAATCTTATCTGCATCACATTTGTAGTTTTAGTCCTGTTGAACAATTTTGCCCCTTCTTATTTACCTTCTTGTACATCATGTATAGATATTGAATGCGGTATATGTTATTACAGCTAATGGTTAGCCTAATTCTCTTTGTCTCAGGTTTTATATTCAACTGATAAATCAAAAGTCAAACCTCCAACCAGAATAAGTGAGATGAACATTGCTGTCAAGAGTGGATCACAAACGTCACCTTTGGTTTATCAAGGTAATCATAACTTTCCTCATAATGGACATGTTAAGTCTGACCCAAAGACATCTGGGAAGCTTTTGGTTCTCAAACCTCGAAGGGATAATGCGGTCTCATCCCCTACCCAAAATGATATTTCTAGTTCAACAAAAATCGCGAACAACAGAGTTATAACTAGCCAACTTGCTTTTGCTCCTGTTAATTCTGCTTCTGCAAGAAACTCAAATGTCCCGAAGCTTTCCGCTGGGGAATGTAAGGCAGCTGCCATTAGTCCAATAGCTGGGTTCACTGTGGAAAAGAGACATTCTTTGGCTCAAACCCAGAGTCGAAATGATTTTTTTAATCTACTGAAGAAGAAGAAGACTTCAACAAACATTTCTGGTGGTCTCTCCGATTCAGATTCTCAAATTTCATCATCCGTTATGGAGAAATCTGAAGTTCATAAGGAAGTAATTGGTGCTTCTGTGACTGCTCATGCTGATGATGGTACTGCAACAACTAGTAACGGTGACACTTGTTCTGGTTACAAGAAAAAGGATATGAGCGCCATTGATATGCCTTATCCCGATGAGGAAGAGGCTGCATTCCTTCGTTCTCTTGGGTGGGAAGAAGGCACTGGTGAGGATGAGGGCCTTACGGAAGATGAGATCAATGCTTTTTATCAGAAGGTAAGAGATACTTTCCTTTGTCTTTTTAGTCATGACGCTGTGAAGGTTTATTGCATTTTGTTATGCAATCTGATCCCATGGCTGCTTGGCTTAGCATCTTCCTCATTGTTTACGTGCTATTTGCTTACTTTGGTTATTGTTTTGATCTTACAGTATATGAAAATAAGGCCATCTCTGAAAATATTCCGTGACATGCAACCAATGGTATCGCAGTCTGTTGCAAATAATTTGGATGGAGTTTCTTCTGAATCAAGCTCGTCCGACTCCGGCTCTGAAGCTTGAGTTTTCTTTCTTTCGTACATGATCAATCCATGAGTTCCATTCTTTTATTTATAGATTACTTTTTTCTTTTTCTCACTTTATCCCCTTTTTTATGTTTTTTTTGTTAGGAAAAAAAGCTGCAGGGTTAGGTATTTTAGCGATTTTAGGGTCTAGTTTGACAGTGCATTTAGCAAATGTTGAAATAAGGGGAGTCCTACGTTGTTGACAGAATTCTGAAGGCTTCCACAGTGGGTTTTAGGATAAGGATGGGTTATTTTTTGTGTGCACTGGAAGCGATGATGCATTTTCAAGAGGGTTCATAGAAATAGCTTATTTGTATTTCGAGTTGTTTTTTTATGGAAAGAAAAATGGAAATAAAAGAGTTCCAATTAGTTTACCTCATTTTATAATATTTTTATTTCATGCAAATGTAATATATATATCTTAAAAAATAATATTTGAAACAATTTTTTTCTTCTGTTTTTATTGTATAATTATATTTTAAAATAAAACATATTAATTAATTAAATTATTATATTTTATTATAATTTTTAAAATTTATATTTTGATATAAGTATATTTCATGTATAAATTAAGATATATTTGTATCATATATTAGGGCTGAGTATCTGATCAAGTTGAATTAAGTAGAGTAAAAATCGTGTTGACGAGTCTTACTTTTAGATTTAAAGTCTATTTAATTTTTTTAATTCGCATTGAGTTTATGAATTCAAGCTGAATTTTTAAAATTCTATTTAAATTTAATGATAAATATTTATGATGTTATGATATGGATATCTAATTTAACAAATTTTCAATCTATTATATATATATATATATATTTCACATTGCAGTCTTATTTTTTTTTTTTGGTTAAATAAAGGTAAACCACAAGGCCTAAACTACAAGAAGTTCCTACTTTCCTCTCTAATTACCTCGACCACTACATTCAGTGTATTGTAAAAAATATGCAAATCATACGAGAGGGACCAAGCATATTTGACAATAGTATCTGCACTTCCTCTTGGAGTATACTGGACACAAATAGTCCAATTCTTGCTGATGAGGACATCGATCTGTTGATCGTCAAATGGTTGCTCTTGGGCGTTTTATCGTGAATCAGATCTATCGTTTCTTTGCTGTCAAATAACTTGTTTTTCTCCAATATTCCAGTCTAATTGGAGGCCCTCGTATATACCTCAAAGTTTAAATTCGATTATATCGCAAAAACCTAGCTTCCTCGCTAAACTGTGCATCTAGGTCCCAGATTTATTACGCATTACGCTGTCGCATGTGACTTCTCCCGTGTTAGTGTTACGAGCTCCATCAGAATTGACCTTGCACCAACCGTCATCTGATGTTTTCAATGATCCTCGTTCTGTTGGGTTCGATTTATCGTAAGGACAGGATGTCTTCTAGCATTAATGACATCCAGGGTAAATCTCACACCTCTTTCTACAATAGATTCTCTTTCAACCATCTTATGGTCGAACAGTCAGGTATTTCTTATGTTCCATAATGACCAGAGAATAGCACTGAAAAGGGTGGCCCAATCTGCAGCTTCATTAATTGTAGGTTCCATTTCTCTAAATTGTTGGTGACTTAGTTACGAAAATCTCTATTCAAGAAGCTGTCTATTTCATTCAAAAGCCTCCAAGTATTGATGGTTACTGGGCATGTTATTAGGACATGGTTAATGTCTTCCGTTGCAGCTCGGCATATTTCACAATGGGTTTCCGACATGTGTCTCCTAGCCCTCTCGGTGTTGGTAAAAAGACTCTCTTTAACAGCAAGCCAGAGGAAAGTTTTGATCTTCGGATAGTCCACACTCTTTTAATAGGTTTTTCTTCAGTTTCAGCGAATATGTTGTAAGTTAAGCTGACTGAGAACCTACGGTTCTTAGTTGGCTTCCATTCCGGATAATCGTTCAAAGTATTACTGATAGGAGGGGGAATAACTCAAGGGTATTTATGATGTTCACTAGGAGTAATTGATCGAGAATATTCCACTTCCAACTACCGTCATCATTGACTAGATCCCTTGACAACACAAGCATTTTCCATGATTTGATTTGGTTGAAGGAAAACTTCTTCAAGGGGTCTGAGGTCGTTTAACTAGGGCTCCTTCCAGAATTTGATAGGCGTACCATTTTCAGGTATCCAGATAGTGTTTGCTCTAAAGGTGTGCCAAATCAATTTAAGGCTCTTCTAGAGATGAGAGCATTTTCGGTTAGGTAAAACCTCTTAAATCCCTTCTTCCATTTTATATTTGTTGCGCGTGACTCTAACCCAGAGGAGACCAGACCTGGAAACCAGCTGAAAAGCAACTTTCGTGAGGAACGCCTTATTTTGGTTCTCAAGTTGTTTGATACCTAACCCTCCTTGTTTGACTGGCTAACACACAGATCTCCAGTTCACCAAACTAACACCACCCCTATTCGACGTTCTACCCCAAATGAAGTCACATATCAGTTTTTCAATTTCTTCACAGACGCATTTGGGAAGAAGGTAGTCTGCATTGCATAGTACAGGATGACAAACACACTGATTTGGCTAATACGATTCTTCCAGCTAAGGATAAGGATCTCGCTTTCCGACTGACTAGACGGTCTCGTACTCGTTGGACAATATGTTGATAGGTAGCCTTTGTAACTCTTTTGTGAAGGAGGGGGTCTCCAAGGTATTTGCTCAATTCCTTAACTTCTTGGACTCAAATTAGAGCAGAAAGTCTCGCGAGAGTGAATAAGGATGTTCTTTGAGAAATATATACTTATTTTGGTATTGCTGACCTTTAGACCGAAACTAATGCAAAATTCATGAAATACCTTTTCCATCACCTCAATTTGCTTGTTGTCGGTTTCTGCAAAAAGAATTAAATCGTCGGCAAAAAATAAACAAGAAATACCTGGGTACCGGAAGATAATTTTATGGGTTTCCACTATCCTTGGTTGACTTGAGTCGATATTGATGGGGAAAGGCTTTCCATACAAAGGAAAAAGATGTAGGGAGACACGTGATCTCTTCCTTGTCGAGTGTGTATCTCTTGGGCAAGAATTATGTTGTACGAAATAAATTGGTCGGGACATAGCTGGCTTGGTTATTGGCCACCAGATCGAGAAGCTACGATTTAATACGATTAGCAATAACCTTCGTGGTTATTTTATACAAAGTAGAACATAAGCTTATCGATTTATATTGGTTTATCGTTTTCGGGTTATCCACCTTGGAGAGCAAAACCAACGAAGTTCTGTTCAAGCGATATCCATAGGGCCGTCATTCATAATGTCTCGCACAAGACGAAAAAACACTCGCGCAGAACAGATTCCAATTCTGTTGGAAGAAAATAGCAAGATACATGTCGATCCCAGAGGTTTCAATGGTCCCATGATAATTTAGCATCTTTGATTTTAGAATCATCCGCGGGAGCATTTAGCCTTTTCCACTGATCGGGGTTAAGTTTGGGAAATACACCTCTAGTATCATACCTTTGACGATTCTGGCCGGAGCTAGTAAACAAGTCCTTGTAATATGCGACAGCGTGATCTTTCAAGCGTTCCTGGTCTGAGCAAAAAAGCCATTATGCAGCTTGAGAGCGGTAATAGACTTTTTTTTGCTTAGCGATGGCACACATATGAAATATCTCGTATTTTATTGTTGTATGATATCCATCTATTTCTAGCTCTCTACGACCACAGGATCTCTTCTTGCCTGACGATAGTGTCCAACTTCACCCTCAATTCTTTTTCAAGGTTTTTGAGCTTATGCGAATAATAGTTTTGTAGGGCTTCATCTATTTCTCTAAGGCGAGCAAGGATTTTTTTTCTTTTGGTCGATGCTACCAAAAATGTTACCATTCCAAACAACTATTTCTTTCAATTTCCAAACTTCTTTAAGTAAAATCTGGGAGGGTTAACCAAGCAGCTTGGAACTGAAACTGCTCTTTTGAGGGTATGAACGTTATCTTTACACAAGAATAAAGAGCTATGGTCCAAATCAAGCCTATTCAAATGTAAAACCTTAGAACTCGGATAAAGAAGGTTCCACTTGTCATTAATAATGTAGCGATCAAGTCGTTACCATAGGTTGCCCCTACGCCACGTAAAGTATAGACCAAGATAATCTAATTCTAGCAGGCCATTATCAAATATGAATTTGTTGAAGTCTTTACTTACCCCTTTATAGTTACTGCTGCCGCCATGTTTATCTTCGACTCTAAGTATACAGCTAAAGTCACCACCGAGGATCCAATGATTATCAGAGCTGGGAGATAATTTTGAGAGGCAATCCCATAGGTTATTCTGGTTAGAAACATTAGCACTAGCATATACGGTTGTAAAGAAATGCCAATTGCCAACTGAGATCATCTTTGGTCCTAAACTTCACATGAATGTACTGATTAGAAATCTGAATAATTTGGACCCCACAAAAGCCAAATTCCTCCATTGAAGCCTTGAGCTTCAACACGAAAGGAGTTGTCAAAGCCCAGGGAATTGATAATATTATCCGCTTTATAATCGTTGGTTCTAGTTTCAAAAAGGACAATGATGCTCGGATTGAGAGCCTAAAACAAATCCTTGGGACGTCTTCTAGACTTTGGGTAGACAATCCCTTCTATATTCCAGAATAACATCATTAAATAAGCATTGGGTTATTGTGTGATTGGTAGGAGGGCATCTCATCCTGATAAATATTTTCCTCAGTATTCACAGAATAACTTCCTGTTGGGGGTTGGGAGAAAGAGTATACTACTGGAAATAATAATGAAATATAGCTGCACCGTTAAAGACCGGCAAAGAAGGCAACAATGGGCTTTTCAGTCCCACTTTCCTGTTCCATTTATAGAACAAAAGCAGATGTTGCAGAATAAGTGTTTGAACCTTGAAGCTTTTAAGGAGATGCTGCAGAATAGTGCAGATGCATGCCGACTAGGGTAGGGTAGGATTAGGGAAGGTAAAAAAGTAAATAATAATAATAATAATTATGCATTAACTATTCGGGTCGGATAGGATTATTTTAACCCTAAATTTGATTCTGATCCGACTCCTAAAATTTTAATATAAAATCCGACCTGACCCGAACCAAAATTTTTTTAAAAAAAATTCGACCCGATCGGATCAGGTCGAGTCAGAACCCGTCGGATTCGGGTTCCATGCCCATCCTTAATCAGGAGCTTTATATTCACCTTGTTTTATCTGTCATAACAATTTTTTTTGAAAAATAATTTTATATATTCATAAAAACAATTATAATTTTTATTTGAAATAATGACGATTTTGAATTAATTTGAATTAAATTGAATGGGAGTCGCCATCGACCTTTGGGTTAGGTAGGTCGAATACCTAAAAGCATATTTTAAAACAATTTTAAGAAAAATTATTTTTAAGACAAAAAATTGGTATGTGTTATCCAAAAATTCATTTTTAATGGTTCGAAGGTTAATTACGCACAGAGAAGGATAAATACCCCCACAACACCCAAAAAACGATACTTAGTCGTTTACAAATTTTCGTAAATGGTGAAAATTGTGAATTCGCATCAATATTTAAATTACAATCGTTTTATTGAACATCAAATAATTACCTTTGAATTAATTATTAGGGAACATTCCTTAATTTAAGAAGAAATTACGGGATTTGCACATCCTCCAATGGGAATGTTATCCCATTTGTTTCTCCTTTATACGAGAAATGTCCCTTCCCAAAGTTATCAAAAAAGCACAAATTGAATATAAATCAACTATTGATAATTGCATAAAATATAAATTACTATTTAAATAAACACGCGTTGCATCATTTGAATAAAATAAATTATCACTTTAAAGAAAATAAATTCGATTTATTTCAAGTTCACATTTTGTTCGAATGTCGTATCGGATCACACTACTTCGACCAAACAATGCTTGCCCATTCTACAAATAAGTGTTCTCGAATTATAAAGATATATGGTCTAGTCAACATTTCATACATTAATTAAATGAGATAAGGTAAAATAGTACTATCACCTATACAAGGTTGAGAATATATAATATATATATATATATATATATATATATTATATAATATATATGAGGTCATTTAATAATGAAGCATTTAATAACAAAATACATAGATATAAATAAACAAAACTGTATGGTTTAAACCAGAATATTAAAACTAATAAGAAAACTAAATGATAAAGGGATTAAATTAAAATGACGAAAAATAATAGGGACTGAATAGTAAAAACCACCAGGTCTTAAATACTATATAAGGACAGTTACTAAAATAAACATAAGAGAAATCTAAAGCCTAAATCATACATCAAACAATTCGAACCAAAAGCAAATATAAAAGACCGAAATGAAAATCAAGCATAACAAATAGCCAAAATCATAAATTATCAAAGCTATAAACTAAGACAAATATGTACTAAAATAAAAGATAACAAAATATAGGCCAAAATCAGGAAAATTATCAAAAGATGCATAATAGCCAAACAAGGACAAAATTATAACATAAAACAAATAGGATCTCAAGTAAAGAAAGCTAAAGTTGCATTGGTGACCGAAATAGAAGGGTTGCAATCCAAATAAGACTTCTCTTGCAGAAAACCATGCACGAAAATGCTTATGGGTCCTCCCTAAACGACGTCATTTCGCATGGCATATATATGGTAAGATCCAATCCAAAGTGGCCATCAACTCTCATTTGCTTTCTTTTCCCTTTGTTTGAAAGAGAGGGAGATATAGAGAGAGCTTTCATGAGCCTCAACCGAAGCCGTGGAAGAGAGAGAAAGACGTTCGAAGCGTTTCTTCGCCCTGATTACGAATCCTGCCTTGTTTGGTCTGAAAATGGCTATAGTGTTGTAGATCTACAAAGGAACACTTTGTTTCTTCAGCTCCGGCGACCCTCGGATTTTCGGCAATCGATCTACGAGCTAAGTTCTTTTCTCTTTACATTTTTGTTCTCTTTTCATCTTTTATTCTCTCTCTCTCTTTTTTCCTCTCTGTTCGACCTTCTCCTCTCCTTTTTTTCTATTCGAATGGGATCCTTTTTCGAATCTGATCCTTTCCTTTTATCTTCTTCATTGTTGATTTGGTGATGGCTTGCTATTTCCAAGAAAATATGGTTTGAGTGCCCTATCTGCTTGTGACAGGGCCAGATTTGACTTTGAGATTTCATTTGGATTTCATTTTTATTTTAATTGATTTGTCCCCTTTTTTTCACTGTTGATGTTGATATCCTGTCATTGTAGGTTGAAACAGGCGTCAGAAGCCTCGGCAGTGATAGGAGCAATCGGCGGCGGCGACAACATCACTCCCTAGTTTACGATGAACCCTAGGTTCCTGCAATCTAATATGGGTCGTTAGATCAAGGTAAGATCTAATGGCTGAGGGAACGAACGGATGGAACTGAGATGAACTGGGGTAAACCCTAATTTGGGATTGATCTGAACTATTGGATAGGTCCAGATCCTATGGTTGTAGATTGGAGGTAATTAAGCCTTGAGATGGAACCCTAATCGAGTTCTGGGTCAGCTATTGGGCTCCAGGTCGGGTTGATTGTAACTGGGTTAGGCATGTAGGCTTGTTTCCTTTTAAGCCAAGTGGCATTGGGCCCTGTTTAGGGTACTGTTGAGTATGTTTGTAATTGGGTCTTTGTTGTTGTAACCTAAAAATAATAACAGAAATAATAATAATAATAATAATATAATAATAATAATAATAATAATAATAATAATAATAATAATAATAATAATATAATAAACAATTAAAACCCAAAAAAATGGATGTCTACAGCTGCCACTCTTTGTCAATTATTGTGTTAACGAGAATAGGGCAAAGACAACAAGACAACGAGTTTTTGTCTAGTTCTCTCTTTGATGTGAAAGATGACATTGTTCATCCATGTTAAAGAGATCTGGCTACTTTCAGATAAATTGTTCGCTGAAGATGACGTTGTTCCTTCTCATTGAGGAAATCGGGTCAATTCGATTTTGGGACTTGGACCAAAGCTTTAATCTTGACAATTCCATAAGCACAGGATGACGCCTGCCTTCACAGGGCCAACCCTCTCTGAACGGTTGAACGGGCCAGGTGATGCATTGTGGCCTAGATCCCCAAGTGTTAATGAAGTTTAACCCGGCATTCACTTTTTTCTTTAACTTCTATTTAATAAATTTTAGGGGCTAAATTGTTTGGGTAATGGATTAAATTTTTTACTTCTGGGTGTAGGTAAATTATTTTTTATATATACAAAAAAGTTTAGGTTGGCGTCTTCCCGGTCCAGGGTCAGGGCATACCTAAGACCCAATTGGAATTTAAATAGGAATTTACAAATTACCCACCCGGTGATAAGATTCGAACTTGACATTACAAGATCAAATTCCTAAATACCAATCATTTATATCAACACTCGTTGGCAGGTATCCAATTAACTCTCTCTATGATGTTATTTTACTTGATTAAGTTTTGTTAATTATTTTTTATATATATTTTTTGTAAATTCTATTTGATAAATTTAAGTATCCACCAATCCTTCCTCATAACTAACCAATGTATGCCTATGAGTTAATTTAAGAAATTTTAATTGAAGATTGTAAAGCTTAAGATAATATGTGAAAAATAGGAAAAGGACTAATTCATATTCTACTCTTATGAACTTAGTTTTAGGTATTAAGTTGGTGATTGAACTTGATCTAAAGTACTTAGTAGATTCCTTACTTTATCTTGGTTTCATTTGACCTCAGAATTTAGCTTTAGATACGAATTTAACACTAAAATCCAGTTAATTCATAAATGGCTGTCCTTTGTTCCCATATGTAATGGGGTAAAGGGGAGGTAAGATAGTAGGCTGCCCCCAACACTAGGTTGAGAACAACTTCCGTAGGAGACCTCCAAATTATGAAATGTCCTCCATGAGACTCGATCCCACGACCTCAAGGTTAAGAACCTTATGCTCTACCAACTGAGCTGGATGATCATTTCCAGTTAATTCATAAATCATATCAAATATGGTTTTGATAGATTTTACTTGAGTTTTGAAATCTCAGCAATTGGACTCTTTTTTTAGTTTTAATAGATTGAACTTGATTTTTCAGGCCGTCTCAAAGACGACTATAACTTGTAAACGAACTATGACATCGGTCTAATTCAACCATCGAATGTGTCAACAAAATTTCAGTCATGCATACCAAGAAATATAATAACTGAACTGATCGCACTGGTCTTCTTGCTTGATTCGCTTTCCCCCCAAGCACCTGTTGACGGAACATGAAATAGCAGAAAGTTGTGTATCTTCAACTGAATTTACCAATTTCCATCTTCTTCTTGATTGCTTTTTGACCATGGTATACAAAAGAGTCCAATATTCCCGAAACTGTAAAAACACCTGGAAAAAAAAAGCAGAACAATTAATCAACAACACCTATCCAATCAAGGGTATATTTGTGAATTAAAAGCTGCTGTAAATTCGTTGACAAAGCCATTGTTTTGGAATTGAAACTGTTTTTGAATTAAAATGGGAATAAATTGCTAGAGTTTAATGAAGATGGTTAAAAACTTGAAAAGATACCATCTATTTTGACCCCCCAACATAGAAAATATCTGGGCACAGTTTTTTCACTCTGTTACAGAGAGATGATCCAGCAACTACCAAATCTATTCATGTGTCCCTATACAACATAAAATCGAACCTTTATTTTTCATTCTTTTATTTTAAAAAAAAAATAAGTTCAAGGGAATGAGGATTTAAACTTGTGAAGTGAATTTTAGATTTTATGATCTTGGGTTCTTGCCTTGTACAAAGGTGATCAAATACAAACAAGTTCATTATGGTGGTAACGTGCTATTAATTTGTACAAAAAAAGAAGCAAAGGATCATTACCTCCAACAATAGCACAAACATTTGTTAGAAAGTGCAAGAATGAGACATGCTGCTCAGTGAAAGTCACCTGAAAAATGAAATTGAAAACAAGCTCAGAGAAATAGCAGGAGTCAAATGAAACAACCGGAAAAATTGTCGGGACTTGGGTTAACATCTATAACTAATCTTTAAGACAACTTAGATCCGATGCAGGACCCCTAGGCTCCCTTATACATATAATCGGAACCTTGAAAGTGATTTAGTATCTCTAAGACATCAATTAGTTATTCCAAACAAAGAGATTGCATAAAACCGAAAGCAGAGGACAAACCAACCTTGATAGGAGAAAGGTCATAAAAGAAGAAAACTCCTGGGAGGGATTGAAGTCGGCCTATTTCTGCACCCTTAAAATGCTCTGTTACAGAAAACTGTCGAAAGCAATCTCTCACGCATTAATCATTTTGACTGAATGAAAGATGAGATAGAATCGAATCTTGCAAGGTTTTTAACCACCTGATTTGACTGGATAGTGTGTCCACTCACATCTGTGTACACTGTAGGTACAACCTACAAGATAGAAAGTATATTGAAAATCCATCAAATTAAGAGAACCTTTCCTTATTTAAAGCTCCTTTAGGAACATGATAAGCTACATGCATCAGAGACAAGGAAGAACTTGTTCCCCTGAAGATATGATAATGTGCCATCAGTCTACCTAGGATGCTAAAAGGTTAGTAAGAATACATGCTAATCTGTCTTCTTGAACGAGTCATTCTCTTTTGCTTTCACAGAGAATATGGCAGACATGGCACTTTGGTTTATATTAGCCCAAAATTAATGGTCGTAAATCATATCCTCAGCAGGGTCTCATTCTTATTTTTATTGATCTGTTTGCTTGTGTCATTAATATTTGAAAATGGAATTGTTTCCTCAATAAATTTGAGTGACGTGTGTTAAGTTTAAAATAATTAAGCTATTCAATCAGACGTTAATACTCTGCAACTTTATATCTTTCAATGAGCAGTCATATACTAATTTTATCACTGGTCAGTTTTTTTATATTAAATTGTGAATCTAGATATGATATAACAGTCATAAATGTAGAATAGAGCGTGACAGTGTCACCTGCTGCAGCTTGCATACCTAGTAGGCTAATGGAATGAAAAGAAAGGGTACCAAAAGGCATATAGTCTAGATCAAGGTCATGGCTTCAACTACTAGATAGATGTGATAACTCTGATAAATTTTTTTTGATAGAAGTTAGAGGTCTCATTAAAAACTCCCTTCGTATTCGTCCACATACTAAGTATGTTAACGAACATAGGAAGGAAGAAAATAATACCTCATATTTTATTGAATAAAACACCTCATTACATATGAAAACACGAAATACCCTCAAACGAGGATAAACACCATTACATAAAACATAATCACCTAAAGCTCTCACCTTCTCGACCACAAAAATCAAGAGACAATCACCCTATACCTAAGATAAACCTCCATCAATAGGAAAACAACCCAACATTTAATGACATAACATACATAAAAACAACACCTAAAATCATTAAACCAAAAACATCCGCCTCTGAAGGGAACTCCACAAAAATACCAACATGTATCAAAATCACCAAAAAAATCAACTCGATAAATTATCTTTAATGAACCAAAACCACACTTTCTTCCCTTCGATCAATGTTTCCTTGCCACTTAATTCATAACTCTTTTCTCCGTCTTGCATTTCTTCGCCACACGATTAGTTCTTAATTTCGCAGGGATAGGGGGCACCACTGGGGTATCTTCCTTTAATTGAAATGTGTCAGTAGATGAACCAAGAGAAGTAATGAGACCCATCATAAGAGCATCTTCCGAGTCCCTGAGGCTAACACCATCAAAATGATCAACTGATTTATTAGCTAGATGCTCTACGATATTTAATTTTAAATGATCCACAGCCTCCATTGTGTGCAACCCCAATTTGTTACTCGGTTTCTCATCGCTTTTGACACTCTTTGTGAGTGAAACCTTTTCTAAGTGTTGCAACATCTTTGACGGGGCAATTTAAACCTGGGGATGACACTGACGATCCTGACAGAGAATTCTCCAATGTTGCCCCGAGAAAACAATTCAAATCTGGAGATCATCGACTTCCTCAGGGATCCAAGAGTTTGGTTTGAAAGAAGGCTCAACTCTGATAATAATTGGATTATATAAGCATGACCAAAGAAGAATTCACCCAAGAAACTGACCTTGATAAAGCACTGGTACATCCCACTTGGTTGTTCTTGAGTCCATTGAACACTGAATTTAGAAGGAAGATATGATTAAGGAGAAAAAAAATGTATGGTATGCCATCATCTAGGTCTTGTTCATGACCAACGTAAAACGATTAAGAAAAATAGCAAGTACCTATCAAGGATTCAGGACCCCAGGGAAGTAATCACCAAAAGCTAATCTATTGATCTTGTGACTTATCAATATCCAGTATTCATGAAGCATGATAACATTAGATAATCATTTTTGGATAAGACATGCTAATACACAAATAATGGGAACAAAAGGGCTTATATCTTACATTAAAACTGTCCTTTTGAAATGCAAGCAAGTCATGTACATGAACATTTGATTACTGAAAGCTTTTCCCAGGTGCAAAATGAAAATTCCCTGCCACCTTGTTAACTTCTAAAAAGCATATATATTACACCCCTCACCTTCTTCATCCTTAATCTTCTGAAGAAAACCCTCCCTCTTGCACTGGACAATAGAAACAAGAAAGCATAAACCAGGGTCACATTAAGTCATGTTGGTCAAATGGGTTAAAACCAGTGTGAAAGGGGGAACAGACAAAACCTTTGGATAGGCCAACCAGAAAGCAATAAACTACTACATATACATAAGCATACACTGGGATATTAGCTCAGGAAACTTGTGTGTGTATTTGTATGTCTCAACTATCAACAACTAAAAGTTTCAATTATTCTGCAACAAAAAACATATTGGTGGTTAACCATATGCAGGACAACAAATAAATATTTATATTAAGATTACTGAAACAAAAAAAAAGGATCAAGTTTTCAATGCACCAAGAAGGGGGTATACAAGTCCCATGTCAATACCTAATTAATAAACAAATAACTACCACTTGCCACCTTGGCATCTGGCATCCAGAAGTGGGAGTTGGATCTAAAATTGGTCAATACTCAATGGGCATTCTTAGAAAGTGAAGATAGGGTTCAGTTTATGCTAAGTAGCTTACGGAAGAAAAAAACAAAGTACAAATGTGACTTCTAATATCAATGATGCTAAAGGAAAATATAATGTTCTATCCCAGCATCATGTGTGCATCATTTGAATTAAAGTTACTTCAGAAATCTGATAGTTTAAGCTCTTATGCAGACAGACCTGGTCTATCAAATCTGGGTTTGACAAAGCCCAACCTTTCTTTCAGTATGCTTCACGAACATCCTCACAGGAGTTGCAACAATCATCATCAGCCTTCAACATCGAAATAAAAAAGAATGATCAGGGAGGAAAAGTATATCATGCCTGGGGCAGACAGATAGTAATTCTTATAAGTTATAACCAAACTGCTTTCAACGATTATTCACTACCTAATACGACCAGAACTGCTACCTTGTCAACTCCAGAATAAAGTACAATACAACTTTAGAGAATAGCCAAAAGAATAAAGAACAAGGTGAACAAATGCTACGGAATCAAATATGTATATTATTTCAGGCAAATGATGATGAAATGACAATTCCTATAAAAAAATGATGAAATGACAATAAATTAGGATCAATAAAATAAGGTATCAAGGCATGAAAAAGGTCAAAGATCATATTAAAAAAAAACATACACCCAGAGGATTGTCTAATATCACAGTGAACTATATAGATAAAGCATACCACTTCTGCACCATAACAAGAACCACAATACGTCTCATTGTGCTCGAGTCTGCCACCATGCCTCTGTAAAGGCTTTTCAATCTGTGCGAAGCAAAATAATTATGAGCAGAAAGAATGCGAAAAAGAGAGAGCTGAATGTGTTGTTCCTCGGATCTTTTAGATAATGTAAAAAATGCAATTGAGAAATTGACTTCAAGCAATATTGCCATATAGCAAACCTTGGAGCACCAATTACATCTTGTCTTGCTTCTATAACATTGCCATGCACATCTAACCGTTTCTTGATTATGTCATGTCTCTGCAAGTTTATAAAAATAATATTTAGCAGAAACGAATGAGCGATTTTAGCAGCATGTGTAGCAAGAAGTAAGTTCTGCGAGCATGCACATAAAGTTCTGCCTATAATACATATGGAAACTCATCTATGTGCCCCGGGGGGGTTTAGAAAATTCTCTTTACTATTCTTGATGTAGGAGAAAAAGTCATCAATATAGAATAAAAGAAGCTTAAATCCTTGCAATACATACCACATCAAGGTGTTGTTCTCCACTTATGTCCATTGCATCAACACTGAGGATTGAACATGCAAGAGCACGAAATGTGATATCAAACTGCATTTTCAAATCCAAAATGAATATTATGAAATTAGATAGGATAAATTACAAAGGATTCACAGCAAGGCCATACGGAAAAAGCTGAAAATGAAATCATAAACTAAGTTGGATTAACGAATGACAATACATTGATGCGTAAAGTTTCCCCTCTAGAAGTGTCAACCACAAGCTTTGTTTCAGTCACAGCATGAAGATACAATCCTGCAACCAAGACCAGCAAAATAAAAAAATGCTAATGGAAACAGATCAAATAACTTAGATTCTGATTAAGAAAAAATGAAACTTCACCCCAACCCCCAAAACACCCAACCCAACCCAACCCTACCCCACACACAAAATGCTAGGACTGACAAAACTGGAGAAAACTGTTAAACAGACACTAAAGAGAAACCAGATTTAAAGTGAAAGTATTCAAAATAAAGCATGTAAACAAGAACATCATCCATCAATAAAATATCCCAATAACCCTATTCAAATGTCCATCGAATTTGACAACAGCACAAGCATCGTGGTTGAGAAATGAAGACAAAAGTGATCATAGACATATACAAAGTTCCTTGCATGAACTACAGCGCAAAGTTGGAATCTCATCTTCTATCATTAACATGCCATATTTAAGGTATGGCTTTACTTTAAATGTCAGAAAATATAGACTAATGGCACTAGAAAAGAGCCTGCAAAGTGCCTTGCACTAAAATCACAGAATGCGGGTGGTAGGAAAAACAGGATCAAGTGTAAATGACTTAATAACTAGGTTATCAGTAGTTCCATCCGAAAACAAAAGAACATCTTTATCAACTCTTCATGCTACTGCAACAATAATATGTTGAACTATAACTCTATCATTTGTATATGAAACCTCTTAAGAATTGTACACCATAAAAGTCGATCAAACTTGGTCTAAAAAGAATGTCAAGCTATAAATGAAGTTCACTTGCATATGACTCTAGCTGGCGGCTATTGTCATGTTGACATTCATTTTAGATCAAATTTGCAAACAGTAACACAAAAACTACTGTCGTAACTGGTTTTCGTCCGGGTACGAAAAATTTATTTGGCGGAAAAATTGACGTGAATAAAATGGTTTTTGAAAATAATTTGGGAGTCGCCATCGGCCTTTTGGGTCAGGTAGGTCGAATACCTAAAAATTATTTTTTTAAAAGAGTTTTAAGAAAACATCAATTAAAAAAATGAACTGATCTGCGTTTATAACCAAAAATTCGTTCTTTTTAATAATAAAAAGGGATTCGTGGTCGGTTACGTTTAGGGAAGGATTAGCACCCCTACAACGCCCAAAATTGGTACTTTTTAATTATAAATTGTCTCTATTATTAAAAATTCAAAATATATTTAATTTATAATCCTATTATTTCAAAATTATATAAAAAATATTTAAAAATATCAGAAAAGGACTTCTAGGTGCCTTAAGACAGCTCTTTTCTTTGATATTAATAAATATTAATTTGAATAAAATTAAATAATAATTTTTTATAATATTTAATTTTAAAATACCAGAATAGGACATCCAGTTGTATTAAGACTGCCCTTTTCTTCGATAAATATTAAAATAATTTATTGAAAAAAAATAAATTATTATATATATATTTATGACTACATAATAATAATAAAAAATATTTAAATATATAAACAAATAAAATTAAAACAATAAAAATATAATTAGAACTATATGAAAATATTTAAAATTGGTGACTAGATTATAGTAAAATTAAAATTAAATATCCAATTCATAATTAATCAAAATTATAGGGATTAAACATGCTATTTTCTTATTTATTAATTCAGTGACTAAAATAAAACTTATCTAAAATTCGAATATCAGATTAAAATAAATTAAAAATATAAACTCGGGATTAAAATATTAATTATTAAAATTAAGGGATTAAATCTGTTATTTACCCTAAATATATTATTTTAATATAAAGGACTAAAATAAATAAAACTAAAATTTAAAGATCAAATTAAAAGGATTATAAATTGATTTAGTGACTAAAATGTAAGAGTTACAAGTTATAATGGATGCGGACGGGATTTAACAATTAAAATTTGCACAAATAGTCCTTCCCGAAACGACGTCGTTCGGGAAGGCCTATTTAAGGTCTGAAACGGCTGGCCCGAAGGGCCAGCCTTCATTTCTCAGTTTCTCCTCTCTCTCTCTTCTCTGAGAGAGAATTTTCTCTCTCGCTTCTCTCTAAAACAGAGAGAAGCCAGCCGGCCGGCAGCCGTCCGCCGGTGTTCTTCCGCCGCCGGCCACCGCCTTCGGTGGCCGGAATAAAATTTTTTTTATACTAAAACATAGATTGGACCGTCCTAATGACGGTTCCGATGGCTTTTTCTTTTAAACGGCTCCCGATCGGAGCAAATCTAAGAAATATACCTTCGGTTTTCGAAGGTTTTGGTGAGGTCCGGTGGTCGTGGCTTCCTCGTAAGCTTCTCTTCTTTTTTTTTTCTGTTTCTTTGCTGGTTTGTTGGGTTGTTGTTCTCTGTTTTGTTGTTTTTGCTCTGTTTCTGTCTCTCCGACTCTGTCTCTTTTTTCGCAGATGGGGTGATGGCTTTATAGCCATCACCGGTGTGGCCATCGGACCGGGTAAAAGAATGGAGTCTGGTGAGTCACCGGACTCCCAGTGGTAACTCACCGTTGGGATGACATGTGTGCGGCTGGAGTGGCGGCGAGGCTGAAGCAGCGCCGCGTGGTCTTCTGGAATCTACGGCGGCGTTGGGACGTGTCCCTAGGGTGTTGATACCCTAAGGTTTCCTCTGGCAAACTGTGGACCGTTGGATCAAACCAGATCCAACGGCTGACATTGAGGATGGCGGCTGAAGATGATGAAACCCTAATCAGTTTTAGAGTTTCAGTTTAACTGGGCCTGGACCAGTATGAGTTGTAATTGGGCCTGGATTTGGGCTTTATAATATTAATAAATAATTAATAATAATAATAATAATAATAATAATAATAATAATAATAATAATAATGGGTAAAAAAAATTTAATATCTTCAACTACCTTTTCAGTAAAATCATTAACCATTCCCCTACTATTTCCTCTATTTAAGTCGCTAAATAGTCAATAAAACTTAGTCTCCATCTGGATTCAAATCACAATTCAAATCTAAAATTGACTAACAATTTTCCCAAGTAAGAAAACAAATTTCAAATAATTCAATTCCAAGGTAGATAAAAAAAAACAGATTCAAATAATTGAGTGAAAAAAAAAAGAAACTTACGGAGCTCGGAGAAGAAGAGCAAGATCATAACGGAGGACACGAGAGTGATAACGCCACCGGAAAGCGTGCGGTCATAGAAATCCTCGTTTATCTTAGGGTACGCATCTAAATTCCTTAGCTTATTCATGATTCCATCCATTAACTCTACCTGTTTATGATACTTTTCTTCTTTCTCTGAATTGAATTATGAAATGATCCCTGTTCCTCGTACCCTAAAATCCAAAAGAGCGAGTAAAAGATTCAAATCAGATGGAACAAAATACTTAAACACCTCTTGAAATTATAATACAGATATTAGGCTTGAAACGAGGAGCTTAAGATTTTCTGGGAGGAGCTTAAGATTTAGGTTTAGAAGTTCAGCTCGAGCATGATTAGACATTACTCTTAGAGATTGAAATACTCAAATAAGCTCATTCTATAAATAAAAAACGTACTCAATTCTTAATCTTAATTATTTACGCATAAATCAAACGATATTAATGATTAAAAAGATAATTATTTTATCTAAAAATAAGTACATCATTTATAAGAATATTTAAATCTTCATTATCAATGATTAATTTTTTCAAACAAATATTACATTATCATCACTCCACACTAATTAAAAATAATAATAATATTCCTTTAATTTAAACTTGATTTTAAATTTAAAATCTTAAATAAAAATAATATTCATAAAAATTAAAACAACAACAACAAAATTATATTTTAATATGTAATGGGGGTAAGGGGAGGTAGGGTAGTAGGTTGTCCTCAACGTCAGGTTGAGAGCAGTTTTCGTGGAAGACCTCCGGCAGTCATAAAATTAAAAATTGAGAAAAAAATGCAATGCATGTATAAAATAAATAAATAAATACATAATTGAACAATCTTCATATACAGTCTTTATATACGCGTCTGTAATAGGAAGTAATCTATGCAAATAAAAATTAAAAGTTAGATTAAATTTGATTCAAGCAAGCATTAAGATGCATAAATTTGATTCCCTTAATAACTCGAGATCTACCTCAAGTGAACTGTAATCCAACTCTATGATGGTTCTTTCCTAAAAAAAAATTTAATCTTTTCCATTTCCACAATAAATTCAATTTTAGACCGATAGTTGACCTCTAACTTTTTCTTTTCCCCTCATATCCCTTTATAATTTGAATTATATTACTTATTTTATTTAATTAATCTTGTTCTTCTCACACAAAAATAGTATATGATTTTATCTACTATTAAAGCATATTTTTTATTTACTCTTAATATATATATATATATATGAAATAAAGGATTATTCTACTCCTATAACATGTAATTTATATGCTCTTGTACCATGTTTTATCCTTTCACATAAAAACAATAGATGGTTTTTTATCTCTCATATCATATTACGTGTTTACTCTCATAACAAAGATATATCACAGTTGAATTATAATAATATAAATTTATCAACATATTAATATTGCTCTATATATTTTAGGGTTAAGGGTTACATGTGTCCCTATAGTAGACTTAATTTATTATTTTCATCTTTATCGTATTTTCACGTCAATTTAACCCTCAAAGTTACTTAATTGCATCATTATATATCCTACTCCAAACTTAAAACTCTATCTTATAAACCCTTAATTAAGATATAAATTAAGATTTATGGTTTACAGGTTATGAGATTATAGTTTAAGGTTTATAGTTTATAATTTAGGGTTTAGGGTTAAGGTATAAAATGATGCAATTGAGAAATTTCAAGGACTAAATTGATGCGGAAATACAATAGGGGCAAAAGTGATAAATTGGATCTATTATAAGGGCAAAAGTTACCCCTTTGCCTATATTTTATATATGACAATAATATTTATTTGTACTTATCAGTTTAAGTCATTTAGGACTCGTCTGAGAATGTTTATGGAAGTATTTTTAACTCAAAATCCCGTTTAAAACGTAAAAACATTCTCAAACAACTCGTTTTCAGCCAAAAATTCACGATTAAAAATATGATTATTAACCTAAACAAAGAAACTAGAAAAAAAGCGACGTCTTTACATTAGAAAAGTTCGTTTGGAGAAACATTCATCCAACCCTTTTGTTATATTATTTTTTTTTCTCTTAGATAAATATTTTATTCACTTCAATACTTATAAGAGAAATGACATATTTATGTAGTTAATTAATTTTTAATTCCTCCTGTAGTTTTAAATATTAGTTATATATTTAATAAAATTAATGGATATTGTCATTAAAACAATTGTAACCGAACCATATTCAAGCTTTAAACATTTTGAGTCGTATCCAAGTAAAATGTTTCGTTTACAGTCCTAGTTAACATTATTTTTTGCGTATTCCTTGTATTTAAGCTTAGAGATTAAGTTGCCACCAGTGTCGAAAGGAGGTCAATTAAGAACTCACACTAATAATACAATTACAGTCAATGTACCAAAATAAGCAATAAAACTAAATCTGAAACAGCCCAAGCCCTTCGGATCGATAAAACACAAGGCTATGGACTAACCATGCATTTAGCAATGGTCCATAGCTCATTTGGCATATTAAATCCTAAAACATACTTCCCAAAACCCCACAATAAAAAAGGTCAAATGATATAATCACTCCATTAAAGATAACCGAAAAACACCCGGAAAACAGTCAAACTCGCATGTTAGACTTGAGATATTAAACCAAAGCAATGCTGCTTTCGCCGCCAGGGGGTTTGCGTACACCACCAAGGTAGTCTCGAGACTCGACCTTCCCGTCTGCAAATATGTTGCTGCCACTTATCTCCCGCAATTTCGCTGTACTAAGTGGTTTCTCGGCAGAACCTGGCTGAACATCACCCTTAAATATGTCATTACCTGAAAGCTCAGCAAATTTCTGATTATGAATTTTCTTAGCTGTCTTAACCGCAGTACCCTCAATGCCACCTCCAGCAGGCTACAAAATAACATCCAAGTTCAGAAACGGGTTAGATATTCAAATTTGATTATTGATGCAAATCGAACTAAATGACAATTTATGTACTTAATGACTGTGAAAGGAAAACTTCAAAAACAACACAGTCGCTGACCCTGTACAAGCAAAATTGAAGCATAGGAAATGTAATTCACCTATTTATTGAACTTTCACCAAAGCACAGATATACGATTCATACCCAGCTTACGTGCAATTCATTGTATCAAGCACGATCGTTCTAGCATTGTCAAAATTCAGTAAGCAGTTTTGACATGTACTTACATTGCTTGTATGAGATTCTCCCATGTCGAAATTGTCCTTCAATGCCAATGCACGTACATTTGTTGGCCTCGGCAAGATTTCAGATGCAGGAGCAAAGATGTCGTGTCCACTAAGCTCCTTGCACTTTGCATCTGAAAGCTGCTTCTTCAACTTTGAATCCTCACTTTCTAACGTACCACTCAGCTCACGTTGCTTTGCAACCTCGGGAAGAGTAGTTGGCTTTTTGGGGGAGATACTCTCTTCCTCATCAACGAAATGTGACTAATTCCAGCAAGTGCTTTCTGAATATTCGCATAAATTACAGTATATCATCGCAACAGAATTTGGAAACAAAAGAATTGGCATATACCTGGTACATTCTTAGTCCTGTTTTGGGGTTTGAAGCAGGATTGGCACTGCCTGTTTCGGCCTCGTCATTTTCTCCATTGGCTGCAAAAATGCCACTACCAGTCATCTCCTTCATTTTGTATCCAGAAGGAGGTTTCCTATAGCATCAATGACAGTTGCAGAGATAATTAGATAAACAACATAAAGAAGACGCAAAATTCATCAACTAACAAATATGCATCAGAGACGGATACTTCTAGGATAATAATGAAGAATAAAAAAAGATTTGAACTGAGTTTTTTGCCAGTAATTTCACCAAACTAAATAATTTTAAATAACTGATCCTCGCAGAGCATTATGCAATCCCAAACAATAAGAACTTTTACCCAATTCAAGAAGACATGATTGATCTAGTACGCAAGAAATAGTTACAGTTAAAACAGTTAGATCTCATTCAATGGTTGATACATAAAATTGGAGATCCAACGGATCACGGAATAAAGAATGATAAATTACAGCTAATAAGGAAAGAATGCACGAGGAATTGAACAGATCAAACTTGAAGTTTTCAAATTACGCGCAGATTTGACAAAGCTTCCAGTTTTCCTCAAAATTTTCAAAACAGGATTTGTGAGATTATATCTATCAAAACAAACGAAGAGCTAAAAAATTTCCAAATAAAGCAGATCTCACCGTTTGTTTAAGCTTTCAAATTCTTCGTCAGTCACTTGACCTCCAAATACCACTTTTTTTATCCCATCCGACGGCTACCATTAATCAAAAGACAGAAACAAATCAAAAACACTAATTCACAGCCACAAAGAAGGGGGAGAGGGAGGAAGAAACACCTGGAGAGGGCGGGCGGGGCGGGCGGCGGAGTCCGGCTGAGGAGTCTCAGACCAAGTGAGCAGATCTGCTGTAGAAGTATGTGGCTTCCTAACAGGAGTGTTCCTCTCCATCTTTTCTCTCTAATTCCACTCTCAAAACTACTGACAGAAACGGAAATGCTTACAATTTAATCAAACGAAAGCCTGCGGTTCCTCTATTCTTACGCCTCCTCAGCAACAACAACAACAACAACAAAAAGGAGGGCAGTAGGGCACTGTTTTTCAGAGCTGTGGAAGAGTGAAGAGAAAGAATTAAAATGGGATCTGAAGGAAAAAGAAAGGTAGATAACGACGAACCTGTCCAAAATCCTGATAATCCCTTGATCTGGAACTTTCTTTTGTGCCTTTTCCCTTTGAATTTTAATCCTCCCCTCTCCTTTTTCGTTTAAATTTCCATGGATTTGCTTAAATGTATTTATACATTGAAAATAAAATGAAAATGAAAAAGTAGAGCAGCTACTTCTCTACTAATTTTTTTGAATCTTTATACCGCCCATCTAAATTTGAAATTCTGATAATTCTTTTATGATTATTTAAAACTTTTTCCTCGCGGTGCTTATAAAGTATTTAGTGATTGAATTTACCAATAAAATATGAACATAGCATATATTTAAATTATAAAAAATATGATCACCCTTATTGTTCTTTTAATCAATCTTTTCATTTTGAATTCTGATAAATCCTATTCAATATTCCAAAATTCTAAAACATAAACTGAAGTGATGCGAAATTAAATGTTAGTTTGTATACTTGAGAAATTATATTTTACAAGATACAAGAACAAAGAGATTATAAATATTTTATACTTTGGGACTTGAATTATAAGTTATGTTTTGATTGTGATTGAATTTTGGAATGAGGGAAGAAAATAATAGAAAAGGAGAGAGCATTATTTTCGCTTTTTCTCCTTTGCGTTGCCATCCCCATGAGGCAAAATTTCACTTTTGGCATTTTTAAGAAAGTCGTTATCGGTTTTATTATTATTATTTTAATATTTTTGGTAAAAAATTATCTAAAAATTATTATTTTTATTGATTTTATTAATATATTCGATAAAACACTATCTAAAACATTATTTTTTATATCAGTTTTATTATTATTATTAAACACTTTACTGAAAATATTAAAAATATTAATATTTTAAATAAAAATAATAATATTTTAAATAAATTTTTATCGAAAATATTAAAAAAAATAACAAAATCAATATTAATAGTACATTAAGGCTGAAATACGATAAAACTCCCCTCCCCATGTGAATGAGCATTCAAGGAATGCTTTGTCAGCATTTGACAACCATTCAGTCATTTCACCACTCCAAACCAAATCATTATGTGGAGCCACCTTTCTCTATGTTTCACGTGCGCTAGAAATGATTACCTATTATGTTGACATACTCGTAATATTATAAGTAGAAAACATGAAAAATTATTAAAAAAATTTGGTAACTAACAAACTTTAGTTATCGATAGGTATCAATACATATATAAATGTATGTACTTATTTTACTGTGTAAAACATTAAATTAGGATTATCTTTTAGCGAGTTTTAAGATATTAATTTAGAAATTATACACGTTTAATAATTTATTTCAATGTTACGGTATATATTATTATTAAATTAAAAATAATAAACATAGATATTACATATTTATTATTATCTTTGGTTAAAATTGTTAAATTTAAATTCTAAATAATATTTTATAAAATATCTAAACAATTAAATAATTTTTTATATAAATTAAATTATTAAATTAATATTATAAGTGGAAAACATGAAGCACTATTAAAAAATTTTGAAACATAAATTACATAACTTTCAACAAAGTATAAATACATGTGCAAAAAGTATTAATACTTTCAATATATCCGGCAACTCTTTACCGATTTTGTCATAATGAAATTGATTTTATCATATTTATACCTATTATATTGTTATGTATCGATATATTTTTATAAAGTATCGATACATTTTCTTTTATAAAGTATCGATACTTTATAGGCGCTATTACTACTTTTCTTTTAAATTCCAAAAGTGTCGATACTTATTTAAATGGAATCGATACTTTCAACATATATGGTAGGTAGTTTAATGTAATAGGTAGTGCCTATTTTTTTACCGTTTACATTATTAGCAACCTTCAAAAAAATCGGTAGGTATTTTAATATAATAGGTAGCGCCTATTTTTTTTACAGTGTACATTATTAGCAACCTTCAAAAAACCGGTAGGTATTTTAATGTAATAGGTAGCGACTATTTTTTTTACCGTTTACATTATTAACAGCCTTCAAAAAAATTGGTAGGTAGTTTAATGTAATAAATAGCGCCTATTTTTTTTACCGTTTACATTATTAGCAACCTTAAAAAAAACAGTAGGTATTTTAATGTAATAGGTAGCGCATATATTTTTTTTATCGTTTACATTATTAACAACCTTCAAAAAAATCGGTAGGTATTTTAATGTAATAGGTAGCGTCTATTTTATTTTACCGTTTACATTATTAATAATCTTTAAACAAACCGGTAGGTAGTTTAATGTAATAGGTAGCGCCTATTTTTTACTGTTTATATTATTAGCAACCTTAAAAAAAACCGGTAGGTAATTTAATGTAATAGGTAGCGCATATTTTTTTTACCGTTTACTTTATTAGTAACCCTAAAAAAACCGATAGATAGTTTAATGTAATAGGTAACGACTATTGTTTTACCGTTTACATTATTAGCAACCTTAAAAAAAACCGGTAGGTAGTTTAATGTAATAGGTAGCGCCTATTTTTTTTTACCGTTTACATTATTAGCAACCTTAAAAAAAACCGGTAGATATTTTAATATAATAGGTAGCGCCTATTTTATATTTCCAGTTAAATCATATAATATTTACGGTATAGATTTTAATCTGTCAATTGTTTAATTAGTTACGTCTTTTTTTAGCCGGTTTTTAACCGCCTCACAGTAGAACTTCCCTATTCATTCCAACCGGATCTTGAACAATATATATTTTTATAAATTAAATATTATTAAAAACTATTACAAATATTTTTTAGCTCTATTTTTTTATTAATTATATCAGATTTCAATCTTTAATTCGAATTAAAGAAATCAATATTATTTATAACATTGATCATTTAAATTGAGATAAGTCTACAGGCACATTCTTCTCGAAATATTTGTGTTCGAGACATTTTTGGGTCTAGATACGAGGATATGATCCTCCAAGGACATTTAAAATATATGAAAAAACTTCGAATAAATTGTACAGACATGTATCAGACACATTCCTGTATCCCATACTCTTGAACAGAGAAAGAAGAGAATCTAACACACATGATCTCTTCTAAGACATGCATGATCTGCTGTATAAACATAGTTATGAAATTATGATTGACTGAACTGATTATTCCTTTATGCATGTCTCGATTCAACAGCTCTCCAGAAAATGCCAACGATACAGGTTAGCACCATTTCTTTGAAAAACGTAATTTCTATGTTCCGGCTTTTCACCTTTTTTTCTTTTAAGAATATCCGTGTCCAACACATATTTTACAAAGGCATATTCGTCGTATCAGATAATGGTGCACTTGGATAGTTTGATTTGCTTACAGTGTTGGGTGCACTTGCTTATTGTTACAGTTATGGAGAGATAGCAAGAAACGAGCTGAGATGATTGGTGGCCACAAAGCATATTTGGTTGTTAATGAAGTTCGCCAAAGGATAGAAAATGAATGTACGTCGTGACGATAATAACATCTTTTTTAAAAGAAAAATTGAGCATACTTGTCTCCTTAGGCATTTTTTTTATATTCGTCTCCGAATTCGAGCAACATAATCGAATTTTCGAGCAACATAATCGAATTTTTTTTACCATAAACTTGGATTTATTTCTATTTAATGTCTTCAATTATAATGGCTGAAAGCAATGCCACCGGTCCCTTCTGTTGTTGAGAAAGTTGAAATCAGATTTGTCAGAGAATTTTGGGTATTTTATTTTAGGCATAGAGAGTAGTACGTTGTATATCGATATATATTATTAAAGCTACATATTAGAATACATCATTAACTAAAATATTTTTATTAAGTAATTATTAAATAATAAATTATACGTGTAGTATTTACGCTATCATTTTTATTTTATTTTAATATTTAAACTTTATTTTTTTTTTCAAAACCCAAAACTACAGATTGCGGTTCCATGTGCCATAGCTGCGTTTCTGCTTTCTTCACTGAAATTATCTTCTAATAGCGTCCTCGAATCTGCAGAAAACGACGAACTTGAGGTAAAATCATAATTTGACCTTCATGATCTTGTTTGCTTGTTTAAGACGGTTTTCAATTAAATCAAGAAGATGAGAGAAATAGAAATCTGAGGGTAGCGCTGGTGAAGGAACGACTGAAGATCAAGAAAATCAAACCGTGTGGGATCAATGGAGCTCACTCTTCAAGCAATCTTCGTTATTTTGATTTATAGTTTCTTTATAAAGTTAACATTTGATATCTCTATTGATGATGAATCTTCCTGTTATTAATTACTGGGCAAACTAGCCTCGGCTTAAAAGTTCTTAAAGTATTTCTTGTCATTTTGACATATGAAATTTGCGAAAAACATTGATTTTGATTTTGAAAGGAATTCAGTTGTATGTTTTCAGATCTTCAAATTGCCAAACAAATTTACGCTGTTTTCATTTATTAAGACAACAGATTCCATACAATGACTCAACAATTCAAGCACAAAACGATGACAGGTTAAACCCTAATTAAAACTCATAATCCCCAAAACGCAACAGTATCAACCACCAAACCATTTTCTCAAACCTCATCCTCAAGTAAAAGCATATTCGGAATTCCCTTATTAACCGGAAACTTCCGGCCGCTCTCGGGGCAAAGAAGCGCGCCTTCCTCGAGATGGAGCTCTAAGAGGGCATGATGAAACTTCCTCAAAAACTCGATGTCCGCCTCCAATACCGACGGCTCCGGCGGCTCCTCCGGGAGCTCATGATACCCCATGATTCTCGAAGCATCGGAGAGGGCTTTCCAATCGATCTTTGGAAATATGTTCCTGAGGAAATCGTGATTGATTTCGACTTCCTTCTCCACCACTTTCTCCACTTCGATCCTCAGTGGGAAACCATTGGCTACCCCTTTGATGTTTGAGGATAGCATGTTGTGAGTTAACAATCTCATCTCTTTCTCTTTTTTTTTCAGTGCTATCGCTTGTTTTCAGATTCTTTGATTGATGCTTGGCATGCTTATAGGGTTTTTTAGTGCCTTTTGAGTACTAGCTCAGTAGCTTGCGGAAAGACGAATACGTCCTTGCATATAAGTTAAATTGGAGTGATCTAGAAATTTAAGATGTTAGGGCTAAGCCCTAGTTCTTGGGCCAACTCTAGGTTTGGGCTGGAATATACTGTTATCCCTAGTAACATTAGAGCTTGAGTAATTGGTTTCTGAAGGGTTTTTTTAATATAATCTTAATTTTACTCAGAGGAAAGGAAAAAGAATTCTAGGAAAAGTAAGTAGAATGTTTTTAGTGGGTCTAGAACTCATGATTAAAAGTCCTTGATGTTGCTGCCGTCGTTATTCGAGTAGCTCGTCACAACGTTTTCGGGCATTTTAGATAACCCCAAAGATCCTTTGATGATATGTACTATTGAAAGTTGAAACCTAGACTTATTGTTCAAAAGGTTAAAATAAGTTGGATACAACCACAGATAGGGATACAGTTAAATACATACATATATCGACATGCGATGACGAGCGAAGGTCGATCCGGCCAGCATCAATGGTGGGGCGCCATGTCTACCAGCCCAATGTTTGGGAGGAGATGATTCAATGGTCATTGGACTAAGTTCATGGGTGTTGACAGCCACATTTTTCAAGTATGCTATTTGGGCTTCATCGGCATGCAATATATACTATATAATATTGGATAATGAGAGGTAAGAACTTAATATGGAGAGCAGCGATGTCCAGAGCGCACGACGAGCTTCTTTTTTTTTAATATTAAAAAAAAAGAGGTGATATTTTTAATGATTTAACGGTTAAATTTAATTGTCTATCACGGTTTAATTCATTTTGAATAATAAAATAAAATGTTAGACACTAAACTAGAATGAAATAAACGGTGAACACTAAATTAATAAAACATGCTTAGATTAAGTACTTTTTGTATCCTTAAGCCTTAAAATAATTATATATCACATATGATAATCATTAATAAATTAATATTTTCATTAAATTATCTCATATGGTGTATTATAGATATAATTTTTTTAAATAAAATTGAATAATTTAACATGTTTCCAATTTATAAACGAACTTTTATAGATCTATCATTTTAATATTTTTTTTATAAATTTTATGATTTATTCAATTATTTTATAATTATAATTCTTTATATGTTTTTAATAGCATTCTATAATATTTAAATAGTAATTTTATTTTTTTAGAAAATTAAAGGTACTTGTAAAATAATAAAATAATATTTTTTTAATAAAAATATCAATTAAATATTTTATACGTCGTTATTTTTTCAATATCAGCTGTTACATTAGTAACATTACATCATTTATATTGTCACTTATCATTTTAAACAATGAAAGAAAGTACAGAGGCAAGCTTGATATCACTGATTTTGCCAACATAATTCTTCCACCAAAGGAAAGGAATTTTGATTTCCAAGGGACCATTCTCTTTTTCTACTTATCCACCACTGGTCTCCATAGGGCAGTGGAGTTCCTAGAGAGACCCCAATGGTAAGCCAATATAAGATGTGGGGAGGCTGCCTGCTGAACAATTAAGAATCCTGGACCAAGACTGAACCAGTCCGTCCTCGACATTAACTCCCAACAGGGAACACTTCTTTAGATTGAGCTTTAGTCTGGATGCCAATTCGAAGCAGCGAAGCAAACGTTTGATGTTTTGGACTTTGAGAAAAACTGTCTCCACAAAAACTAGTCAGATCATCTGCAAACTGAATATGAGACTGGGCACAAGTTTTCATTTCTAATAGACACTCCCTTAAAGAAAACCCATATTTGTTGTTTTAGAAATAATTGCGCTCAGACCATCAGCGACAATGTTAAATATGAGAGGGGATAATGGGCATCCTTGGTGAAGACCCCTCCTAATTTTGAATCTGTCTGTGGGTGTCCTATTCACTAAAACCAATATCGATGCTGAGGAGATACAAGATCTAATCCACCCTCTCCACCGGAGACCGAAACCCATCTTCCTTAACTTAAGATCCAGAGAGCTCCAATCAACACAATCATAAACTTTCTGAAAATCCACCTTGAATAGAGCATATTTCAATCCCCTTCTCTTTATGCAGTCCACCACTACATTTGCAACCAAAGCACAATCCAAAATTTGACGCCCTTTAATGAAGGCAAATTGGTTTTCACCAATGATTGTATCCTTACTGAAGATAATCTTTCTGCAAGGGATTTTGCAATAATTTTGTAGATGCAACCCACCAAGCTGATTGGACGGAATTCATTTATACTTGTTGGAGATTCTACTTTTGGGATCAAGGAAATAAAGGAATGGTTTAAATTGGAATCCCATTCCTTGCCCTCCCAAAAATCATTGGCCATTTTCAAGACATTATCCTTCATTACTGCCCAATATTTCTTAATGAATTCTACATTGAAACCATCTGGTTCAGGCGCTTTGTTACTCCCAGCACCATTAACCACTTTCCAAATTTTTGCCTCCTCGAAGCCCCTCTCAAGCCAAAGATGCTCAGTTTCCTTAACGGTTTTAAGATCACAGTTAAATTCTTTCACCTTAATTATGGGGCAGCGGTTGTAAGCTTCTCGAAAGTGATTTCTTATGAATACACAAACTCTCTCTGACCATCTTCAAGCTGTCTATTTATCTGAATGTTATGAATCCAATTATGTCTTCTATTAGCCGAGGCCATAATGCGAAAGAAATGAGTATTCCTATCCCCCTCTCTAATCCAATAGATCCTAGATTTCTGATGTCATTCTCTCTCATCCCTTCTATACAGACCCTAAAGATACGATCAAAGAGATTTCAACTCGGTTACAAGGGCTGCGTTGGACAGATTCCTTTGAAAATTCGTTTCCACCAAACTAATTTTCTTTTCAGTGATTTGTATTAACATTTTAGAACTCTCCTTATTTTTATTTTCTGTCCACCTCTTAATAGCCTCTTTCGAAACCTTCAAAATGTGCCCAATACCTGACCCCTGCTTCTTTTTAATGGTTTCTTCCATCATTCTGTTAAAATTCTAATATTCCAACCAGTAGTTAAAAAATTTGAATGGTCTCAGACCAGATTTAAACTCCTCTGCATGGACCAATAGGGGATTGTGATCCCAAATAGATTTTGGCAGTACAAACAGACTGGTTTCCGGGATCAAAGTAAGAATCTATGGGGACATCACAACCCTATCCAACCTACACATCATCGGATTTCCCCTAAAATTACTCCATGTATATTTAGCCCCTAGCAGTGATAAATCCACTAATCCATTATTATCGAAGAAATCGCACAGAACGTTTATTGAAGCCCGATTGATGGTCATCCCGCTCTTTTCCTCCTCGTATTCACTGCATTGAAGTCTTCTCCGATGATCCAAGGGACCACTGATGACCCAATAATACTAATGATTTCCGCTAGAATATTCTTCCTATCAATTGAATTGATAGGAGCATAAAGATTTAGGAACCCTACTCTAATTTTCTAATGCGGCACTTTGCCAATTAACACAATGTAATTTGGTTGATAACTAGCACTTTCAAGCTCGAAGAAGCTATCATCCCACACACTGACCAATCTACCCGCCGTACCACTCGCCGGAACTACAATAAAATTCTCGGTACGACCACCCCAACACGACGATATCTTTTTTTGAGTCATTATTTCAGTTTTTGATTTTTGAAGGGAGAGCATTTTAATGTTGAATTTTCTCACCAAGGTTCTAACTGCTCTACACTTTTCCAATCTTCCTAACCCGCGTATATTCCATGATAATAGTTTGAATAAATTCATAATAAAACTAGAGACTCACCTTTTTGCCAGACTTAGGGATTCACATCAAAGATTATCTCCAGCTCTCTCATCAATTATCGCTAACTGCCAAATAACAATTTGCCTCTCTTCACAGACTTTAAGTCCACCGCTTCCTCCACCTAAAGAGTTCAGCATGCTTCCGTGATAGAATCAGAGTTCGAAAACTGCCTCACGGCGTGTATTCATATTCTCGCTCGATAATACTGGAAGATCCACTTCCAAGGATGATCTATCCTCCGATAATATCTCTTGCCCAATTTTTGCTTCGACGCTTAGTGCTTGCACCTCGAAGACACCGAACAGTGCGACCAATTCCAAGGACTTGAGAATTTTGAGCCATGAAAGTTTGGAAACCGACCTTTTTTGGGCAATTTTTGAGCCACTCTGTCTGATTTCCCTAAAGATTTCAGACCTGACCCGAAATTAGAAATTAGAGGCGCATTTACTCAACACGCCTTTAATCTGTAATATTCTCTTTTTAATATTTGTTGATTAATATTTTTTAAAGTAACACTTTTTCGATTGATGTGGACATATCCATGGGGACGCGCTTTTACGGGATTCTGATGACTCAGATGCCACGTGTGGAAGGCGCATTTCCGGGGACGCGCCTTCCATTTGGGTTCTGCTGAGTTAGATGTCACGTTGGTATTTCTTTTAATAATAAAGATTTTATTTTTATTATTATTATAAATAATTAATATGTTATGTAAAGTGTTTCGATTATAATTTAAGAATTATCAAATGTATTTTTTAAATGTATGAAATTATAATATTACACGTATTGTTATATATCTATTATTTTTTTATTATCGATATATTAATTTTATCAATTAATTATTTAAATGTTATTAATCTAGTCATTTGTTATCAATATTTAAAGAAAATATTAATGCATAAGTTAATAAAATTAGTATAATTACACATTTAACCTTCAATAGTTACATATTTTATCAATTTAGTCTCACTTTTAATTTGTTGGAAAATTTGAGTTATATAAGAGAGGGAGAAGATGATTTTGGTGTGAAGAATGAGGGAGGGTTGAGGGGGTTTATATAGGGGAGGAGGAGGGGGTAGTTGGGGAAAAACAGATGAGGGCATTTATGACATTTAATGGAAGGCGCATCACCGGGGATGCACCTTCCACACGTGGCATCCAAGTCATCTGAATCCCGTGAAAATGTGTCCCCGGGGATGCGCCTTTGCGCCACGTCAGCCAAATGGTGCTATTTCGGGAAATATTAGTCAACAGGTGTTAAAAAGGGAATATTACAGACAAAAGATGTCAGTTAAGTAAATGCGCCGAAATTAGAAGACCACAGCTATTTCTGACACTCTTGGTTGAGTCATCACTATCAGTAAAGGCCATATTGACAATGAGGACTTTATGGAGATTGGGTTCCAACGTGGCATATTCACCATCTTACACAATCAGATCCACTACCGCTGTACTTGGTCAAGGCCTAGTCTCCATAGTACCAATTGGGCCTTTTTCAATCAAAAGAGAGGCTGGAATGTCCTCTAACTCATGATCTGACACCAAGGAATTCTCTATGTTTACTCCATTCAGATGATTTAACTGGACAATATATTTGAGGAATCTTCACCAACTGGAGCTTGGTTAGACCCCCTACTAAGATATTTAAGAATTTCAACACGAGCACCAATTAATTCCTTCTCCAAAATCCAAATGTCATTTTCTTTGTCTCCACTCTTGTCTGAAGGAGAAGTTGTAATGCCCGAATCCCGGGTTAGAAGTATTGCATAAGCCAAGATGGACCTTGGTTTAATTCCTTAGCTTGTAGGAAGTCTTGACCCAAATTAAAAAGGATTTGGGCTTGAGGTAAGCCCAATAGTGAATAAAAAGTGTGTTTTAATTTGTAGTCAGAATTGGATGGACCAAGGAAGTAATTATACCCTTGTTCAAAAATAAAGTTGATTTCCATTAAAATTTAGTGATATCACCGTCTGAATTCTAGTTTCTCTTTTTCTTTACATTTTTCTTCTTATCCTAAGTTTTCGTCCTCTTTTTCATCATTTTCTTGAGTAAAGGTGGAAACTTTGGTTTAGTTTTAGTCTATTTCATCAAACCAAGATAAGAATAAAAAAAACAACACCTCTTTATCTTTCATTTGAGACATTCATATCAATTTTTGACCATGGTTGTAAAAAAGGAGATTTAGAAGGGTTTAAGAAACTAAATGGTTCCAACCCATTTTTTAGATATTTCCTGCCTTAGGAAGTGTTTTAAAACCCTCTTTAATCCATAGCAATAGTTAGTAACCCTTGCATTTGGTTTTGTTTAGTGCAAGAGGTTGAAGAAGGCTCATAAGCTAAGGGGAAGGAAATGTTTACTTTGGGCTGAGCCTTTGACGTTTCCAGCAGTATAGCATCAAAGGTAACTTACTCATGACTCAACTATACCATATGTAAGTCATTTAAATGAAATGTAGTAGATTAAATAAGATTGAATCCTTCTCATGGTAGATTTCATGTTTTAGAGTTATAAACATGTTTAAAGCCCTATTAATGCTCTCTTGTATCTTCATAAAACATTAATAATATTTGGGGACCTCATTAAGGTCTTTGGGATAGTAGATTTGCACATATTTTATGCTCTCAATAGGTTGAGTTTTGATACTAGAGGGATATTATCAAAACTTGTTCTTCTTCTCGGGAAAACTCATGAATTTCTAGGAAAGAGTATTGATATTCTTTCAAGAGTATCGATACTTTGGGTTATAGTTTTGAAAATCCCAAAAAGTATCGAAACTATGTGATTTAGAATGTTTAAAAGTATCGATACTTGTAGAAAACATCGAAACTTTTGAAACATCGATACTTTTGCAGGAGTATTGATACTCTTGGGCTAGTATCAATACTTTCAATATGTTTTGGATAAAAAGGCCATGTTTTAAGGGAATTAGAATCGAGTTCCTTTTAGCAGAAATACGATAGTCAATGGATCCAAGTCAGTGCCATGACACTACATCAACCGACTAGGAGTCAGATGCCCCAAGACTCGACGAAGTAAGTCGGTGAGTATACATTCCGATGTAGAATTCTGGATCTCATCCAAGAGTACCCGGTGGTTCTTCGACAGTGCTAGAGGGGTGCTTGAGCTCCGATATGTAGAATCTCTCAGCCGCACCATGATGCCAGCCACAGATTAGCAGTCCAGTAATTGTATACTAAGACCTGTGCCACTTGCCATTTAATTTAGTTAATCCATATAGTATAGTACAATTTTTAGTAAGGCGCTAAGCTCGTACGTTCATCATTCAAAATGTGTTTCCGTGCGTAGGTCCCTAAGGAGCAGATCGTGGTGAGCTATCATCATCATATATTCCCATGCATCCGATGCAGATTTATAGAGACCTTTTAGAGTAGCCTTGAGTCATCTTTAGAGGGCATGAACTGTTATGGATCTTGTTATGTATTCAGTCATAACTCTTTTGAAACTCAATATTTTGTATTATTTTGCAGATGTATTTTGGGAGCTCCCCATTAATTGTAAACCCAGTTTATTATTATGTTTTTATATTACATTATGGATGTCTAAATTTTAGATATTTACAAGCAGTTTAAAAAAACAATTTGGGTCACTATTTCAGTAGTCTCATGTAACATTGTAATCCATGGGTCTTCAGGTATAACTGGACTATGGTGTTACATTTAATGGTATCGCATTTAATGGTATCACATTTAATGGTATCAAAGCGTCCAGGTTTATTCGTTTCTAGGACCCACATGTTAGAGTCAATCAGTGTCTGTATATGTACATTTTCTAGAGAGTCCAGAATACTTAAATGAATGGAATGACAATAATAAACCCCTTTCTTTCTTAATATCAGATAGACCTTATGGAAAACGACCCATATTATAGCCAGGATGACAGAGACAAGAGTCATGCCTCACCACCACTCAATATTAGTGAGTGATTTGTCCCGGATACCTATGACCCTCAGGATCCAGTAGATGTGGGGGTCGACGAGGTTACATTCTTCAGGGACCTCACATTCGTACTTAGCCAGATATCTAGGTCACTTCCTAGTTCTTCAGCTAAACCATCTCTGTAATACCCCAAAAAATTTAGATAATGACCAAAATGAAAATTTTGAAAGTTTGATGGTCAAAATATAAAACTTGGAAAAATTTAGGGAATTAAGTGATAAATTTCCTAAAAATAATTTTATTCCATAAATAGATAGTTTACTCTTAAGAGTGGGGTTTTATAGAAATCATATTTTTGGATTTGGAATTTTAGTAAAGAAAAATTTGAAAGGGTTAAAGCCGATAAGGAATCAAAAATTCAGATAGAATTGGAATTTTACAAAAATTTGAAGGATGTTATAAAATGGTTGGAAATATTATTTTAATATTTTAGATCAGATAAATTTGGTTTGGAAATGTGCAATTGTTCATATTTAACCGAAACAATGGAATTTAGTGACTAAAGTGCAATTTTTGAAAAATTCATAGGAAATTTCATAAATTAAAGTCAAATTAATTCATATTTGACTTTGGAAGATGATAAGGATGAGGTGTCTTGGTTTTATGGTGAATAGGAAGATTCATTAAGGGTGATTTGGTCTTATCTCAATTAAATGAATATTTTATTCATTTAAAGTGGAATTAAATTGTAAATTAAGATGAGATGTACCTAACATTTCATCCAACTTGCTCATCTTCTTCTCCAAGCTGTCGTGGGTTTCTCCAAAGGTGAGATAAAGCTTCAATTCAATTTTTAAGCAATTTCCTTAGGATTTTGAGTATGCCGTAAAATAGAAATTATTATACGCGAAAAAAGCTATAATTTGGTATCAATATTGCATGATAATCTTGTGGGTGTTCAAAGATCCCAAATTTTACAGTTTGTGTTCATATAAGTGATCATAAAATTGATGATGAATCTTGATGTTTGTGAGGTAGTAGATTCTATTCAAGCATGTATGATGATTAGAACATGTTTAATCTTGTGTAAGTGATATATAATTTATGTACTATACTGAAAATTGACGTTTTGGAATTTAAATGGGTGTTTAGATGTGAAAAATGACTATTTTGGAAGTTTGAAAAGATTGGTGATTTAAGTACAAAATTAACATAGATGGGGTACTTAAATGTAATTATGCGTTGTAAAAGCATTTGAATGATAATAATTTCAATGCTGGAATTTTTGGTATTAAGAATCTAAGTGATAAAATGGTGAACGACCATTTTGTATAAATTGTAAAAGTTGGTTCCAATGTTAAAAGGAATTATTAAGAGGTAAGTATTTTGATAGAAAATGAGTTTCAAGTATATTATGGAGTTATTTTGGGATATGTTTATGTTAGTAAAATACTAACATATGTATCATTATGAATTTGTTATTTATACAGACCGTGATTGATTTGTGATCGAAGCAAGTCAAATAGAAAAGAGTTTATTGTGGACAATAGTGACGCACATATTTTGGATTATATAAAGTGTCAAGGTGAGTGCAATACATGCATGACATTATACAAGGATGATTTATACATCATCAAGAAGACTTGTGATAAGTCGACCTTGTTTATATCAGCATGATATTATGTCATTTTTATAACTTCAATATGTCATAATGTGAAATTTTAATGCATTGATCATGAATAATTTGATATTTTACCATGAATGTTATTTCGGGTATGAAATGCCCAATGTTAAATTATGATAATATACTTTGCCATGGATGGATCGAATAATATAGACTATATGCCCAAGTAAGTCATTGAGGGACATGATATAGTTGGCATGCCATAGAGTATAACAACTGTAGGTTTATAATAGCTCTATAGTGTGTAAGGGCACTAAGTGAGGGAAGGTGGATACGACCTTATGTATCATGTCCGAATTAGCACTATAGCGTAAGCTTAGTGTAGGTGGTGGGCATGACCTTATATGTATTATCCGAATTAGCACTATGGCGTAAGCTTAGTGCATGTTTAGCACTACGGTACAGGTATTTTACTCGAATATCCAGGGTCATCAGGGTGTTATATTGGGCTATTGTCTATGGTTTATAGATTATTGGTTAATAAATGTTAAATATGCAAATAAGCTTATGAGCTTATGGAATAAATGGTAAGTATATTGGTAAAATAAGCTTACGAGCTTATGGAATAAATGGCAAGTGTATTGGCAAAATAAGCTTACGAGCTTATGGAATAAATGGTAAGTATATTGGTAAAATAAGCTTACGAGCTTATGGAATAAATGGTAATATATTAGTAAAATAAGCTCGTAAGCTTATGGACGAGCTTATGGAATAAATGGTAAGTATATTGGTAAAATAAGCTTACGAGCTTATGGGATTAAATGGTTAGTATATTGGTAAGAAATGTTATATTCAGTTATATCATTTTGATCATTGTAAATTATTGGATATGTTGGTAACATGATTTTATGGCATTTTGAAATTGACATTGAAATTCATGCATGAATTGCATTGCACTATTTATTGTTTTAATTGCCTCACTAAGTATATACTTAGCGTGTGATTATTTTCACGCGTAGGTAAAAAGCCAATAGTGGTATAAAAAGTTCAAAGTGACATCAAGCATCGAGGAGTATATTTCAATATCAGTAAGACATCCTATGATGGAATTTTGACTTAGATAGTGGCATGTAATTAATAACGTTCAATTTGTTTTGTTGAACTAATTTGGAAACAAAATGGTAACTTTATAGGGATGAAAGGTTAATTTTTATGAGTTTTATATAATTTCTTGAAATTACTGTAGCAGTGCATCGGTACATTGTAGCAGTGCATCGATACACAGTTTAAATTCGATGTTTTTGTGCATTGATACACTGTTCACATACTGTAGTAGTGCATCGGTACACTGTTCACTGTTCGTTACTGTTCACGATACTATTCATAAAAAAAATTTTGTTTTAAATTTGTTATAATGAAACATAATTTATATGATATGATATTTTTATAATATTATTTACCATTTTAAGAAAATAAATTTTAAATCACTTTTGAATTGGAAATGGTTTCAGAAATTCGGGTGACATCTATAATCTGTATAGGTATAATTATACGGGTTATGAGTGTTACATTTATTGGTATTAGAGCTACAGTTTAGCCGATTCTAGGACTAAACCGAGTTTTTTTGAGTTAAAAAGGTGTATACATCCCACTAGGATGTCAAAAGTTACTGATAGTTGTATATATAATGTGATTATGATTATTAGGAGTAAAGTTACTTTTTATTAATGTATGATGATTCTGACTATGTTCAGATGTTGGAACTAAAGACAAAGGTAAGAAATTTGGAAATGTTGAAAAGAAAGTCGAGATTGAAATTGACCCAAAGGGACCCGACATGACTTATGTAAAACACCTTAGAAGGGTGGATGTTGTAAGAGATTTTTCTCCATTTTGTGGAAGAAATGCCCCAGCTTTTAACGGAGTTTTTGAAATGGAAGAATCGATTAAAAAGTTTGAATGACTTATAAGAAAAGTTGAATTAGATGAGGATCCAGAGGAGATTTCTGAATCTAGTGATGATTCTGAGATTCCTCTAGGTAAGCTTAAATAAGTGAGAAATATTTAAGCTAAGCATTAAATTGTTTAAATCATTGTTGATTTGAGTAAGAGAATTTGAGTAAGCTGTAAATATGATTTCCGCTAAAAGTTTACAGAAAGTTGAGTTAATAGTGAATCAAATGGTTATGAGTTGGATTGAGAATAGATATCAAATCCATAAAACTGGATAGAGTTACCTTGTGAAGGTAAATATGCGAAAATGGATTTTCTAACCTTCCATGCTGCAATGAATTATTGCATAGATCAAGATTGATTCTCAAGAACTTGAAAAGTGTCGAGTTCATAGTGAAGAAAAATAATAAATTTGCTTGATACTGTGATTTTAGCATTAACTACTATGAAGTTATTACTACATTTTGTCAAGTCTTCTTTGAATGACATGGACAATTAGACTTTCATTTGAGATGAAAATGTTTCAATTGCTTGAGAATATTTCTTTGGATCTAGAAAAGTTATACAGATTTCCTTAAGAATGAAATAAGGAATTCTAAAGTAGAGATATTGAATTCAATTTGATAAAAAGATGTTATTATGGCGGAAGACCTATGGGTCATGATACAAGTGTTAGCAGACAAATAATAAATGTACGATAAAGATTCAGGAGCTTATGTTACCGGTGAATATTATGAGATTATCATTAATGAGTTTTAGATCATTTTGATCAAGAGTTGGTTGTCTCTACATTAAGGTTGGGTTAATGGTCGTAGAAATCGATTAATTTAGAAAAATACGGAGAAATTAATTTTTTTTAATGATATATAAAAAAGTGAAATCAGCACTAACGTGATATCAGCAATGGTTGTGATTTAGATGATGTAAAAAGGATGAATACCTTTTGTAGCTAAGGTGATAGATACTTAAGTATCTGAAGTAAGATCATATGATATTTCCATAACTTGGGAATTTTCATATGTCTTTTTAGATTTATTATTTGGGTTACCTCCAGATTGAGAGGTGGAATTTAATATTAATGGTTATCAAGGCATTGATCATATATCTATGGGTTCGTATGGAATGGTTGTAATTGAGTAAATAGAATAAAGAACCAATTGCAAAAACTGCTAGATTGAGTATACATCAGACCGAATATTTTACCTTGGGGTGAACCGGTATTGTTTATAAGAAAAATGGATATATGCGATTATGCATAGATTATCGATAGTTAAACAAAGTAACTATCAAGAACAAATATCCTATTTTGAAGATTGATGACTTGTTAGATCAACTTAAAGGGAGCATCAAATTTCTCTAAAAAAAATTGATATTCGAATGGGATAGCATTAGATACAGATTAAAGAGAAGAGGTTCCAAAGATAGTTTTCAGAACACGGTATAGACACTACGAGTTCGTAGTAATGTCGTTTGGTTTGAAAAATGCGCTTGCAACATTCATAGACTTGATGAATCGAGTATTTAAATTTTACTTGGATTAATTTGAGGTGGTCTGTATTGATGACATTCGGGTATACTCGAATACAAAGATAGAGCATGATGCTTATCTTCATATTGTACTTGAAATACTTAAGGATAAAAAGTTATATGCTAAACTGTCAAAGTGTGAGTTTTGGCTATCAGAAGTTGATTTTCTTAGTCATGTTGTCTCAGTGTATGACATAAGACCTAAAAAATATAATATAAGAAAAAAAAAGGAAAAAAAAATAAAAATAAAAAGATAACGAAGGAAAAAAATATAGAAAAAGAAAAGAAAAAGGAAAAAACGAGAGATGATTAAAAAAAATATTTCACTTGTGGAAAAAAAGTGAGACTAAAGACTTTGAAGTCAACTCTGATGGGTGTCTATTTTATCAAGGAAGAAATTGTATTCCTCATGATTATGAGTTGAAGAAAGATATTTTCTGAGGCACATTATAGTCCACTGACTATGCATACAAGTGGGAACAAAATGTATCAGGATGTAAAGAGTCATGTTGGTGGCCGAGTATGAAAAGAAACATTACTGAGTATGTTGCTACATGTATGACATGTCAACAAGTAAAATATGAGAATCAAGTACTTTTGGAATTGTTGCAATTGATTTTTATTCCAGAGTGGAAGTAGTAAAGAGTCACTATGGATTTTGTTACAGGGTTACCTTTGACACCAAATAAAAGGATTCCATTTGGGTGATAGTGACCGGTTAATTAAATCGGCACATTTCATTTCGATGCAAATGAACTATGCATTGGATAAATATACAGAGTTGTATATCATGGAGAATTTCGATTACAAGGAGTATCTGTATCCATTATATCTGATAGGGATCCAAAGTTCACTTTAAGATTTTGGAAATATTTGCATAAAGTTTTGGGTACTTGATTGAATTTCAATACGATCTTTCATCCATAGATGAATGATAAGTTAAAAAAAGTACTATTCAGATATTAGAAGATATGCTGAGTGCATGTGCGATTGATTCCAAGGAATTAGGGGAAAAGAAAAGTATTTGATTTTAGTAGAATTTTCCTACAGTAACAGTTATTAATTGAGTAATAAGATGGCTCAGTATGAAACTTTATATGGGAGAAAATGTCAAACACCATTAAATTGGTTCAAGTTAAAAGATTGAAATCTTGTTGGCCCAGATTTATTGAAAGAGATTGATGATAAAGTACATATAATTCAAGATAATCTCAAAATGGATTTGATCGACAAAAGTCTTATGTAGACTTGAAGTGAAAAGAGATTGAATTTCATGAAGGTGATAAAGTTTTTCTTAAAGTATCGCCTTGGAAAACAAAATTTTGTGTTTTGGGCGCAAAGGAAAACTAAGTCTAAGATTCATTGGTCCTTATGAGATATTAAAAAGAGTTAGAGTGATGTTTTTTTAATTAGCATTAACTCTGGAGGTAATTGAGATCCAGAGTTGAATAGAGTGCACAATGTTTTTCATGTGTCGATGCTTAGAAAGTATCGATTGGATATTTCACATATCATTTCATCAGAGGAAATTAAGATCCGACCAGATTTGATTTATGAAGAAGAACCAGTTCGGATCTTAGCTCGAGAAATCAAAGAACTGCGTAACAAGACGATTCCTATAGTCAAAGTGATTTAGCAAAATCATAATATCGAGGACGTTACTTGGAGAAAAAGAGGATGATATGAAGAAATAATATCTACACAGTTTCATATCAGGTTAAAGAATTGGATTAAACAGGTTTAAAATCTAATGTTTTACATGATCTTCACAAAATTCCCAAATTAAGGAGGAAAAAATCAGAATTTATGAAGTTGACAAGACCAGAAGAGGTTTTTGTATAAGGCACGAGCACATCTTACCAGTTAGTATAACCCTAAATTAAGGTTATGAAATTATAAGGGAAAAAGGGAGTTAGGGTTTTCATAGAAAGTTTTAAAATTCGAGAAAGAATTTTCTTAAGGAGGGTAGAATTTTAATACCCCAAAAATTTAGATAATGACCAAAATGAAAATTTTGGAAGTTTGATGTCAAAGTATAAAACTTGGAAAAAATTAGGGAATTAAGTGATAAATTTCCTAAAAAGAATTTTATTTCATAAATAGATAGTTTACTCTTGAGAGTGGAGTTTTATAGAAATCATATTTTTGTATTTGGAATTTTAGTGAAGAAAAATTTGAAAGGGTTAAAGCTGGTAACGAATCGGAAATTCAGATCGAATTGGAATTTTATAAAAATTTGAATGATGTTATAAAATGGTTGGAAATATTATTTTAATATTTTATATAAGAGAAATTTGGTTTGGAAATGTGCAATTGTTCAGATTTAACCGAAATAGTGGAATTTAGTGACTAAAATGCAATTTTTGAAAAATTCATAGGAAATTTCGTAAATCAAAGTCAAATTAATTCATATTTGACTTTGGAAGATAATAAGGATGAGGTGTCTTGGTTTTATGGTGAATAAGAAGATTCATTAAGGGTGATTTGGTCTTATCTCAATTAAATGAATATTTTATTCATTTAAAGTGGAATTAAAATGTAAATTAAGATGAGATGTACCTAACATTTCATCTAACTTGCTCATCTTCTTCTCCAAGCTGTTGTGGGTTTCTCCAAAGGTGAGAGAAAGCTTCAATTCAATTTTTAAGTAATTTTCTTAGGATTTTGAGTATGCCGTAAAATAGAAATTGTATCTCACCCCAGCAGGTAACTTAGAGTGTGTCACCTCCTTGCTTAAAGGTGACACGATAAAGTGGTGGGAGACTGTAGAGTTGGCGATGGAGCCAAAGATGCCTAGTTGGGAGTAGTTCCTCACCCAATTCAGATAGAAGTACATCGAACAGATCTATACCAATGACCTGATGAAGTAGTTCCTACACTTAACTCAATGTGACCGCTCAGTGGTCGAGTACGAGCGAGAATTTCTCCAGCTTAGTAAATATGTCGTTGAGCTAATCTCGACTGAGGTGCATCACTGCTATTATTTTAGGGAGGGCCTTTGTGGAAACATTTTGACCCATCTTGCAGCAGATCTTCCCAAAGCCTTTGCTCAACTATCCCACCAGGCGAAGACAGTTGAGAGAGCCCTATATAGGTAGACTAGGCAGTCCAGTGAAGCTAAAAGACATGTCAGGTGAGCCACTAAGTCAGCGAGGCCATCGCAGACCCTGTTAATGAGGGCCACAGATAGTCAGGGTTCATCGAGACCCCCGAAAACATAGTCTCGAAAGACTGGGCAAAGTTCGAGTCATTGAGGCAAGTTTGATTCAAGGATGAGACAATTGAACTTAGCTTCTGGGGGTGTTGCTAGTGAGCTAACTAGAGATTCACCTTTACCCCATCTTCTAGGTAAAGAAAAAGGCACCCAGGGATATGCTGACTGGGTATGGAGGTTGTTATAGTTGTATCTCCATGGGTTATTTCACTAGAGACTGCCTAGAAGCTCAGGGTGCAGCATCAGTGGTGACTCAACGATCGACACCATCAGTGCAGAGAGGCCGAACACTAGCTATAGAAGGTGGCGTTGCATCTGGACAATAGAGTTGTGAGAAAGCTAGATCAGAGGCTTGAGCCGAGCCGAGAGTGGCCTCCTGACAATATACAGTGTAAACCATGAAAGATTGTGATGCGAAAGATGTCATATCAGGTACCTTTACGGTATTTTCTTTACCATTTACGGCATTGATAGACCTCGATTTCACCTATTCTTTCATCTACTCCGACTTAGTTCAAGAAATAAAAATCACTGCATAGAACCTATATATAGGTGTTCGATTCTCTAGCGCACTAGGTTTAAACGTCCTGGTGGATAAAATTTTCAGACGATGCCCAGTGAGGATTTAGGATCATACCTTTCTAGAGAACTTGATGGAGTTACCCTTCAGGGAGTTCGACTTGATCTTAGGGATGGATTGGTTAACCAAACACGATGCCAATTTGAGGTTTGGTTTAAATCCAGGCGGCTTAAGCTCAGAGCCTTTGATAGAACCAAGTTGGTGATGACCAATGAGAGATCTCATCAGATGAGGATTATATTAGTTATGCAAGCCCAAAGGATGATTGAAAGTGGATGTGAGGCCTTCTTATCTCACGTATTCGACACCCGAATCTCAGTACCCACACTCGAGAATATTCGAGCATTGCGAGATTTCACCGATCTGTACCTATAGGAGTTATCAAGTTTGCCACATGAGCGTGAATTAAAGTTTAGTATTAAAGTAATGTCCGGTTCAGCCTAGGTGTCCATTGTACATTATCGCATGGCATCGACTGGACTAAAGGATTTAAAAGCTCAGATTCAAGAGTTACTAGAGAAGAGTTTGATCTGTTCGAGCATCTCTCATTGGGGAGTGCCATTCCTATTTGTTAAGAAGAAATATGAATCGATGAGGTTGTGCATTAACTATAGGTAGTTAAATAAGTTGACCATCAAGAACCGTTACATACTCGCCAAGATAGACGACCTCTTCGACCAGCTCAGAGGAACATGTGTCTTCTCAAAGATTGATTTGCGATCAAGCTACTATCAGTTGAAATTCAAGTATGAGGATGTAGTGAAGACATGTTTCAGAATGAGGTACGATCATTATGAGTTTTTAGTTATGCCGTTTGGACTCATTAATACTCGGTGGTATTCATGGACCTAATGAACCACGTTTTCCACCCATACTTAGACCAGAATCAATTTAGTGTTTATAGATGACATCCTGATGTACTCACAATCAGAGGACGAGCATAACCAGCATCTCCTTATCGTATTTCAAACCCTCAGAGATAGACATTTATATTCCAAGTTTGAGAAGTGCAAATTTTGGCTATCAGAGGTAGCATTCTTAGGGCATGTCATTTTAGCTAACGGCATCAGAGTTGACACTTAGAAAATTTGGGCTATAGTTGAATGAGAGTCCCCTAAGAATATGACTAAGGTGCATAATTTTCTCAGGTTAGTTGGGTACTATCATTAGTTTATTCGGGGTTTCTCGATGATAACAACCCCATTAACTAAATTGCTTCAGAAGAGAGATCCCTTTGTTTGGGATAAAAGGCGACAAGAGAGCTTCGAGTAGTTAAAGGTCATCTTAACCCAATCCCAGTATTGACTTAACTAAAGTCGGGTAAGGACTTCACAATTTTCAACGATGCTTCTTTGAATAGACTTGGATGCGTCTTGATGCAAGAGGGTAAAATTATAGCTTACGCATTCCATCAACTTAAGCCTCATGAGCATAATTGAACTAGCATCAGCAATGTTCTCTTTGAAGATTTGGTGACACTATCTTTTTGGTGAGAAGTGTTATATCTTCACCGATCACAAGAGCCTCAAGTATCTTCTCACTTAGAAGGAGTTGAACCTGAGACAACGCAAATGAGTTGAGTTGCTTAAGATCTACGAATGCGCTATAGATTATCACCCGGGAAAGGTGAATGTGGTGGCAGACGCATTGAGTAGAAAATTAATGACTGAGTTACGAGCCCTCCTAGCACGTTTGATTTTATCTATTGATGATGGTTTGCTAGCCGAGTTACGAGTTGAACTAGAGTTGGTAGGTGGATTCAAGAGGTTACAGTGTTCATATGACCAATTGAGAAGTCGGATCGAGTAAGTTTGCCAGGGTGAGGTCTCAGATTTTTAGTTTCGAGATAGAGATGTGTTATAGTTCAGGGGTCGGTTGTGCGTACCCACATACGCTCAGTTGCGTGTACCCACAGACGCTCAATTGCGTAGTAAGATTTTCTACTAACCACACTGCACTCCACTCTCCGTACACTTAGACAATAACAAGATGTATAGGAGTTTCACAAATTGTTCTATTGGTCGAGCATGAAAATGTAAGTACCGGAGTTTGTCGCTAGATGTTTAGTGTGTCAGCAGGCTAAGGTGGAACACCAGATTCCCTCAGGTTTGCTTCAGCCCATTCATATTCCTCAGTGGAAATGAGACAGAGTGACCATGAAATTTGTGTCTGGGTCACCAATGACTAGACAGAGACATGACACAGTTTAGGTCATAGTAGACCGCCTAACAAAATAAGCTCACTTACTCCCAGTTAGGATGGACTATACCTTAAAGAGGTTAGCTCAGTTGTATATCTGTAAGACAGTGAGGTTGTATGGTGTACTGACTTCTACCATTTTTGAAAGAGACCATCGGTTCACTTCTTGCTTTTGGGAAGCTCTTCATAAGTCCCTAGGCACCTGACTACACTTTAGCATAGCTTTCTATCCTCAGACAGATGGCCAGTCAAAACGAGTTATCCAGATTCTCGAGGACACACTTAGATGTACTGTCATCGATTTAGAGGGTAATTGGGAGGACTACTTGCCGTTAGTAGAGCTTGCCTACAACAAAAGTTTTCAGTTGAGCATTCAGATGGCTCTTTACGAGGCCTTGTATGGGCGAAAGTGTAGGACTCTGCTTTGTTGGAGAGAGCTCAGTGAGGATAAAATAGTAGGCCCATACTTGATCTGAGAGACATAAGAGAAGGTTTGGTTGATTCAAAGTCGGCTTAAGGAGGCTTCAGATAGACATATGTCTTACGCATATTTGAAGTGTAAGAACATCGAGTTCACAGTTGGGGATAATATATTCCTCAAGGTTTCTTCATGGAAGAAAGTGCTCCGCTTAAGGAGGTTTAAGGAGGCAAGTTGACCCCTCACTTTATAGGACCTTATAAGGTACTCAATAGAGTCGAACTAGTAGCCTATAGGCTAGTATTGCCACCAGAGTTGGAACACATTCACAATGTGTTCCATGTATCTATGCTCAGGAGATACCACTCTGATCCTTCGTACGTTATACCTTTAGAACATATTAGGTCAGCTCAAACATGACCTATTCAAAAGAACCAGTCAGAACCTTGGCGATTGAAGTGAATGAGTTAAGGAACAAGACGATTTCTTTGGTGAAAGTGCTATGGAGGAACCATGGCATTAAGGAAGCGACGTATGAAACAGAGGAGGACATAAAGATTCAATATCCTTACCTCTTCTACCCAAGTAAATTTTGAGAATGACATTTGTATTTAGGAGATGAGAGTTTTAACGCCCTGAATCTCGGGTTAGAAGTATTGGGCTAACCCGATATGGGCCTTGGTTTAATTTCTTAGCTTATAAGAATCTTTGACCCAAATTAAAGAGGATTTGGGCTTGAGGTAAGCCCAATAGTGAATAAAAAGGGAGTTTTTAATCTACAATTAGAATTGGATGGACCAAGGAAGTAATTATACCCTTGTTTTAAAATAAAGTTGATTTATATTAAAATTTGGTGATATCATCGTCTGAATTCTTGCTTCTCTTTTTCTTTACATTTTTCTTCTTCTCCCAAGTTTTCTTCATCTTATTAATCATTCTCTTGAGCAAAGGTGGAAACTTTGGTTTAGTTTCAACCTATTTCATCAAACCAAGGTAAGAATCAAAATCAACACCTCCTGAGCTTTCATTTGAGACCTTAAGATCAACTTTTGACCATGGTTGTAAAAACGAGTTTTAGAAGGGTTTAAGAAACTAGATGGTTCAAACCCATTTTTGAGTTATTTCTAGCCTTAGGAAGTGTTTTAAAAACCCTCATTAATCCCTAACAGCAGTTAGTAACCCTTGTATTTGGTTTTATTAGTGCAATAGGTTGGAGAAGGCTCCTAAACTAAGGGGAAAGAAAAGTTTACTTTGGGTTGATCCTTTGACGTTTCCAGCAGTATAGCATCAAAGGTAACTCACTCTTGACTGAACTATACCATATATAATTCATTTAGATGAAATGTAGTAGGTTGCATAAGCTTAAAGCATTCCCATGGTAGATTTCATGTTTAAGTGTTATAAACATGTTTAAAGCCCTATTTATGCTCCTTTGTATCTTCATAAAATGTTAATAATGTTTGGGGACCTCACTAAGGTCTTTGGGATAGTAGAATATGAATTTTTGAACCTATTTCATGCTCTCAATAGGTTGAGTTTCGATACTAGAGGGATAGTATCGAAAATTGTTATTCTTCTCAAGCAAATCGTGAGTTTCTAGGCAAGAATATCGATACTCTTTCAAGAGTATCAATACTTTGGGTTATAGTTTCGAAACTCCCAGAAAGATCGAAACTAGGCAGTTCAAAATGTTTAAAAGTATCGATACTTGTAGAAAGTATCGAAACTTTTGGAGGAGTATCGATACTCTTGGGCTAGTATCGATACTTTCAGTTTGCTTTTGACAAAAAGACCAGTTTTTAAGGGAATTAGACTCGAGGTACCCCAACACTTCAGTATATCTTCAAATAAGACTTCAAGCGAGAAAAAATAATTAATATCAAAACAGTGGAAATAGAAATTACAAGGTTCATAACAAAGACCTTTTAGAGTAGTCTTGAGATATCTTTAGAGGGCATGTACTGTTATGAACCTTGTTATGTATTCAGTCATAACTCTTTTAAAACTCAATATTTTGTATTATTTTGCGGATGTAATTTGAGAGCTCACCATTAATTGTAAACCTAGTTATTACTATGTTTTTATATTACATTATGGATGTCTAAATTTTAGAGATTTACAAGTAGTTTTTAAAAAAAAAATTTGGGTCACTATTTCAATAGTCTCGTGTAAGGTGTAACATTGTAATCTATGGATCTTCAGGTCTGACTAGACTAGGGTGTTACAGAAGCAACTTTATTTCTATCCGAACATGTCGTTTCCAAATGATCCCCATCACCCCACGTCACTTATTCAACCTCTTCAATACGAATGCGAATTTTTCATCTCCGACCCTTCACTTTGGCATAGAAAGCATTAGGAACATCAGACTTCCTGTGCACATATATCATGATTTTTGCCATTGCAAAATTCTCTCTCTTAGAAGTACTATCATCAAGTCTAACAAAAGAACGCCACTGATTCCCTATGTACATAAAAAACGCTTCATGCCACACTGAAACAGGTACATCTTCTAACACCAACCAAACCTTACACCTTTGGCTTATTTGTGCAACTGCTAGGGTTTCGATCAACTCAAACCAATCGAACGACATTTTCTTTTTCCTCTTCCATACTTCATTAGCACTATTTTCAGAAGGGAAACACACAATCACTAAATTTCCATGCCACGGGCTAATCTTGCATCTGACTCCATCTACAGAAAGAGCTTGTTGGACCAACTCTACGCTATATGAGCTCTTTATTCTCCCCGCCAGACATCGTATAATCCAAGCCATATCTTTCATCGGGATTTTCACATGCGAGGGAGAGACTTCATTGAACTGTTCGGTCAGCACATCTTTTGGCTCATTTTGATCCAAAGATACCAGAACTCCATCTTTAACCATCTGATCATCCTTTACAGAAGTCTGCTCCGTGCCATCCACAAGTATTTCTTTATAAGATTTCAGACCCCTTGTTTTGGACAGTAGAGAGAATTTAACATTCCTATTCTGCAAACGTACCCTCGATCCTTCAATGGAAGCGTTGATATTCTCACTTTTTCGCTTTCCTAACGCCTCCTCTGTCGCCGAGATATGAAAACCATCGAATCTCTTGTTGTTTCCTTTTTCGATAGCCTTTAGCATCCCTTCACGAGTTTTAAAACGTACAAAAGCAAAACTAGTTTTCTGGAGCCGCCGTTTCCAATTCCAATAGACAATGTAGACATCCTTTATCTCACCGTACGATTCAAAAGCTTCCCAGAGAGCCATTTTATGGATTCTTTTACTCACCTTATCCACAAAAACAGAGAAAACTTCCGACTCCGGCGAAACCACTTTCCTCGTTACATAAGACAGTTCTCTCACTTTCTTACCCTCCGGTCGACTGGTATCATTAACTCGCCTGAATGAATGGTTACTTACCCTATAGTATGATTTTTTGCCTTCTCTCTCACTTACCCTCTCCCTGAAATCCGATTCCTGACTTTTCTCTTTCCTCGAATCATCAGTCACCTTCTGGTTCACCGCTTTCCACGAATCATAAGTCACCTCCTGGTTCACCGCTTTCCTCGTGACATAAGCCACCTCTCTCACTCTCTTGCTTTCAGGCCGTCTGAGCACCTGATCATCAGCTTGCCTGACCGGTTGGGCATCAGACTGGTCAGACGACCTTTCGCATGCTCTCTCACTCGGACTGCAAATAATTATGATTGTTAAAACATATTATAACTATATAATTATGAAATTCTAATAATTTTTTTATATAATCTAAGGTAATTATAAGATAGTATATGTTTAGAATTTTTTTAATTTATTAACCATATACATCTCACATTTAAACTAAATTTTTAAGAATAAACAACATTTTTTATTACTAAAATCAATTAATAAGTTGAATACACTCAACTTTTAAACACATCCTTAATTCTTTGTGTGACGATGACAAGATAAAGAATATTATTAGCCTTCAAAGTTATCCTAAACATTAGTATCTTATCACACCAATTCAACTGAACATATCTAAATAAAATAAAATTAATAAGATAATATGATTGAAATGGAATCCAATTTTAATATCATATCTAAATATGTACGGACAATGAAGGTTTAAATGTCATATTATAATAGTTAATATTTAATTTTAAAATTCTTAAAATTAATATTTGTTCTTTTAATTACTGAGACATATTATAATCGTTAATGTTGATTTTAAAATTTTAAAAAATAATATTTTTTTAATTATTGAGATAATTTGACTTATGTGTAATTATGTAAATGTTGAAATGTATAAAATAGTGTGATTTTTATCGTAATATATTTTAATTATTCTATATAGATCTCTGGTTTGTTAAGCCGTCTGGGCCCTGGCTCCAAGAACTTACACTGCATACAACTAAGGGTGTAAACAGCCAAGTCGAGCTCGAGTATTGTTAAGCTCGAATCGACTCGAAAACTTTAAAATGAAGTTCGACTCGACTCGAAAACTCTGAAATGGAACTCGACTCAAAAACTCGTGAGCTTAAAATTTTTAACCTCGACTCGAACTCGAAATCCTAAACTGAAGCTCGTGAGCAGCTTGAAAAGGCTTGAAATAAAAAAAATTCTTAAACTTAACTAGGTTTAAGTCTCAAACTCGAACCTGAACATTAAATACATGGAAGGCTTATTGTATTTGTTTTAAAAATCAACACAAAAATGTTAATATTATTAATAATTTGTTTTTTTAAAATAAAATCTTAATATATTATATTTTCGAGATGCTCATAAGCTTTTCGAGTCGAGTATTAAGTAGCTCGTTTCGGCTCGTTAAGAATTCGAGTCGAGCTTGAGTCGAGTCATTCGATATGAGTATTTATTAAATATTGACCGAGTCAATCTCGAGTAGCTCGCGATCTGTCTCGTCTCATTTACTGCCTTACATACAACTAAATGGTGATTGTATTCATAATAAATTTAAGCGATCAATTACCATAAATATCGATTTAATGTTTACAAATATGTCTATTTTAAATTTTTTTATTTTTTGTGTTTGATTTAATATTCAGGGGTTTAGGCTTTGAAAATTAGGATTGATCTTTGAAATATAGAGTATCAATTTAGGATTAGAATTTGGGGTTTAGGGTTTATAATTCAGAATTTAGGAAGCATTTTATATATATATTTTCACAGTGGTTCTCAATTTAGGATCTTGAGTACCAACAAAAAATCAAATAAAAAATATATTTAATAGTTTTAAAATTAAAATGAAAAGAAGTAAATTAAACTTTATATATATCAAACTACACTTTGAATCGGTTCTCCATTCCCCCCCCCCTGTCAGCCTTAATAACAATAATAAGCATGATGTAGGAGATTTGGATGACCTCAATAAAGCATTCAATGGCATAATCTTTCAATAGTTGCCAGTTTGCCGACGATCCTACCGGCAAAGCTCCATTTTGTTAAGGACATCACTTAGCATTTCAGTTTTGGATAGCCAGCATTGCTTTTACAAAGTTGCAGCAAAACATGTTGGCTTACTTAAGCTATTTCTAACAAGGAATTGATCAAAATAACTTAAGCCTACTGGAGTTGAAGGAATTCAACTCTCCTAGTGTTGGGTTCTATTTTTAAATTGAATTCTACTTTTTTTTTACGTTTTATAATATAAGGATGATTGCCTTTAAATTAGTGAAAAAGACTTGAAAAATACAATATATTTTAAAAAAATTGGAGGTAATTTACGGTTTCGAAGTACCCAATCTTGTTAGGCGTCTCAATGCCATTTTAGGAGGGGTAGAGTATTGAATGGGTACACCAAGTTTAATTGAATCGTATCTTAACGAACATGACATGAGAAAAGTTTTTCAGGCCAATTACTAAACAGTCGGAACAGCTTGAATTAGTTTACTTGATGTTTTGTCAACCTTCTTTTTCTCATTTAATTGGAGACAATAGGGTTGTCCTTGATCCAAATTTTGCCCAGGCCGAAGGGCATCATCCGATTCACCCCCGTACCCTGCATATAAATGATCAGTTATTTTTAAACTCTAATAGGGTTTAGGGTTTATATATATGCACGGACTTAATCAATCCTTTTATTTTAATGATTTAAGGGTCACTTTTGTCCCCCATAGTAGACCTAATTTATCATTTTCGTCCATATCGAATTTTCGCATCAATTTAGCACTCAAAATTGTTTAATTACATCATTCTATACCCTACCCAAACTTAAAAACTTAAATTATAAACCCTAAGTTAATGTTTATGGTTTAGAGGTTATGATGTTATAATTTAGGGTTTACAATTTAGTTTTAAGATAAGTTTTAGGGTATAAAATGATGTAATTGGACAACTTCAAGGGCTAAATTGATACGAAAATATTGAAGACACTTAATTATGTCCAAATTATAATATATTATTATATAATAGTATAAATTATAATTTTATTTTATTTATTATTTTTTACAGATCCAACATATGTGGCCCAACAGAGTATTCTGGTAAACCCAGACCCAAAACGCGTAACAATGACCCAAAGTATAGGAGATTAGGGTTTCTAGAACCCTCATTCGTTCGTGTCATCCAGTGCCACAAACCCATCCAGCCGAGAACTCCTCGCCACGCACGCCTCTCCAACGATCCGAGTTCTCCGGCGTAAGGAAAGCACACGAGGCCAACACCCACAACAAACCAACAACTCAGTTAGAGTTTTATTTGGAGTAAAACTCCCAAAAATAGGGTGGCTTGAATATTATAAATAGCATGTAATCCCTAATGTAATTTTTTACATGGTGGATACGCAATAAAGAGCAGAAATTACAAGCAAATCATAGCCATTCCGAAGCACTTATATTTCGAAAAAAGAAAGGTAAAAATCGTACCTTTGCATGTTATTTTTTTTGCCTTTTCTGTGTTTTGATTCAAGAGTAACTCCAAAAAACAGTTTTGAGCCAATGACCAAGGGGGAGATTTCGAAGCTTTGACTTCAGATCTACGCTCCCCAGAGGCTTTATTGTAAAAACAAAACACGTTTTTAAACTGAGGGTACAAAGAGCTCTTTAAAATTCAATTTTTTTCGAGAATTGCCGCTGATGAACGGCGGCTGGTGAGGCGGCGTTGGCCGTGTTCTGGGTTTCCATGAACCCAGGCGGTGGCCGATTCTTCATAATGAAGAACAGAAGAGAGCATTTGCTTTGAGGAGAAGAGATGTTTTGGTTTTGAGATGGAAAATGAGAGAATCAGAAAAAAATTTGGCTTATATATTAAACCCATTCGACCCGTTTGGACCCTGACCCGACCCGTGTGTTCCCTCAGACCCACGTGTTTTTAAAACACAAATGGAGCAATCCCATTTTTGGTCCATCGCAGATTTAATCCATTTATTTTGACCCTAAATCCTAATTTAAACCCTGATTCTCTCTTAATTTGGTCATTTAATTCGATTTTCCTTTCAATTCGATCCCCCCACATTTGATTGTAAATCCCGAACACTCTTTAAATTGGCTTACAACTTTCTTTCTTTTTGCATTTTAGTCCTTGTTATATGTATATCGCTTATTATTTATTATTATTTTTTTCTTTTTATCCTTTCATTTTTTTTGTATTTATTATACTTTTTAGTATCTTATTATACTTTTTTATATAAATATACTGTTTATTTTTTATTATTATTTATTATCATTAACGTGTATATATATATTTTATTTAGTTTCCTCTTTATTATTATTGTCTATGTACATATTTAGTTATCTTTTTCTACTTTATATATGTATATTTTTTTAGTTTTGCAATTTATTACTATTATATCATATACTTATTTCTTTTTGCTGTATTGTTACTCATTTTTTGTTTATTGTTTATCTATGTTTTATTATTATTATTATTAGTATATATTTTATTTCATTTTGTTTTGTGAACTTTTTATTGTATTGATTTATTGATTTGTTCGTTTTTATCCTTCTTTATCTCATTTTCTTTATCTTCACTTTTTCATCTCTAACACTTTTCTTGATGCTTTAAGGGTACGTTTTCAAAAACGGTTAAAGGTAAGTAATACAGGTCGTCATTTTACCTTTTAATTAAAAATTACAATTTTCTTAACTAAAGACAACTGGAAATTATATAGTACTGAAAGGGCAGTTCAAGGGTGCTAACCCTTCCTTGACTGTAACCGACTCCAGAGTCCGACACATCTTTGGTAAGACGTTGATCATGTAAGAAATAAGGTATCCGGTCAACCCATTTTGTTTCAAATAAATGATCGGTGGCGATTCCAATCCATATTATTCAAGTCGAAGCCCAATTCCGGACGAACCGAAAGACGGTTCCGACAGCTTGGCGACTCTGTTGGGGACGCAGGTAAGTGAGTCAGGCTAAGGTAATTTCCAGTTGTCTTTTTAACGAAAAAGGTAAGTTTAAATTTTAAGGTAACATCTCGATCCTTTTTACTTACTTTTGATTATATTTTCGAGTAAATAGTTGTACTAATCTTTTTCTCATGATTTCAACCTTCAAATCTTTTTTCACTTAAGGCTCTATACCTCAGCTCTAAACCCTGTTTTAAGTGGGGGTGAAAATGACGCCTTCGTGTGAATTTATTCACCGTGCGGGCCTAGCAAGTAGCCTTCAGGATTCATATACCTTAAGTCTTCGTGTGAATTTATTCACTGTGTGGGCATAAGGGAATGTGTCCTATCGAGTTTAACTTAGTCCACACGAGCCTGTGATGGGTTTAGGACTAAGGGTCTAGCAAGCCCAAGGGGACACCGGCAAGGAGAACTCGGGTACCGTTTTTAGAACCAAAACCGGGAGAATATGGAGAAATAGAGCCTACCCCAAAACCCTATTTCAAACCCTAGGACATTTTTTCCCTAACCATGTTTTCCTTCTTAATCTTCTTATTTTTTTTCGTCATTTTTTATTTATCTTTTACTGACTTGTTTGCCTTTGTGTTTGTTTTTTAGCATTTGCATCATTACGAGAGGCTATTGATCCTTAAAAAGTGTTTATTACACATAAAATAATCTGAATTAATGGACAAAGGTGTTGTAATACAAGAGATTGAAAACCCCGAGGTACGATTATGGTCCGAGAAGACTCAAAAGGAAAAAGGAGACAATCTTCAAGGAAGTTATGTGTCAGAGCTGGTGAACTACGCCTCTATCAGCCTAAAACAAAACAATATGCAAGAGCTTCGAGACATCTAGGATAGTTGGAAGAATGATCAGAAACAGAAGTTCAGCCAACGATACGGTGACATTGCACTTTTACTTCATGTTAAGACTGACGAGCCCTTAATCAGAGCCTTAGTTCAATTCTGGAACCCGAGATATAGTTGCTTCACCTTTAACCAGGAGGACATGGTGCCTACTATCGAAGAGTATACTACCCTGCTGCACTGCGAAAGCATCATACTAGAGAGGGCATATATCAAACACATCAAAAGTCAGCCTTTCAAGAACGGACTGGCTAAGATTGCAGGGGTTGATGAAAAATGGGTGACTAATTGAATCCGACACAAAGGTAATGGGGAAGGAATCGAGTGGATTCACATAAGGCAACTAATGAAGAACCACCCTGATGAATGGAAAACTATAGACCTTTTTGCACTAGGTCTGTACAGTTTGGTTATCTTTCCGAAGACTTTGGGGTGTATCGACGCAGCCGTGGTAGAACTATTTGAACAACTTCCCAGGTGAGTCAACCCAGCACCAGCCATCTTAGCCGATACCTTTCAGTCTCTTAATCATTACAGAAGAGCCGGTGGTGACAGGTTCGTTTGGTGTGTTCAGCTCCCTCAAGTCTGGATTCACAACCACTTCTGGAAGACTAACAGGGTTGCTTACCACTGATTTAGCACCACTTATTAACCTTTGGGAGAATTCATCACTAGGAAGTGGCATGAAGGTGCTTCAAAAGAAAAGTGGATAAAAGTCTTTACACATCTTCAAGTTCGAGATATTACTTGGAGAGCCCCTTGGTTGTTCCTCGGTGACGTTATTTTTTGGTGTGGGGATTCTGGCACTATGGCCTTACTCGGACTTTGGGGTGCAGTTGGGTATGCTCCATTGTTAGCACTTAGACAGTATGGGGCACGTCAGTTTGTCCCCGCAACATACAGACTAATTAAATCAGAGTTTTTGTACAGCGGCGACAGTTATAAGAAGATGATCAAGGAAGCATCTGAGTCATGGAAGAAAGTATTTCGAATGGATGTCGTTGCTTCTAGAGACATGCTTGCTCCGGATTATGTGGAGTGGTGAAGATTGAGAAAGAATGATAACGTCCTGGTGCCAGACTGTGAAGACACTCGGACTATGGAAGAACATCTCAGGTTTGTCTCTTCCGGGCTTGAGATAGCCAAGGCAGAGTTTGAAGCTGTGAATAACGAGTTGAAGTAGAGGATTAAGGAACTTGAAGCTGAACGTTATCAATGGAAGCTTGATGCCGACTCACAGAAAGATAAAGCAGACAAACTGGAAAGGGAACATAAAAGAGTCCGTTTTGAGCTCGAAGACTTAAGAAAAGGCTACCAAGATAAAGTCAAGGATAACTTCAAGTTAAAAGTGACATCTGAATACTGGAAAAACGAAGCTCACAGCCTCAAAAGGAAGTTCAAGGGGCCGGATGAAAGAACTTGGAGGGAACAATTAAAAACAACTCAGAGGCGCTTAGCAGACAGCCAACATCAGAACCAACGCTTGAGAATCCAAGTGGCTGACTTAGAGAAACAACATGAAAAGGATGGAAAAACAATAGCTGAATTAGAAGCTATTGTAGATGGATTCAGGAGGAAAGCGAACGAGCTTCAGATAGTGCCCTTCGATGGCGGTTTACAGTGGCGTTTCCGTTGGGAACAAGCACAACAAAGGGTAAGGGCCAGAGACGCAGCCATCCGAGATTTCCTGGATCAAGTACAGAAGGCAGCCCGTCATCTTCATGGCCTGGCAAAGGAAGAAAGAGTGGTTCGATAAGGTATTTAACCAGTGACAGATGAAGGCAGAAGACTTGTCAACCTACTGGAAGCCGTTAGGGGTCTAGAGGATTTATTCCGAATGTACCTTTAATTTGTTTTTATGTCTCTTAAAAGATAAAACATTTTTGTATGAATAAGGATTATTTATAATAATGGACACTTTTCTGGATCAATGCCTCCAAATTGCATACATCATGCATTGAATTTCTTGCATTTCATATTTCATGTTTGTTTTTTATTTTATATTTTCATGTTTTTACATTCGTATTAACTAACAGAACATGTCTCAGACACCAAGCTTACCGCCGCAAGCATTAGATACGCATCACCCTCACAACACTCGTGCAAAAAAGAAACAAATGGATTCCAGAATCGAGAAGATTGAGAGGAGAACATGGTAAGACTGCAGAAAGAATTGGAGGACAAAATGGATTAGAACAGTCAACATACCATGGAGTCCATTAAGAAAAGCACGAAGTCCTTAGTTGATCAGATCGTGGCTAAGTTATCTGGTTTACAACAACAGACAAGTGCATCCGGAGAAGGTGCATCTGAGGGGATAACTATACCACTGACCCCACAAGTGGTTGTCTCATCCGGGACCTTACCCGGACTGCAAGGTGACTTATCCGCCGCCAAAGGAAAAGCTGTATCAGTGGCAAATTTACAGACTTCTACGGCAAAACCTGACAGTCATCCGGACGACTGCCCTATCCTGGATTTTGACGAGGAGGATAAAGCAAAGAAGATAGAAGAAAAGATCCGGATGTTAGAAGATCAAATGAAGATGGTCCAAGGGGACCATGATTATTATGGTGTGGACGCAATGGAGCTGAGTCTGGTTCTCGATTTGGTGCTTCCACCTAAGTTTAAAATTCCTGAGTTTGAAAAGTTCGACGGGAACAGCTGTCCTTCAGCCCATATCACTATGTTTTGTTTGAAGATGACAGGGATACGGGGGAAATGACCAACTCTTGATCCATTGCTTTCAAGAGAGCCTGTCCGGTTCAGCTATCTGGTGGTATAACCAGCTCAGCCGAACTCATATCAAGACATTGAAAGACTTAGCCAAGTCTTTCTTAGAATAGTACAAACATATCAATGATATGAGACCAGACCGAGTTATGCTGCAGAGCTTGGAAAAGCAGCATGACGAAAGTTTCTGACAGTAAGTAAGAGATGGAGGGATTTATCCGTGCAAGTTCATCCACCCTTGGATGAAAAGGAAACTAGAAATTGTTTGTACAAACCCTGAAGGTACCTTACTTCGGGCATTTGGTAGCAATCACGTCGGAAGTTTCTCAGATTTAGTCATGGCTGGTGAGATGGTTGAACTGGCAATAAAACAAGGAAAGATTGAAGGAGGTGACTCTAGTAGAAAGCCTCCCTTGAAGAACAAGGACCGCGAGATCAACAATGTCAACACCTACAACGCTAGCAAAGGTGTTACGATCTCAAGTTTAAAAACAACTGCAGCTGTACCATCTGGTACTTCTAACCAATCTCAGAGAGAACCAATGAGGGAAAGGGAGCAGTTCGATCCCATTCCCATGACATATAAAGTTATATCAACAACTCTTCGACACTCACGTAGTATCACCCTACCCAATGGTACAACGAATGCGGAATAAAAATTGGATTCATTTCAACTCCGAGCATTGAACGTCACCCAGAATCCCTTGCCTAATCATCAGGAGACAGAAATCAACGCAATCACCACCGAGAATGGTAAGAAAATCAAAACTCGTGTTTCAGAAGTTAAAACTCCTTTGGCTTGGGTATGGAGCCAAATGGTAAAGGCGGGCTTCTTACACCCCAATCGTGTGCAACAAGGATTGAAGATGGTAACCATTGCTGTTACCACAACGAATGAGGACATAAGGTACAAGATTGCCCATAATTCAAGTCATTTGTCCAGCTAATGATGGACCAGAAAGAACTGTAATTTTACGAAGAAAATCAAGATTCTTTGGAAGCAGATGTTTGTGCTACCGGAGAATCATCTGACAAGAAATACGGCAGGGTAGTCTTTTGATAATTACCCCTAAAGCAAAGATGACAGTAACAACACCAGACAAGGTGGTGATCACAGCACCTCGACCTTTTTAATACAAGGACAATTGATAAGTGCCATGGAAGTACCAATGCCAAGTGAGTACTTCTAAGGATGTGATGGCAAAGTGGGGCAGAGACCATTTGAACCTTTCAAAGAGGATATACTAGCTGTCAATGAACCTATAAAGGAGGAAGAAGCCAAAGAGTTCCTCAAGATCTTGAAGCACAACGAGTAAAATCGTAGAATAACTCCACAGCTTACCTATGCGTTCTTCAATGCTATCATTATTTTAAATGTGGAGGCACACCGAGAAGTACTGTTGAAAGTCTTTAATCAAACGTTCGTGCCACAAGACATACCAGTCAGCAAGATGGACCGACTAGTGAACAATATTCAAGCTGATAATCTCATCTCGTTTTCAGATGAGATTCCATCCAGATGAAGAGGCCGAACTAAGGCATTACACATCACTACCTATTGTAAAGGGCATGCCTTACCGAGTGTGTTGATCGATAACGGCTCAACCTTGAATGTGATGCCTTTGGTGACACTGAAAAGGCTACCAATAGATACCTCACATATGAGAGCCTGCCAAAATGTGGTCCGAGCATTTGATGGGACTAAAAGAGAGGTTATTGGCAAGATCGAGGTACCGTTGACCATCGGACCAGCCACCTATGATGTTGAATTTCTTGTTGGATATCATGCCCTCCTATAGCTGTCTTTTAGGAAGGCCATGGATTCATCAAGCAGGTGCAGTACCCTTCACGCTGCATCAAAAAGTTAAATTTGTTATCGATGGGGCCTTGGTAATTATCAACGCTGAAGAAGATATCGTGGCAAGTGTGACCACGGAGGCCCCATACATCGAAGTAGATGAGGAAACGGTGGAGTGCTCATTCTGCTCCTTGAATTTGTGAATGCCACGTTCGTGGCATAGGGAAAGAAGATTCCTAAACCCGATTCTCCAAAGACAAAGATAGAGATCAAGCAAACCTTAGGCCGAGGTGCTAAAATCAGAAGAGGGTTTGGGAACAGCTACAAGGGAGGATTAATCAGTTCTTCCCATTTCAAAGCTCGATCAGTTTGGGCTCGGTTTTTTCAGCCCAGTTATCAGGAAAAGGGAAAAGAGATCCAAAAGAGTTGGGAGAGGAGATTAGCAAGGTTGACTGGAAGTGAATTCCAATGGAAGCCTATGACATTCCCGCCTCTTACAAAACATTCAAGTCAGGTGGTTATGTGTTTGAAACCACCATATCCGAGTTTAGAAGCGACTCCGGAAGATCTAAATATCAATGTTGTGACCACAGAAGATGTTGACAACGGAGATAGATCTGGGATATGCCCTCTGCCACCTGGGTTCGTGCCTAGCAGTGGTCGTGGAAGAACTACCTGTGGTTTACAAGAGTATTTCAGAGTAATATTCTAACTATCCCTATTTTCCTATACCAAGGGCAATACGTGATCTTTTCTAAGGGTAAATAAACATTTGGTTTAATTTCAATAAATGATGCATTTTTTTTCTATATCCATGGAAACAAATTTTCTTTTATTTCTTTTTGAATTCATTGTCTATTTTCTTCATTTCGCACTTCATTTCCATTTATCTTTCAAATTTAATTCTTGATTGTTTCGTGTGGGATATTTCCTCTCACACCTATACCTTCTTTGTTCCTTCATGACCCCAGATAACGATAATGTAGGCATTGATGATCTTGATCCGAAAGTGGATTTTGAATCAGCCATTTGCCTCGGGGAATTTGATGAATGCGACACTGAAGAGGAGTGTAACTTGCATACCGAATTGTTGATGATGATAGAAAGAGAAGAAAAGAAAATTCTACCACATGAGAAGATAGAAATCTTGAATTTGGGCACTGAAGATGACAGAAAAGAGGTTAAAATCGGCACAACTCTCTCGGCTGAAGTAAGATAAAACCTAATAGTCTTACTCCAGGAGTATAGAGATGTGTTCGCCTGGTCATATCAAGACATGCCGGGACTGGACACAGATATGGTAGTTCATAAACTGCCAATTAAGCCAGAGTGCAAACCCGTGCAACATAAACTAAGAAGGATGCGACCTGAGATGCTCCTTAAAATTAAAGAAGAAGTAAAAAGCAATTCGATGCTGGTTTCCTTCAAGTGGCCAAGTACCCAGAATGGGTGGCAAATATGTGTCAGTTCCGAAGAAAGACGGGAAGGTTCATATGTGCATCGATTCCCGGGACCTTAACAAGGTGATCCTAAAGATAATTTTCCTCTGCCTCACATTGACACATTAGTAGACAATACAGTCGGAATGCTTTCTTTTCGTTATGGATGGATTTCGGGATATAACCAGATCAAGATGCATTCTGAAGACATGGAGAAAACCACGTTCGTCACAATGTGGGGAACCTTCTGCTACAAGGTGATGCCCTTCGGACTAAAGATACTGGGGTAACATATCATAGAGCTATGGTGACCCTGTTCCACGACATGATGCATAAAGAGATAGAGTTTATGTCGACGACATGATTGTCAAGGCACAAACCGAGAATGAACATATCAAGAATCTGAGAAAGCTCTTCCAGAGGTTGAGGAAGTTCCAGCTACGACTGAACCCTAGCAAGTGTACATTCGAGGTGACATCCGGGAAACTGTTAGGCTTCGTGGTCAGCAGAAAATGCATTGAGGTTGATCATGACAAAGTTAAGGCTATCCAGAACCTACCTCCACCTCGAACACAAAGGAGGTCTGAGGTTTTCTGGTAGATTGAACTACATAGCACGGTTCATATCCCAGTTAACCGACAAGTGTGACCAATCTTCCGTCTTCTCCGAAAGAATAATCCAGGAGCATGGGATGAAAATGTCATATTACATTCGAGAAAGTAAAGAAGTATTTCTCTCTATATTCGAGAACTCCATGGGGGTGGTCATAGGTCAACATGATGAATCCGGAAAGAAAGAAAGAGCCATCTACTATTTAAGCAAGAAGTTCACCAATTGCGAGGTCAGGTATCCTCCTATCAAGAAGGTCTGTTGTACTTTAGTCTGGGCTACAAAAAGACCCCTACAATACATGTTGTACCACACTACTTAGCTGATTTCCAAGTTATATCCCCTGAAGTACATGATGGGTGTACCTGCCTATCTGGAAGGTTAGCTCGACAGATGCTCTTGTCTGAATTTGACATCGAATACGTGAGCCAGAAAGCAATCAAAGGAAGTGCCATATCAGAGTTCTTGGCCAGTAGAACCGATGAGAGTTTACGAGCCTTTGGACTTTGACTTCCCAGATGAAGACTTGATGGCTATCTCTTAGAAGAAGTAGGGACTTCAACGGACAGTTCCTGGAGAATGCATTTCGATGGTGCGTCAAATGGATCAGGACATGGCATCGGGGCAATCCTAATTTCTCCAGAAGGGAGTCATTACCCATTTACTAGCAGACTCAACTTTGATTGCACCAATAACATGGCGGAGTATGAAACATGTGTCTTGGGAATCCGAGTTGCACTGGGGCAAAGCATAAAGACCTTACAGATATATGGAGATTCAACATTAGTAATCTATCAGCTCCACGGAGAGTGGGAAACCAAGGATGTAAAGTTGTTAGAGTACTGAAACTAGTACGAATCTGCTCGAAGAGTTCGACGAAGTCACCTTCCACTATGTGCCAAGAGAAGAAAATCAAATGGCTGACGCTTTAGCTACCTTGGCAGCCGCATTCAAGGCTGGCGGGGACACTGATTTTTGTCTGGGAACGAATTTTATTGGCGGAAAAGTATGTGAATAAATAAATAATTTTTAAGAAAATGTTTTGGAGTCGCCATCGACCTTTAGGGTTAGGTATGTCGAATACCTAAAAATCATCTTTTAAAATAGTTATTAAGAAAACACATTTAAAGGATAAACCGTTTGCGCATAACTAAAATTCATTTTTTAGTGATAAAAGTGATTTGTGTCGGTTACGTTGAGGAAGGATTAACACCCCCAACACGCCCAAAATTGGTACCATTGATTATAAATTGTCTCAATTAGTGAAATTTAAGAACTCGAATATGAATTTAATTTATGATCCTATTATTTCAGATATTAAAATAATTACAAAATTAAAGTAAACAGTGTATTTATTTATTTAAAAATATCGGAGATGATATCTAGTTACTTTAAGATAACCCTTTCTGAGTATTTAAAAATAAATAAATATTATTATTTAATCAAATTATGAAATTGTTCAAATTATATTGTATTTTCATGTAAATATTAGTGACTAAAACATAAATAAATAAAAAATAATAATTAAAGTACTGAAAAATAAAGGACAATAATAAAAATAAAATAAAATTGCAATTAAATAATGACTAAAATAAAAGAAATTAAAACTATAGAATTAAATTACAAATATATAAAATTCATGGTCAAAATGAAAATTATAAAAATCAGTGATTAAAATGTAAATATAAAACCTAAAGGCCCTAATTCAAAATCACAAAACTGAGTGCTAACGTGTAATTTATTCATAATTAATTAATCGGGATTAAAATAAAAATTAAATTATAAGGGACTAAAATGGTATTTACCTAAATATTTAATACTAAGACTAATGACTAAATATAAATAAATAAATTCGAAGACCGAATCAGAATATTCATAAACTTGATTTAGTGACTAAAATGGAAAATTACAAACTAAGAGGACTATGCACATGATTTCCCATGAGAGAAATTACACAGACACCGTTTTGGTAAGGGTATAAATACCCTTAAACCGGCCTTAAGAGTCATCTTCCTCATTTTTTCATTTTTGTTCTCTCTCTAAAGAGAGAACTCTCTTCTTCTTCTCTAAAATCCTCCACAGAGGGATGTCAATCATCGGTCGACCGCCGTGAACCACCACCGACATCCACCGTCGGCCAACATCCACGGTGGCCAGAGTTCACCCAACTATATCAAATCAAAGCCTTTTTCTCTCTAAAGTCGAATCCGATAATATTTTCCCCTAAAAACCTTTAGATCACCCTAGATCTAAAGAAAATCGAAGCTTTTACCTCGGTTGAAACGTCTCTGGCGATGGTTTTGAAGACCACGGTTGTATGTAGTCTTCTCTTCCTTTCTCTATTTTTCTGATATTTTTTAGGATGGGTCCAAGTTGAAAACCCGAAAGGGCGATTTGGATATCAGTTCAAGAAATCCAGACGGTGGAAGCATCTCGGCATATGAATCTTCTACAAACTCAACAAATCAGAGGAATATTGCACTCTCCTGAACGTTGTCGCATTTTCAAAGGTCCTTTAGCAAAGGTTGCATTCAAGGTCACCAAACGGTTTTTCAGCTCAGAAGTGTCTACATTATTGAGATCTAAGACATTCATTTTCACCTCATTATGTATTCATTTTTCATAATGTTTGTCATATATTATTTGTTCTTTTTTCTCATAAATAAAAGACAATCTTTTTGTCTAAACCAATTCCTTTTGAGCATCTTGGATTGAGCTTAAACTTAATGATTTATTTACTTAGGCAAAAGATAATCGCATATTACTGTACAAAGATTCATTGAAAAGTACATGTACCCGAAGCCGATTAAGGCTCATGCACATACTTGAGATGGTCGAGAAGTATTTCCCAAATCAAGAAGTAAATAGAATGTGCACATCATATTGAAACATTTAAAGAATTCAAATATCAAGGATCATAACTTCAAGATCTCAAAACCAAGAGTCAACAACGACAGGCCACTAGAGATCGAGATTTCTCTTCAGAGCCCAAGATAACACCTGTTGCATATGCATTTTAGGCATACCTAAGAGCATTGCATCCATAGCATCACATATATGCATAACTTTTTCAGGTTTTAGCTAGAGTCAATTTTCAACTTCGCAAATAAGGATATTGGACTCGAAACGACACTATTTGCTCGAGAGTAGATTTCAACTTCGCAACGAAGGATATCTAGCTCGAAGCCAAACTTCAAAATAAAGGGGTCATCCACGATTTCAACTTCACGGCCAAGGGAATCGTGTCCACCCGTAACATACAATACTTGGATTTCAACTTCACGGCGAAGGATATTCAAGTCAAGGCTCAACTTCACAACGAAGGGGCCATCAACGATTTCAACTCTATGACAGAGGATATCGTACCCACACATCCACGATTTCAATTCCACGATGGAGGATATCATGCCATTCGGGGCTCAACTTCACGGCGAAGGGGCTTCCCAATTTCATAACCAATTTCAACTTCACAGCGAAGGATATTGGACCCAAGACAACACAAGCTCAACTTCACGACGAAGGGGCGGTTGATTGTCAACAAACAACTTTCAGAGTTAATTTCAACTTCACAACGAAGGATATTGGACTCAAGACAGCACAAGCTTAACTTCATGGTGAAGGGGCGGCTGACTGTCAACAAACGATTCCCCAATTTCAGATCCAATTTCAACTTCACAGCGAAGGATATTGGACCCAAGACAGCACAAGCTCAACTTCAAGGCGATGGGGCGGCTGACTGTCAACAAATAATTTTCCAGTTCCAGAACTAATTTCAACTTCACGACGAATGATATTGGACTTGGAGCAATACAACTTACTTGGATTTTAACTTCACGACGAAGGATATCCAATTCTCAGGCTCAACTTCACAACGAATGGGCCACCCACGGTTTCAACTTCATAACACGACGAAGGATATCCAATTCTCAGGCTCAACTTCACAACGAATGGGCCACCCACGGTTTCAACTTCATAACAAAGGGAATCGTGCACACAAGCAACATCCATCTCTAGATTGGATTTCAACTTCATGACGAAGGATATCCAACTCAAAGAAGGAGTGTCTGTCAATAAACTTTCCAGTTTCAGAGTCAATTTCGACTTTACGACGAAGTATCTTGGGCCAGGAGACGATTCAGAGGCTACTTGTCAAGAGCTTTGAGTTCGATTTCAACTTCACGACGAATGATATCATGCTCAGAAGCTTCTAGTTCAACTCAACCTCACGACGAGGGAGTCATCTCATATTTCAATTCGAATTGATATACCATTTGTAACATCAGATTTCAACTCTACGATAGAGGACATTCGATATAGGCGAAATTTGTGTCTTTCAATCTTTTCTCTATTTTCGTTACACGATAATGAGCAAAGAGGGGCAGCTGAAGACACTTAATTCCGTCCAAATTATAATATATTTTTATATAATAGTATAAATTATAATTTTTTTTTACAGATCCAACATATGTGACCCAACAGAGTATTCTGACCCAAAACACGTAACAATGACCCAAAGTATAGGAGATTAGGGTTTTTAGAACCCTCATTCGTTCGTATCATCTAGCACCGCAAACCCATTCAGCCGAGGACTCCTCGCCACGCACGCCTCTCCAACGATCCAAGTTCTCCGGCACAAGGAAAGCACATGAGGCCAACACCCACAACAAACCAATAACTCAGTTAGAGTTTCATTCGGAGTAAAACTCCCAAAAATAGGGTGGCTTGAATATTATAAATAGCATGTAATCCCTAATGTAATTTTTTACACGGTGGATAAGCAATAAAGAGCAGAAATTACAAGCAAATCATAGCCATTCCGAAGCACTTATATTTCGAAAAAATAAAGGTAAAATCGTACCTTTGCATGTTATTTTTGTGCCATTTCTGTGTTTTGATTCAAGAGTAACTCCAAAAAACTGTTTTGAGCCAATGACCAAGGGGGAGATTTCGAAGATTTGACTTCAGATCTACGCTCCCCAAAGGCTTTTTTGCAAAAACAAAACACGTTTTTAAACTGAGGGTACGAAGACCTTTTTAAAAATCAATTTTTTCGAGTATTGCCGCCGATGAACGGCGGTCGGCGAGGCGACATTGGTCGTGTTCTGGGTTTCCATGAACCCAGGCGATGGCCGGTTCTTCATAATGAAGAACATAAGAGAGCATTTGCTTTGAGGAGAAGAGATGATTTGGTTTTGAGATGGAAAATGAGAGAATTAGAAAAACATTTGGCTTATATATTAAGTCCATTCGACCCGTTTGGACCGTGACCCGATCCGCGTGTTCCCTCAGACCCGCGTGTTTTTAAAACGCAAATGGAGCAATCCCATTTTTGGTCCCTCGCAGATTTAATCCATTTATTTTGACCCTAAATCCTAATTTAAGCCCTGATTCTCTCTTAATTTGGTCATTTAATTCGATTTTCCTTTCAATTCGATCCCCCCACATTTGACTGTAAATCCCGAACACTCTTTAAATTCGCTCACAACTTTCTTTCTTTTTGCATTTTAGTCCTTGTTATATGTATATCGCTTATTATTTATTATTATTTTTTTTCTTTTTATCCTTTCCGTTTTTTTTGTATTTATTATACTTTTTAGTATCTTATTATACTTTTTTTATATAAATATACTGTTTATTTATTATTATTATTTATTATCATTAACGTGTATATATATATTTTATTTAGTTTCATCTTTATTATTATTGTCTATGTACATATTTAGTTATCTTTTTCTACTTTATATATGTATATATTTTTTTAGTTTTGCAATTTATTACTATTATATCATATACTTATTTCTTTTTGTTGCATTGTTACTCATTTTTTGTTTATTGTTTATTTATGTTTTATTATTATTAGTAGTAGTATATATTTTATATATTTTATTTCATTTTATTTTGTGAACTTTTTATTGTATTGATTTATTTATTTGTTCATTTTTATCATTTTTTATCTCATTTTCTTTATCTTCACTTTTTCATCTCTAACACTTTTCTTGATGCTTTAAGGGTACGTTTTCAAAAACGGTTAAAGGTAAGTTATTCGGGTCGTCATTTTACCTTTTAATTAAAAATTACAATTTTCTTAACTAAAGATAACTGGAAATTATATATTACCGAAAGGGCAGTTCAAGGGTGCTAACCCTTCCTTGACTGTAACCGACTCCCGAATCCGACACATCTCTGGTAAGACGCTGATCATGTAAGAAATAAGGTATCCGATCAACCCATTTTGTTTCAAATAAATGATCGGTGGCGACTCCAATCCATATTATTCAAGTCGAAGCCCAATTCCGGACGAACCGAGAGACGGTTCCGACAAATATGATAGGGGCGAAAGTGATAAATTTATCATACTATATGAGCAAAATTACCCTTTTGCCTATTTTAAATAAACAGAATTTGCACAAACCAAAAGGAAATCAATAGTTAAATGAATGATTGTTATTTTTACATATATTATTTTGCAATCACCCAAGACTAATAAAAATATAGATTTTGGATAATAGGAAGCTTAACGCTCTCACTTTAAATGATATTTGATATTATTATGAAAATATATCCATATTATCATACTTTTATTATATCATCTGTAAATAAAAAACTAAATTTATTGTTTTAATCCATATTTAGTAAAAGTTTAAATATAATTCCCACGATCCTACTAAAATAAAACAAAAAAATGTATATATCTTTTCATATAAAAATTAGCTTTCTTCTACGTTGTATGTATAATAAAATTTAAATTAATTAAATTAAGACGTTATTCAATTACTATAAAACAATGTCTAAATACTGGTCGGTAGTCACGTACAAGTAAAAATAATTTTGACCTATATTGGGTTTTCAGACAAATGCCCTTTTCAATTGATCTAAAATGCAGCTTTAGAAACAAAACCAACATGCTTTTTACAGACCAACTGCAATGAATTCTATTGTTGTAACTAATTTTATCTAACACTTCTAATTCGTGAAATGTTGAAGAATTGGGTCACCCAACATTGCGATTTCATGGATGAGATTTAACTAAAATAAATATAGATACACAAATTACATAAAACAATGGGAAAATCCTATAAATTATGAAATTGGACCAAATCATGATGGATTAAATTAGGCTTAAATTAATACACAAATCAAGTGATTTCAATGGTAAAGAAATCGTTGTTATTCTTTGATATCTCGGATTCGAGCACCTGAAATGTCGGAAGCGTGAACGTTCAATGTCAAATGGTTGAGAGTTATCTTTATACAAATATTGTCTTGGAATTATCATAGATTAATAAAAGAGAATACACTTAAACTAAAACAAATACTTAAACTATGCTATTTTCTTGCTTTAGATACTTAAATTATTTTTTTGTCAAACTAGGTATTTAAATTATTATATGTAACCACTTAAAGTACCATAATTATTTTTTGGTTAAAATAAGTCTCTATACTCTTTTTTACTTTAAGCCCCTAAAATATTTTTTTAGTCAAAACAAGTACCTAATTTTGTATGGCATGTCAATATGTTATTGATTGAAAAATAATTTCTAACTGAAAAATTATAAGGATTTAAAATATTTAAATATAATAATTTATGTACCTAATTTGACCAAAAATAATTAAAGTACCTAAAGCAAAAAAACATAATTTAAGTACTTATTTTTACTCTAAACCATTAAATTATTCAAAATATATTCCTATTATACACCTAATTAATAAGAATAATCTATTCCATAGTTACTTTATATGTCATATTAATGTTTAAGTTATTTTTCAATCCTAATTATTAAAGATAAAGGAGAAAAGAAATAAATTTATATATTTAATTAAAATAGAAAAAATATATATTAAATAGAACTGTAAAATTAATTAAAAAAATAAACTTTAAAATTAAAATTAGATATAAAAATATATTTATTTTTTGGAAAAGAAAGATGAAATCCATCCAGCTCATTGTTCTGAAATAGTGATTCGACCTCACGTGGGAGAATTGGCAGTTCAAGTTGTAAAGTTTTCATCAAACCCACATTTCTGACAGCTGTTAAATTGTTCAATGCTGCCAAGTGGCAGCAATATAGAGATGAAATAAAATTTAATTTTCATATTTAATTTTAGTTTTAATTATTTTAAACATAAATTTAACTTTAAAGTTTTGGAAACAACTTTAAAGTCAAAACTCATCATTTTAGATACTGATATGAAAATTTTAATATTATTATTGTAGTTGTTATATTTCATATAAATTATAATATATTAATAATTTATAATTTATAAATTATAATGGTCATCCACTGACAGCTAAAACAATATGCTTAATTTCCCCAAATTTGTTTATTATGATTGACATAATGATCTTGCTTTTCCATGAAATGGTCAATAAATTTTACAAATACCTTTTAGATTTTGTTTTCAACTCCGCCGCCCAATTTCACTATCGTTTACATATATCGAGCTCATTTTAGAGTCTTAGATTATTATATATATATATAATTATTTTTTGTATTTTTTATTGATAATATATCCTTTATTTTAAAATTTATAAATTAACTCTAAAATTTAAAAAATTTATCCTCCTAACATAAACTCTCATCCACCCCTACTTGAGACCACTTTTTGAATTAAATTATTGCGCGATCCTAACTGATATTTTCTTTGCTTTCAGTGTTTCAGAATTTCCTCATATAACAGCTTATGGTTAGTGAAGTCCAAGAACATGCCGTCATGTGGGTGTTGTAACCGATTTTCGTCCGGGAACGAATTTTATTGGCGGAAAAGTAATGTGAATAAATAAATGACTTTTTTAAGAAAATATTTTGGAGTCGCCATCGACCTTTAGGGTTAGGTATGGTCGAATACCTAAAACTCATCTTTTAAAATAGTTATTAAGAAAACACCATTTTAAAGGATAAACCAGTCTGCGCATAACTAAAAATTCATTCTTTTTAGTGATAAAAGTGATTTGTGGTCGGTTACGTTTGAGGAAGGATTAACATCTCCAACACGCCCAAAATTGGTACCATTGATTATAAATTGTCTCTATTAGTGAAATTTAAGAACTCGAATATGAATTTAATTTATGATCCTATTATTTCAGATATTAAAATAATTTTTACAAAATTAAAGTAAATAGGGTATTTATTTATTTAAAAATATCGGAGAATGATATCTAGTTACTTTAAGATAACCCCTTTCTGAGTATTTAAAAATAAATAAATATTATTATTTAATCAAATTATGAAATTGTTCAAATTATATTGTATTTCATGTAAATATTAGTGACTAAAACATAAATAAATAAAAATAAATAAATAATTAAATTACTATATTTAAAGTATTGAAAAATAAAGGACAATAATAAAAATAAAATAAAATTGAAATTAAATAATGACCAAAATTAAAGAAATTAAAACTATAGAATTAAATTGCAAAATATATAAAATTCATGGTTAAAAATGAAAATTATAAAAATCAGTGATTAAAATGTAAAATATAAAACCTAAAGGCCCTAATTCAAACTATCACAAAATCTGAGTGCTAACAGTGTAATTTATCCATAATTAATTAATCGGGATTAAAATAAAATTAATTAAATTATAAGGGACTAAAATGGTATTTACCCTAAATATTTATTAATACTAAGACTAATGACTAAATTATAAATAAATAAAATTCGAAGACTGAATCAGAATATTCATAAACTTGATTTAGTGACTAAAATGGAAAATTTACAAACTAAGAGGACTACGCACATGATTTCCCATGAGAGAAATTACACAGACACCCCTCACCAAAACGTTGATACCCTTTAAACCGGCCTTAAAGAGTCATCTTCCTCATTTTTTCATTTTTGTTCTCTCTCTAAAGAGAGAACTCTCTCTTCATTCTCTCTAAAATCCTCCACCGGAGGGATGGCAATCATCGGCCGACCGCCGTGAACCACCACCGACATCCACCGTCGGCCACCATCCACGGTGGCCAGAGTTCACCCAACTATATCAAATCGAAGCCTTTTTCTCTCTAAAGTCGAATCCGATAATATTTTCCCCTAAAAACCTTTAGATCACCCTAGATCTAAAGAAAATCGAAGCTTTTACCTCGGTTGAAACGTCTCTGGCGATGGTTTGAAGACCAACGGTTGTAGGTAAGTCTTCTCTTCCTTTCTCTATTTTTCTGATATTTTTTTCCTTAGTTGCTCGATGGTTGCTCTCTGTGTGTGTCTTCATGTTTTTCTCGCCATTTTGGTTCGTCTCTTCCTTGTTGTCTCTGTTTTTTCTTCTTTGGAAAATCGGTGGCTTTTATAACCACCACAGTGTCTCTCTTGAACCGGGTAAAGGAGGGATTTTTCGATGAGTCACCAAACTATAGTGGTGGCTCATCTTAGGGCTTCAACGTGGAGGGGCAGCTGTTGCTTTTAGAGTCTTCGGCGAGACGTCGTGGTAGCGGGGCGTCGGCAGTGGTTAGTGGCAGCAGAGGCAGCGGTCGCGTGGCCCTAGGGTTTTTTGGCTGGAAGCATTATGACCGTTGGATCGCTCCAGATCCAACGACTGCACTCACTGGCGGTTGTAGCTGAGATGATGAAACCTTAGTTGGGTTTAGGGTTATTGTTAGACCAGGTCGGTGTTGGGTCAACCCGAATCTGGGCCTGGGATCAGGTTTGAATCGATTCTGGGCCTTCGGGTTTGATGTAATTGGGTTTGTAATATTAATAATAATATTTAATAATAATAATAATAATATTTATTTATAATAATAATAATAATAATAATAATAATAAAGAGACAAAAATTTAATGTCTACAGCTGCCCCTCTTTGCTCATTCTTGTGTTAAAAAGAATAGGACAAAGACGAAAAGATAATAAATTTTTATCCATTTGACTTCTCTTGATTAAGACAGAATTGTTGAACCATCAAGTGATGGATTCGAATCTTTGCTGAAATCCATATTTTCAAAACTTGTATAATATGGTAATTTTTTGCTGATCTTTGGAATTCCTGTCAAATATTCATATATGAATAAAAATGTGAAATGAATGCAAAGAAATTTATTTGAAGAGGAACTATCTCAAGTGAGATAAAATTTAATTGAAAACATCCTGCACTGAAGGTCTTATGGACGGCCCGCAAGACTTACAAATCAAGAAACTCTCGAAGGCTTAGTTTTTTTGTTGTCAAGGAACCCCTTTGTTAGGCTTAGCTTCCTTTAACAACTCTTTTGAGATAATTAGTAAACCCCCGAAGGATTGGTTTCTAAAATCTCATTTGAAAACATCCTGCACTGAATGTCTTATGGATGGCCCGTAGGACTTATAAATCAAGATACCCTCGGAGGCTTAGTTTCTTAGTTGTCAAGGAACTCCTTTGTTAGGCTTAGCTTCCTTTAACAGCTCTTTTGAGATAATTAGTAAACCCCCGAAGGTTTGATTTCTAAAATATCATTTGAAAACATCCTGCTCGGAGGTCTTATGGATGGCCCAGAGGTCTTATCATCTTGCTCGGAAGGCTTACAAATGACCCGGAGGATTTAAACATCAAGAAACCCTTGAAAATCAAGCTTAGTTTCTTGGTTATCAAGGAACCCCTTAAAAGGCTTAGTTTCCTTTAACAACTCTTTTAAGATAATTAAGAAACCCCTGAAAGGCTTAGTTTCCAAAATCTCATTTGAAAACATCCTGCCCGGAGGTCTTATGAATGGCCTGAATGTCTTATCATCTTCAGGAAATAGTTTACTATGTAAGAAACTTTGGAAATTGTTTTCTTACTATTCAACAATTTCAGTTTTCAGAAAAGATTAAATGAGAAACTTTGGAAATCGTTTTCTCATTTTTCAAAATAACTTGTTGATTGGGTAATATGCCCCATTTCAAAATAATGTTTCTTCTGTGGATTGCGTCCATCTATTCTTCAGATGTTTGAGTGATTCCTGCATTTGAGGTTTGAATTATACATTCTTCTTGTAAGGTATTTTGTTATCATGATTTTTTTTTCATATGAAAACCTGTAAAACTTCATGTTTGAATGCAATCAAATGTATCAATATAATGCATTTTCTATTATGCAAATGATGTTCTTATGAATGTATGAATTTTGATGCAATCTTCATTTGATTTCAAAGTGGCGAATTTGATCTTCTTCCACTTGATCATTCCTTTCCAGGGTTTACTTCGAATATCAGTGTAGCAACTTATGCTATCAAGCTTTCATTTCTGAAGAACCATTTGATCAACTTGTATCTTTGTGTCTTCTTTGTTTCGTTAAAGTCTCAGAAGAAATGTTTCATTTATAGAACTCTTGCCGTAATCAGAATTATGGCCTTGATGCCCCTATTTTGTCTTCTTTGTATCTTTGTGTCTTCTTAGTTGGTTTCACTAGTTTCTTGTTGTTGAAATTTTAGCTCCCCTTTTGTGGAAAGAAATCTTCATCATATATCGCTTCTAAACTTGGGGGTTGAAGAAAACAAACTTCATCTTGGGTTCATAAATGAAAACACCATATGATCGCAACATTGGTTCAACACTATAATCACTGGTTCATAAAACATTTGACAACACATTCATCATTTCTTGTGGCTTCTGCACAGATGTTCACAAAACATTTGACAACACATTCATCATTTCTTGTGGCTTTTGCATAGATGTTCGCAAAACATTTGACAACACATTCATCCTTTCCTGTGGCTTATGCACAGATGTTCGCCAGTGAAGCTCTTTGCATAGTGGTCAGAGCTTTTGTATGATGTCACAAGACCACACTCAGTGGGAATACAAATGGGACGCTTTGGCATGCCAACATCAAATGATTAGAATAATGCAACTGTATGATGAACAAAGTAAATATGTATAATCAGTTCCACTGTCACTATTTCACCATTTTCATTCTTCATAGCTTTCTGTCTCTTTGGAAATATTTACTCAAATAAATGATCTTAACACAAGATGATGTGGGCCTTCAACATGCTCTAGTATTTGCTGATATGAATGTTCAAAATGCATTCAAAATTGTTTATTGCTGATGTGAGCCTTCAAAATGCCCCACATGGGTCATTTCTGTCTGAAATGGGCCTTCAAAATGCCCCAAGTTTTCATATAAATGTGAGCTTTCAAAATAACCCACATGGATCATTTATAGTTGAAATGGGCTTTCACCATGCCCTTTTAGAACAAACTAATCATTCTTGATGAGTTGTTGATAATGTCACAAAAGAGCGTTTACAAGTGCAATTCTCCAGACTTTCTGACTTATTGAACCACTTGCTTTCAAGAATGTGAAATGATTCATCATTCTGGCCTCGTTTATTTTTTTCTCCAATAGAGGTAGAATAGGCATCAACTTGCTTCAAGGACCTTCCTCATTTGAAACTGTCCTATTTGAAAATGTTATTCCTCTTTTCTTTATTGAAGAATGAAAGAGTTTTATAAAATATTGCTTCTTACAGGTTCACAATAGAATTAAATCATAAGCATGAATTCAAAGAATATCAAAAGAATCAACAACTTTTTAATGTTTGAGAATTATAGCTCTTTGACAAGTATCAAAATTTGGTTTGGTTTCAGGATGGCTTTCTTATTTTCTATGGTTACATCTATTTAAGATGTCACTTCTCTCTCGCTCTTTGTGAACTTTTCCACATGCCTCACTTTAAGGACTTGGTATTTTAAACGGATAAGTACAAAATGACGCAACTAGTATAACCAATTACTTAGACTATCTAGAATACCTCTATTTCAGTTCTCTGGAATCTTCCATTTGTGTTACCTTTGTAAACTCTAGCAAATGCAGTGCGAAAATATCAATCTAAAAATGAAATTTCTAAGTGCTCGTGTGAGGTTGACTATAATAGGTGTTCCTTAACTCCCTTAGCAACTTCTTCTCTTTCTTCTCTTTCTTTTTCTTTTTTTCTTTTTCTTCTTTTCTTTTTTTATTTGCTATTTGAAAATTATCCATAAAGTCAGGGCAATTAACCAATTGCTCTAGAGGGACAATTTTATTGCATATAATATTATAACAGGCTAGCTGAATATTATCCATAAAGCCAGGGCAATTAACCAATTGCTTTAGAGGGACAACTGAAGATTTATTGTATATATAATATAATATGAGTATAAGGCTCCAACTTCTTAAGCTTGTTAAGAAGAACCTGTTATAGTCTAAGTGTTTTGGGTGGAAATCAGAAAATCTCTTCGTTAAAATTCAATTCTTAAGCAACTGACTTAAACTGGATTTATCTATTTGTGAAGATTACGTTCGTCATCAAACGTCATCAATAGAAAATGAGTCTAGTCGGTTTTGTAATGTAATAAACAAATGATGCCCCATGTTGTACGATCCTATATATAAATACCAAGCTTTTTTGCAATTCCTTTCAATAGGAGAAGACTATCTCATATTTGTAATAGGATAATGTTTGGGTATATTTCTTCTGAGGTAAGGTCAAGGGTCATTGTTTTTCCAGTTTTCAATCTTGATATTTTGCCAAAGATTATAATTCTAATCATGAAGAGTTTTTTAATCTCGTTGATATTCAAAGAACTGCAAGATTGCAAAATTAATTCAATGCTCATAACCTTAAAAGCAACACAAATTTATTTATTGCACAAAAGGCAGAGAAAGGAACAAAAAAACAAGTTCAAACAGGATGCTGAAAATAGAAAGGTACTACAGTGGTAGATAACAACTTCCACTTGTTTATTTAGCATGCCCCATCATTTCCTATAATGTTGGGTGTGTAATCGAACCAGATCCTTGTCCTTATTTGCCCCCCATTTCTTGATCGTGTCTACTTTTTTGGATAAACTTTCAGATGAACAAATATCTCTTTTTTCCTGAGCAGTTTCTTGGTAAAATCTCATCATCATCTTTTTCTTCCACGATTGGAAATTGGGCTCAATTTTAGATCCAGAACAAATTTCCTTGGTGATGATAGTTTTGTCTTGGTTCTGAATACTCATTGTAGCTACAATTGTGGTAGTTTTCACCAGACTCCTTAAATTGCCCTATGCCTCACTTGTTTTCAGAAAATCTGATATATGTGTCTGAGGTGTCTTCTAGGTTACATCTGCCCCATTCCTTCTTAGACCTATGGGCCAATCTCGAATTACCTTTCCTTTCATTTATTCATTTCTCATCTTATTCTCATTCTTTAGTATCAGAGAAGTATCGGGAGTTGAATATGCCATACATACTTTACTTGTTTTGACACTATCAACTCCATTTTGGGGATTGACTCTCAATTGTCTGACCAAAATAGACAGATTATTAACATCCACTTCTATGATTCCCTGAACCACAAGGTCTTAAACTTGTCGTTTGAAGTTACCACAATTCTTGATGGAGTATCCTTAGGATCCAACATGATATTCACAAGAAACTTTCTCATTATACCAACTTGGGTAAAGAAGTAACAAAGGCTTAGCCTGACATGGAGTAATAATCTGGGCTTGGAGCAACTTGTAATATAACTTGCTGCACAAAACTGAAGGAAAATTGGGTAGAAATTCTTTTAACCTAATTTTTTCCTTGTCATCATCTTGAAAACCTTGTGAAAGATCGTCTAGATTTTTGCTTTGTTTAGCTTTCTTCAATGGCACTTGAACTTCTTCAATGCTTCTCTTCAACTTAATCTTTGTTGCATTTTCCGAGATCATACCCGATTTTTGGAGACTTATTGGATTTCCACATTCCCTGACAAGTTCCTGGTCATATGTTTTCATCGCATCAGCTACACCACTAACATTAATAATTCGATTCAAATTTGTTACAACATGATCCTATAAGGGTTTCTCTCCATGGATCATATTATTCATCATGTCCATTAATTTGGTTATATGTTCTTTTGAATCAGCCTGGAACTAGTTTGCTTGATAAATCTTCTCTTGTTGAGTCTTGATAAGTTGCTCTTGGAGTTTCTCGATTTTACCAACCCTTGCTAAAATCTCATTCATGGCTCTTATCTTTCTCTAGGAAGACCAAGTTAGCTCCAATTTGATTTCAAAAATTTTATCATGGAATCCTCCACGAATTATTCTCATATTTTCATGATTAAATGCATATAATATAGTTTGAAACTAACAAAATGCGAATGCATGATATAACATTGAAACTACAAATGTAATTAAGCAAGGATACGAATGTAAATGAAAATGTAAGAATGTAGATGTAAAATGAAAATGCAAATGTATGTATGAAAAAGGTGTTACTCAAGAATGATCATCTTAAAACAGCCTTCATTAAACACAAAAGTTTCGGTACATCAAACAAAACTTTACATATAAGGATAGCTTTCACTCCTAACTTCAACAAATATTTACATATAGGGGATAACTTTCACTCCTAACTTCTCTAAAGCTAAGTTAGTTTCCATTCATGCTCAAAAGTTGAGTTATCAATCTTCTTCAATTCCTTCTAAAGTCAGCTAAGTCTATCAACTTATGAGCCATATTGCTTGTCTGGATAACAGCTTCTTCCATGACATTGTCTTTTTTCTTCATCTTCTGTGTCAACTTTCGAAGTTGTAGGCAATGTTGCTTATTCTCCTTTGTGAGGGAATATTTATGGTTACGGAGTTCTTGGACAAGATCTTCATGTATGTTGCAGCTCTTTTTCAGTTTGGTGACCTATGTTATCCACTCTTTTGGGGTGTTTCTTATGCCAGCATTTTGAAAGGTTTGACTGATCTTTTGGAAATCCTCACACATAGTTTTCATCTTTGTATTTAATTTCTTGTTTTCATCCTTCAAATAACATGCTTGAGCTTCATAAAAACCTCTTTTATTCTGAATGCCCATACTAATACTCTTACCGTTGAATACTTTTGGTATCAATCTAACAAGATCTTTGTGTGCATAGCTCTCTTATATCCTCGGAGTTCCCTCAGGATGCCATTCCTCGGCTGCGTCATAGTTTGCTTGATCATAAAACTTTTTGTCCATATATGAAAAACTTTTCAATTTGATGTCCACTCTCGAATCAACACCTTCTCCTTATAACATGATCATGTAATGCAAGCAAAAAAATCAATATAAACAAGTTAAAACAAAATAAAATGTATGAAAAATAAACATGAGAAAGGAAAAATTAAAATGGTTAGTACCAATTAATGGAAAAAATCCTATCTATCATGGTATCTATATATAAATCTTAACCTCATGCTTTCTAGTTACATGCTTTGTTGGGAAAAATTAACCTAGTCGCATGATTTCTAGTTCTCATGCATTTATTCAAAAAAATCAAATTAATTAAAATCTAGAGCTTATTTATCCTTTGTGTACACCTACATACAGAGTTTCAACATTGTCTTAGATCAGGTGAATTTCTAGGGTTTATTATATGCAGGGTTTCGGTTCTACGAGTAAAGGTACTCGATATGTCCTTGTTGGTGCCCCTTGGGCTGCCAAACCCTCAATCCTAGTTCATTACAGACTAAAGTGGATCGGGTTTAATTCGATGGGACATATTTTCCTATGCATGACTCGGAGAATAAATTCTCACAAAGATATAAAGCATATGAACCCTGAAAGCTACTTGCTAGGTCTGACACAGAGAATAAATTCTCACGAATACATCGCTTTCACTCCCACTTAAAAGGGAAAAACTCGAGTATAAAAGATTATGTTATGCAATGCACGCGTTGTGTGTGAAGATAAATTTTCACACAAAAATTAATATCTAAAAATCAGTTAAATATTAATATACAAGAGTATAAAATAAATTGAAAGAAATCAAAAGAATCATAAATTAAATAAAATTTAATTCTCAATTTCCTACTATAGAGACAATATATAATCGATTTAGGTTTGACCAGGGTCCCCAGCGGAGTCACCAAGCTGTCGTAACCGGTTTTCACCCGGGCACGAATTTCATTGGCGGAAAAGTAATGTGAATAAATAAATGGCTTTTTTAAAGAAATGTTTTGGAGTCATCATCGACCTTTAGGGTTAGGTAGGTCGAATACCTAAAAATCATCTTTTAAAATAGTTTTTTTTAAGAAAACACCATTTTAAAGGATAAACCAGTCTGCGCATAACTAGAAATTCATTCTTTTTAGTGATAAAAAGGATTCGTGGTCGGTTACGTTTGGGGAAGGATTAGCCCCCCCCACAACGCCCAAAATTGGTACCCATTGATTATAAATCGTCTCTATTAGTGAAATTTAAGAACTCGAATATGAATTGAATTTATGATCCTATTATTTCATATATTAAAATAATTTTTATAAAATTAAAGTAAATAGGGTATTTATTTATTTAAAAATATATGAAAATGACATCTAATTACTTTAAGACAACCCCTTTTTGAGTATTTAAAAATAAATAAATATTATTATTTAATCAAATTATGAAATTGTTCAAATTATATTGTATTTCATGTAAATATTAGTGACTAAAACATAAAAAAATAAAAAAATAATAATTAAAGTACTATATTTAAAGTATTGAAAAATAAAGGACAATTATAAAAATAAAATAAAATTGCAATTAAATAATGACTAAAATAAAAGAAATTAAAAATATAGAATTAAATTACAAAATATATAAAATTCATGGTCAAAATGAAAATTATAAAAATTAGTGATTAAAATGTAAAACGTAAAGACCCTAATTCGAAATATCATAAAATCTGAGTCTAACAGTGTAATTTATCGATAATTAATTAATAGGGATTAAAATAAAAATTAATTAAATTATAAGGGATTAAAATGGTATTTACCCTAAATATTTATTAATACTAAGACTAATGACTAAATTATAAATAAATAAAATTCAAAGACCGAATCAGAATATTCATAGACTTGATTTAGTGACTAAAATGGAAAGTTTACAAACTAAGAGGACTGCGCACATGATTTTCCCATGAGGAAAATTAAACGGACACCCCTCACCAAAACAGTATCGTTTTGGTGAGGGTATAAATACCCTTTAAACCGGCCCTAAAGAGCCATCTTCCTCATTTTTTTCATTTTTGTTCTTTTTCTAAAAAGAGAACTCTCTTTTTCTTCTCTCTAAAATCCTCCACCGGAGGGACGGCGATCATCGACCGACTGCTGTGAACCACCACCGACATCCACCACCGACCACCATCCACGGTGGCCGGAGTTCACCCAACTATATCAAATCGAAGCCTTTTTCTCTCTAAAGCCGAATCCGACAGTCTTTTCCCCTAAGAACCTTTAGATCACCCTAGATCTAAAGAAAACAGAAGCTTTTACCTCGATTGAAATGTCTCTAGTGACGGTTTGAAGACTAACGGTTGCAGGTAAGTCTTCTCTTCATTTCTTTATTTTTCTGATATTTTTTCCTTGGTTGCTCGATGATTGCTCTCTATGTATGTCTTCGTGTTTTGCTCACTGTTTTGGTTCGTCTCTTCCTTGTTGTTTCTATTTTTTTCCTTCTCTGCAGGATCGGTGGTTTTTATAGCCACCACAGTGTCTCTCTTGAACCGGGTAAAGGAGGGATTTTTCGATGAGTCACCAAACTATAGTGGTGGCTCACCTTAGGGCTTTAACATGAAGGGGCAGTTGCGGCTTCTGGAGTCTTCGGTGAGACGTTATGGCAACGGGGCGTCTGCAGCGATTGGTGGCAACAGAGGTAGCGACCCGTGGCCCTAGGGTTGTGATACCCTAGGGTTTTCTGGATGGAAGCATTAATACCGTTGGATCTCCCTAGATCCAACGGCTACACTCACTGGCTGCTGGAGTTGAGATGATGAAACCCTAGTTGGGTTTAGGGTTATTGTTGGACCAGGTCAGGTGTCGGGTCAACCGGGATCTGGGCCTAGGATCAGGTCTGAATCTGTTCCGGGCCTCCGAATTTGATGCAATTGGGCCTATAATAATAATAATAATAATAATAATAATAATATTTATAATAATAATAATAATAATAATAATAATAATAATAATAATAATAATAATAATAATAATAAAGAGACAACAATTTAGTGTCTACAGTGGGGATAATATATTCATAAATCTCATAACGTTAAATACATAGATAAAAATATGTTAAAATCTATATAGTACAAAATATGCTTCACTTATACATAACCTTTCTTATTTGTGGATAAAATTTCATTCACGTATGTTGTTTTCGTGTCAAAATAATTCATTAATACCAAAAAAATATAAAGAAAATATAGCAAGTGGAAAGTAAGGGTAGGTCCCACAGAGACTCTGTAATTTCTGATTTAGTTATCTTTTTGTGTCTGAATGGTAGAGTTTGGATGGGGATGAAATTTAAGATAAAAATATATATAAAAATGTAATGTGAGATAAGAATAAGATAAATAGGGGGTTTTGAAAAACTGTTTGAAGTTAAGATAAAGGAAAATAAAAAATAAATAGAATAAAATAATAATTAGAGTTTGAAAAGAAGACTTATTGTAAAAAGCAGCCTAAGACTTTCAGCTTTGACTCAGTTTCCTCAGATCATTGAAATAGATTTTTACTTCAGGATTCACGCCGATTACTTGTCTACAAAGATAAATTCTCATGACTATGCTTTGTATACCGAATACCCAAGTGGAATCTTAAATATCAGTTTGTGGATTGATCTAAGCAACATCATTGTTGTAGATCTTAAAGTGCAATTTCCTCTTAGCAAACAATTTTGCTAAGTGTGTTCTTAGGAAGTTGAATGTGCTTCAATAAGTTGATCATTCCTCCCACATTAATCATAACAACAACCAGACCAACGTCGTCTTTTTGGTTATGAAAATTGTTTTGATTTGAAAATAAGCCCAGAAAACAGAGAGAGATATCTGAAACAATTTAAGTGTCTTACAATTCTCACATTTGGAATTGAGTCATCACTTTAGCCTTCGGCTTAAAAGAAAATTAGCTAAGCATGACAAAAATCATACTTATCATATTTTAAAAATAAAACTTGAAACAAAATAAAAACGTGAACTTTCAAAATAAAGAAGAACTTTATAAAACCAGAAGCAATAAAAAGATTTAAATATGAGTTGTAGAGATGTGTCTTTAGGCATACCCTGATAGGGTATTTATAGCCTTCAAAATCCTAAAAACAAGGAAAAGATAATTCCTAAAATAAAGAGATAAATCCTAAAGATAATTCTTAAACTAAAACTCTTAAAATAAACATTGAATAATAATAAAATAATCTTAAAAATAATTCTTGAATTAATTAAACTAAAATCCTAAAAACTTGGGATAATCTTCAATTCGAACTTTAAAACGGGTGTTGATCCATTCGTCATTTTAGAAGCGTTGACTGGACCTTCCGGAGGTGCTGACATCATGTCACGTTAGATGTGTTATGTCCAAAGTCATGCCCACTAATTCAACTTTGATTCAAAAAATAAAAAAATGTAGAATTATACCCTTTAAATGCATTTTAGACACAAAATATTAACTAAATAAATCACTTATCATTCATAGATAAAAGCTTATATTATATATATACTCTTATTGCTTGAACACGAAGTTGTAATTTCAATCTATTTAGTGGAAGAAGTGGGTCTATTGGAGACCTAAATATTCATATACTATAATTGTTATTAATTGATCATCTTTTAAAAAAAATATGATACATTAATAACCCGTACCACACATGATTTGAAATATTTATACATTTATTTTGTTTTATATTTCTTTATCGTATTTTATGTGGTACTTATATTATATAAGAGGTGCTTCCAAATTCAATGATGATTATTTTGATTACTAGAGGCTCCGCCAGTGCGTGCAAGTCTGTTTCTTATATTGTCCCAAGGAAATATGGACCAGAAATCAAAGTTGTTCTTACTATTAATATTATCTGAAAATACTTTAATTAATATTGATTCAAATTACTCATATATTATAACAAAAAAAAAATTAAATTTCAAAGACAGTAATAAGTACATTGGGTGACGGAGCTGTCATTCTTATTTTATGACCCCAACCCCATTCCCTTCTTCCCATTAGGGATGACAAACGGGCGGGTCGGGTGCGGATACCCTCTCTCCCATCCTCATACCCACCTAATATTTTTCAATTCACCACCCGCCCACCACTCATGATGAGTACAAATTTTCAAATTCACACCCACCCACGCAAGTATATTTTCAAATCCATCCACACATCCACTACCAACTAGCGACATACCCATCTAGACTCGCCTGACAGCAAACTAATGGGATGTTGGAGTTGGTTCCCAGACAGTTCGTGATGGGGTAGCAACGCATGCTTCAATTTGTCAGAGGAGTGGCTCTACGAATGTTATGGAGACAGATTGTAGGGAGCATGTAGTCACAGAGCTGGATTGTTGAGTTGCTTTCAATGTTAATGCTCATAGTGCGCCTAATATGGATTTTGAGGGACTAAAGAACATAGAAACTGCTGCTTTTGATGTTAATGCATATAGTACGGCTAATTTGTGTTTGGATGGGCAGCATGGGCTAAAGAACATGGAAAATGACGTGGTTAGTGGGATTATGGGTTTAATCAAATAACCGAATATTTCCCTAATTAAAGACCAAATTAAAGACTAAATATCCTTAATATTTGGTTAAATTATATGTTATATATTATACAATATTAAAATTTATAAATTAGTCTCTAAAATTACACCTAAATTCATAATGGTTCAAAATTTAATAGATATTTAGCTGGACGGGCGGATGCGGGGCAGGTAATGTCTCAAACCCATTACCCGCCCACCACCCACGACGGGTACCACTTTATAAATTCACACCCGCCTACTACCCGCTAAAATTATACCCATCCCCGCTCCAATTGAAGCGAATACGGTACAGAATCCACGAAACTGTACCCGTTTGCATCCCTACTTCCCCTCTCTCGATATCTCATATAGACAACAAATTAACGTTAGCAGCTGTCTGGTCTCTCCTTTCTCTCACTCCCTTTTGCAATAATGACAACAGTCAATTAACTTCCCATAACATCTTTAAACTCGCCTTCCTCTCATTCTCATACCATTTCCAAATGTTTCTTTCCTTGCAATAAAATTGGATAGGTGTGCCCTTGGAAATGTATGAAAAGAAGAGTATTGTGGAGCAGAGAGCAAAGGGGATGATGAAGATCATGGACTGGAATCGCAGAGGATTCAACTCACTTGGATCTCGTCGACTGTAAAACATAATCCGAAAAAGAAAGTGTAGTTTAATGCAAAAGGGAAGTTACATGTTTGTTGTTTTGTTTGTTTAGATGCAATGGTTTATCCATTTTATCGATCACCTTTCGGTGACACAACGTTGACGAAAGTGTTTGTTGGGGGATTGGCTTGGGAGACCCCAGCTGAGAAAATGCGCTGTTACTTTCAACAGTTCGGAGAGATTCTTGAAGCTGTTATCATCAGTGATAAAAACACTGGCAAATCTAAAGGATATGGCTTTGTACGTTTTCTCTTATATCTTCCTCATATGTATATGTACCTATGTATCTGAATAGGATGGATGTTTTTTCGTAGGTCACTTTTCGTGATCCTGAATCAGCTAGGAAGGCTTGCGTTGATCCAAATCCTGTAATCGATGGAAGAAAAGCCAATTGTAACATTGCGTCACTCGGAAGGCCTAGACCTTCACCGCCACGAGGTACTCCCCAAATCTATATTGCTCCGGTAACATACTCGAATACGGGTGTTGTATACGTTCACAACCGAATTCGAGTAACTAGACGATGACGATAATGAATCGGAAATGGTGGATTGATATGCAGGAAGAATTCAAGGTACTAACCCTTATCAGGGTGTTGTACAGCAAGGTGCACCGTCTTATAGTGGAGTTGCAGCACCAGTGCCGCCGCCGCCCCCTACTGTCTTTTTATCCGCTATATGGGTGAGTGCTCGATTATTGTTTTCACTGAAGGAATTAGTTCATCTTTTTGCTTCTACATATTAATAATGTATATTAAGCCATCTTTATAATCTAGTTCAATTCTTATACGGTAAACGAGAATATAGTGAGTTAATCATTTATGAAATCCTGAAAGATGAAGAGAAAGTATCGCTATGCTTTTATAGTGCTCAAATTTGTATTATCAAAATGGCCCCCAACTGATGTTACATATATGAGTTTATACGGAGGGACCCATTCTTAGCCTGTTAATTACTATGTCGTGAGTTGTCTACTTTCTATTTGTTTATTGTAATTTAAAAGAATATGTTCTGACTCTTCTTTTTATCTGAAATATTTATATACTATATTTCATATATGGATATTAAGATATGAAAATAGAGGTTATAGTGATTAAATTGTTGATCATTGTCTTCATCTGCCAAGAGAACTTGAAATAATGATCCAGCTCATTTACAGTTGTCATTTTCATTGTGTACGGACCAATTTAATTAAAGATCCAATACAAGAATAGACCAGCACCTCTTCATTGGCTTTACAGTACCTTTCACTTACGTCAAACACATTCGATCATAAGTGTTTGTTTGTATGTATGGAGTTTTTGATGAATGCCTTGACAGGTACCCAACTTACAGTGCTGAATATGGGTATCACCAAGTAAGTGATCGAACCTCTTTCTCTACCAATTTTCTCAGGGGGAAAAAAGCATTCCTATGTTTCTTTTTTCTTCAATGTTAAGCCGTATTGTTAATGAATAGTGGTGACATTGCAGACGCTCTATAATCCAAAAATTCGGCAGCCACAATACTATCATCAGCTGAATGGGCCATCATCATCATCATCACCAATGGGGTCCCCATATTATTATGGGTATTCTCTGCAAGCTCCAAGGGGAACATTTTCTGCACCACAGGCTCAACGTTTCCTTGGACCTTCCTACCTTTACTACCCTTCTCCCATGGAGGGTTCCTCCCCCTCATATCCTCCCTTTCATCTCACTACCCGTCTCTTTCCTTCCTCCACAGGTAAATCTTTCTTCCGATATTATTCCTCAAAAATTTACTGCAATTCATCACATTAGTATTTGTTACATTCGCAACCACTGGGATATATACTCGTATAAGACATTCACATCAGAGTTCGAATAACATAAATACGAATAAGCTCGAACCTGTGAATGAACTATGTGATTTTTACAGAGTTGTTGACATTGGCCCAAATGATTGATCCATAGAAAGTAATGACGGAGGAGCATAGTGTGGTTTCGGTATATAGCTGGGATAATGACTCATTCCTGCAAATATGGAGAGCCCCACTAGCCATGTTATGCACTATCATTGCTTATATATATATATATATATATATATGCAAACATGGAGATCCCCATATTTATCATCATCTTTTAGAAGATCATATATTCAAAGACTTTTATGTATTTAGAAGATGGTATCTTTACACTCGTTGCACACAAATACTTCATAAGAAATTAAAGAATTGAAACATGGTAGCCTTAAATTGTTATTATCAAACTTTTTTAATAACTAATTTTAGTTGCAGATTCACATACCGAACAGCAAACCACCACAGAAACAGAAGGAGGTGCCACTGCCATTACATCTGAAAGCCCAAAAACCTAAAAGGGAACAACAGTTACCCCTGCCAAATGAAACATTCAAAATTGTACAATCTTGATGAGTTTATTGCTCTTCATTGTCCACCTTTTTTCACTCTTAAATTCAAATTTGATACTTACATTTGAATAATATGAGTTTTGTCAATGGTCTAACATGAACATACTCCTGACATACAATTGTCATTGATACAATAACAACAATCCAACTCTGGGTTTAATTCAATTTATTTGTACAATTATTTATTGATAAAAATAAGTGTCGATTATTGATGAAATATGTGGCATTTCATTGATTTGGAATATGAAATGTTGAAATATTTTCTCCTTAAAAAATAATTTAATTATTTAAAATTTTAAAATAATATTTTTTTAGAATTATTATTTATTAACGCATTTAAAATTGAATTACTATTATAATCTTAAATATATATATTTTTGGCTTGGTTCAAGCTCAATATAATATAACTCTTCATTTTTGTCATGTATTTTAAAGTTGTTGAATATAATGTGATTCAAATTTAATAAAAAATAATTTTAACTTGAATTTTTTTTAAGAAATAGAACTTAAGAACCAAATAAAATAAAAATAATTTTTTTATTTATAAAATATTTTTTCAAAATTATAATTTGAATATTTTTTTTAATTTTAGAAAAAAATTCTTATATTAAAAATTATTTGTAAGTTTTAAAATTATTATTTAAAAATATTAAAATGAAATTTTAATTATAATATTAAATAAAATATTATCTATTAATTTTCTCTAATTAAAAAACGCACTAATTATTTTACAATAAAATCTACAATTTAATGTTATTTAAATAAAAAACAATTTGTTACCCAACAGTGAAGCTTTTTGCCTTCATCCATTGGCTCAGAAACGCAGAAGACTGGGGTTTGAGCTGACCATAATAGTGTTTTTTTCCTCCAAACTCTAACGGTCGACATTTGATCCCACCTTTTCCTCCCCTCCCTTCCTCCAACGCAATCCCCTAGTTTCTCCCACCCCTAACAAATCTCACTTACAAATTTTCAAAAACAAGAAAGAAAGCAAATTTTCCCTTGCATTGATTCGAAATTTCCACATTGGCGACCAAGACTCCTTCTACTCGCGGGGAACACGTCTACCTGGCAAAGCTCGCCGAGCAATCCGAACGCTACGATGAAATGGTCCAGTTCATGGAGAAAGTATCGGCTTACGCCGATAACGAGCAACTCAGCGTCGAGGAACGCAACCTACTGTCCGTTGCTTACAAGAACGTGATCGGCTCTCGCCGTGCTTCCTGGCGGATCATCTCTTCCGTCGAGCAGAAAGAGGAGAGTCGCGGTAACGAGGATCACGTCGCTAAAATCCGTGAGTATCGATCCAAGATCGAATCGGAAATCTGCTCAATCTGTGACGGCATCTTGAAGCTTCTTGACAAAAGGCTCATCCCCTCGGCTTCCTCTGGAGATTCCAAGGTCTTTTATCTTAAGATGAAGGGAGATTATCATAGGTATTTGGCCGAGTTCAAGACTGGAGCCGAACGCAAGGAAGATGCTGAGAGTACTCTCAATGCTTACAAATCTGCTCAAGTAAATTCTTCCCTTATTTTCTTCGATAATCCTTAAGAGTTTTGTTTTTGCTAACTTTTTTCCGTTTCTCAGGACATTGCAACCGCCGAGTTGCCCCCAACTCACCCAATCCTACTCGGACTGGCACTTAATTTCTCTGTTTTCTACTACGAGATTCTGAATTCTCCTGATCGCGCTTGCAACCTCGCGAAAAAGGTAGCTTACAAATTCACCATTGTTTTTCGTTTAATCTAAAAATAAAGTTGTAATATAATCCTACTTTTTGATTGACGTGTTGGATTTTGATTGGTTATAGGCATTTGATGAAGCAATAGCAGAATTGGATACTTTAGGCGAAGAATCATACAAAGACAGCAATCTCATTATGCAACTCCTCCGTGACAATCTCACTCTCTGGACCTCCGATCTGCAGGTGGATTTAGTTTTAAATAAACTCCTTCTCCCATTTATTTATCGAATTTAATAACGATAATATTTCAATAATTAGGATGATGGAACCGATGAGATTAAAGCAGCGGCCAAGAACGAGGGAGATGAGAAGCAGCCAAAGCAGTAGTCACAACTCTCGAGTGAGAGACGCCTTCGTTTCTATTATAAGTGGCCAATTGTTTGAGTCAATTTAACATCACATATTCAAATTATGTAAGTTCTTATTTTAACCACGGAGATAAAAAAAAAACACTCTGATGTTTAGCACATTAAAATATATATGCGACATATCAAAACACATCACTCATTGTTCTTATTAAGTAAATATAAAAAAAAAACCAATGATCATAATTTATTTCAAAATTTTAATTTTAATTGTAGTTTAAATATTATTAAATTCTCAATTTTATGTAAATTATATGATTAGCACCTAAATTATTACTTTTATTATGTTTTAGTACTTAAATTTTCACGTCACATTTCACTTTCTTCATCAAATTTTTTAATTAATCTTATTCAATCAATTAGGTAGTACCACAAGTCACCACTTATGAGGATAAAATGAATAAAATCTTAATTTTTGCTCCCAACATGAATTAAACTTCGACCACTTGCATGAGATGCAAGAGACACATACACTAAGTTAGACAAATCATTTGATTTAATTTCGCCACATTTCGTATTAACTTATATAATGATATCACAATAAAATAAATATTTTTCAATGATTATAAAATTCGAATATGTGACACATTAAATTAATGACCAATAGTTTAGGTATTCAACTATACTGTGAATATATTTTTATTAAGCCAAACTTAATACTTACATCATTTTTAAATTAAAGACTAATTTTTTACTTTATTTTAAAATAAAAATAATTAAATTATTTATATATTTTTATAATTTATATTAAATCATTCTAAAATGTATATTTATAGTATTATAAAATTTTTATTTAATTTTTAAAATTATATTATTTATTAGAAATAATATTATTTTTAAATTATATATTTAGTTTCATACAATATTATTTAAATTTAAAAATTATAATTTAAATTAATATTATTTTAAATAATTAATTAATATTATTTAAAATAATATGATTTTAAAAATTAAGCAAATATTTTGAAATATTTTTATAGTATTATAGATATATTTTTTAGAATAATTTAATATAAAATTTATAAAAATATATAAATTATTTAATTATTTTTATTGCTAAATAAAGTAAAAAATTAATTTTTAATTTAATAATGATTTAAGTATTAAATTCAGTATAAAAAGGATTTGTAGTATTGTTGAATGGCTAAGCTTTTGTTCATTAATTTAAAGTGTCAGATATTTGAATCTTATAATCATTGAAAAATATTTATTTTGTGGTGATGCTATTATATAAGTTAAATACAAAATATAATGCAAATAACCTAAATGATTAGCTTAGCTCAATGATACAATTAATAATTATATTCTAAATACAATTACAATTACATTCTTAAAATAAATTAATCATAAAATGATAACTAAATTTCTTAATATTTGCTTAATAAAGACAATTTATTTAGTGATGTGTTTAATGTGTTAGTTAATTACATGTTTTGATGTGTGAACATTCTTTCGTAAAAATTTTCCATCATAAATATTTTAGTTTTAAGACATTGGAATCATGTTATTAATTTTCAAAGATTAAAATATTATAAAAATAATTATTCGATGTTGTTAAAACATTTTTGATATTTCGATATAACAAATTAAGTTAAATGAATTTTAAGATTTTTACAAATGATTTTACAATTTATATTCGATTCAATTTATCGAATATCAAATTATTACTCCAAGTCTTTGAAGATCAATTTTAATCCTTACTAAATGTGTAAAATTGTGATTTGTACTTAAACTATTTTTGAAGCAATTTTTCAAAGTATTTTAAACCAAAATCAAGCCTTAAATCAATTTTTCAAAGGCATGCACCGATGCATCAATACCATGCATCGATGCATCAATGAATAAATTGAAACATCGAATGCATTCCATGCACCGATGCACTCTCCATGCATCGATGCACTCTGATTTAATTAAAATATCGAATGCATTTGATGCATCGATGCACAATCCATGCATCGATGCACCAGGCTATTTTTCAAACATCGAATGCACTTCATGCATCGATGCACTCTTAGTGCACCGATGCACTAGGATTCCAACGGTCAAAATATTTGAAATTTTACACTATTGCACCGATGCATAATGGTCATGCATCGATGCATGAGACGCTCCCACCCAGAAAATTAATTGTTTTCACACAATAACGGCTCTATTGACTCCACTAATTATCACCAACGTTCAGAATTGATTCAAGGAGTATTTAAACAAGTTTAGAAGCCATTGATCAACAACAAGAAACATCAAGCAATTAGAATCAAGAGAGAATCAAAGAGAAAGCATCAAACCTCAAGTTTGAGCATTTCAAGCCTATTTTTCATTCAATATTCATTTTGCTTTCAAGAACACTTATTGTGCTAAATTTTATTTATTCTTGAGTGTTCTTTCTTTGTTCTAGAATTGTGCAAACATATTTTCCTTGTGAGATTTTTCTTGTAAGTTTGCAAATTTGTATTTCTCTTTGAGAAAAGAGTATTCTCAAGAATTGGGGTATATTCTTGAGGGAGTTGTAAGGTTATATCTTTGGCCTAAAAAGAAAGAACAAATTAGTGAATTTGTTGGAAAATCCTTAGTGTGGATAGCTAAGGTAGTGGACGTAGACTTTGGTTGATAAAATCGAACCACTCTAAATTGCTGTGCAATTTCTTTCAATTTTCTGCAAAAGTTTTCACCAATTTTTTTATTGCCAATTCACCCCCCTCTTGGCCGATTCAGTCAATCGATTAACTCAACAATTGGTATCAGAGCCTAACTCATTTGAAGGTTTAATCGCCTCTTGAGTCGATTCGGGAATAGTTATATCGATAATCAAAGTCATCAATGGCCTCCGCTTCAAACTTCGACTCCGGTCTCGACTCGATGCCCGTCAACAAGCCTCATTTCTTCAATGGAGCTAACTATGCCTATTGGAAGAATAGAATGATGTACTTCATTCAAGCAAGTGACATGGGAGCATGGAATGCTGTAGAAGAAGGATACATCAAACCTCTCACTCATCCAAGGTTGTGGAGTGAAGGAGAGACAAGAATGTTCCAGCTCAACTCCAAAGCCATCCATATCATTTTTTGTGCTCTTGGACCGGATGAATACGGAAGAGTTTCATCGTGTACAACCGCCAAAGAAATATGGGACAAACTTCAAGTCACTCATGAAGGTACCGATGAGGTAAAGAAATCTAAAATTAGTATTCTAACGCATAGCTATGAAAATTTCAGGATGAAACCAAATGAAGATATCAAAGCTATGACAGATAGATTTTCAACGATTTTCAATGGTCTCAAATCATATGGAGAGATCATTTCAAATGAAAAGCTTGTGAGGAAGTTAGTCTACTCCCTCCCAAAATCGTGGCAATCAAAGAAGACGGCAATCATCAAGTCTAAGGACTTAACATCCTTAACTCTTGAAGAGCTAATTGGGTCACTCCTCACTCATGAAATGATGCTCGAAGATGAGGTGGACCTCGACAAGATTGACGAGACACCAAAAGAGAAGGAGAAGAAGAAAAACATTGGAGTTGCTCTCAAATCCACAAAAGATGAGAGTGATTCGAATAACGATGACGATGACGAGGAAATGGTATTGTTTGCCAAACGGTTCAGAAAAATGATGAGACCTTATCGAGGAAGAAAATTCAAACGAAATGAAGGCCTAAAAAATGAACCGAAAGAGAAGGACCCAATCATTTGCTACGAATGCAAAAAGCCAGGGCATGTCAAATATGATTGCCCACAATTGAAGAAAAAGGGTCAATCAAAGAATAAGCACAAGGCTCATGTGGCTACATGGAGCGATGAAGAAAGTTCCGATGAAGAGGAACAAGAAGTAGCTAACTTGTGCTTGATGACATTTGGGGAAGATTCTAAGGTAACCTCTAACTCATCCGATTTTGATGATTTATCCTATGATGAGTTATTAAGGGAATATAATGGGTTGGCTTCGGATTATGAGAAATTATTTTTAAAATATAAAAATGATGTTTCAAAATTGAAAAATGAAAACAAACTCATATCCAAAACCAACAACGATCTTGAAAGTAAAATCAAAGATTTGCAAATCAAACTAGAAGAGTTTGAAAAGAAAAATTTAGATTTGCAAAATTTACTTTCAAAGATCAATGATGATCATCAAAAGAAAATTGATGATCTTAAAACTTCTTTTGATAAAGTTGGAACAAAACATTTTGAAAAAGGTGGAAATTCAAAATCCAACTTTGTTAGAAAAAGTTTTAGAAACTACAATCATAGAGGTCCCCAAAGAACCTTTAATGGAAAAATCGTTAGAAGTATGTGGGTTCCTAAAGAACTCATTACTACTAAAGATAAAAATATCCTATACAAATGGATACCTAAGGGGACTAGGATTTTGGAAACTAATGAATATGGACCCAAAAGAATTTGGGTACCAAAAATAAAAAATTAATCTATGTTTGTAGGGAAAGGAGCATTGCTATAAGGCACGGGAAACAAATTCAAATTCATGGTACCTTGATAGTGGATGCTCAAGACACATGACCGGAGACAAAAGCCGGTTCATTGAGCTTAACGCCAAAAATGGAGGAGAAATGACTTTTGGAGACAATTCAAAATGTCACATTGAAGGTATTGGTACAATAGGTAATACCTCTTCCATACAAATTAAAAATGTTTTATATGTGAATGGATTAAAGCATAATCTATTGAGTATTAGTCAATTATGTGATAAAGGATTCAATGTCTTATTTGAAATTAATGGTTGTAAAGTCATTGACATTGCATCTAATCGGATTATGCTTGTTGGTCATTGAATATGAAACATATACATGGTGTATTTAGATTCTTTTGATATGACTAATTTATGCCTAGTTGCTAAGGATGAACATGATAGTTGGTTATGGCATAGGAGACTAGGACATGCTAGTATGAGTGTTTTGCAACGGTTAATTCAAGGAGACCTAGTAAGAGGGTTGCCTAAGCTTAAATTTGATAATGATAAAATCTGTGATGCTTGTGCTAAAGGAAAACAAAAGCGAGTTTCTTTTAAATCCATTAATGATGTATCAACTAGTAGAGTTTTACAATTGATCCATTTAGATCTCTTTGGGCCAACTAGAACTACTAGCTTGGGTGGAAAACAATATGCATTTGTCTTGGTAGATGACTATTCTAGATATACTTGGGTTCTATTTTTAAATACTAAAGATGAAGCATTAGAATAATTCATCACGTTTTTAAAAGTAATCCAAAATGAAAAAGGTTACTCTATAACTAGTGTTAGGAGTGATCATGGAACTGAATTTGAAAATCTTGGATTTACTGAATTTTGTAACTCTAACGGTATTAGCCATAATTTTTCAGCACCTAGAACCCCTCAAAAAAATGGAGTTGTTGAGAGGAAAAATCGAACTTTAGAAGAAATGGCTAGAACCATGCTTTGTGAAAATAATTTGCCAAAATATTTTTGAGCGGAAGCCACAAATACCGCTTGTTATGTTGTAAATCGAGTAATGATTAGGCCAATTTTAAAGAAAACTCCATATGAAATTTTCAAAAATAAAAAGCCTAACATTAGTTATTTTCATCCTTTTGGATGTAAATGTTTTGTTTTAAACAACGGTAAAGAAAACCTTGGCAAATTTGATGCTAAAAGTGATGAAGGAATTTTTCTAGGTTATTCCTTAAATTCTAAAGCCTATCGTGTATTTAATAAAAGAACTTTAGTTGTAGAAGAGTCTATACATGTTATTTTCGATGATAATCCCCTTCCGAGGAAGGATTCTTGTGTGAATGATGATGTAGGTGTTATAAATACAAATGATGTTAGACATGACGTTGGAGAACCATCATCAAAGGAAGAAACGAAAAATGAGGAAACTCACGATCCTCTTGAGAATCCAACCATTGAAGAAAGGAAAGTATCTTATCCAAGAGAGTATAACTATGTCAAGAATGGTGAAATTATAGGTGATCCATCAAAAGGGGTAACAACTCGATCTTCTCTTAGAAATATTTGTAATTATGTTGCATTTATCTCATGCATAGAGCCTAAGAATATTAAAGAAGCATTAAATGATGAACATTGGATTATGGCTATGCAAGAAGAGTTAAATCAATTTGAGAGAAGTAAAGTATGGACATTAGTTGAAAGGCCTAGTAATAAATCTACTGTAGGTACTAGATGGATATTTAGGAATAAGCTTGATGAGAGTGGTAATATAGTGAGAAACAATGCTAGACTTGTTGCTCAAGGGTATACTCAAGAAGAGGGCATAGACTATGATGAAACATACGCTCCCGTAGCTAGGATGGAAGCAATTAGAATGTTATTAGCATTTGCATGTTTCAATGAATTTAAATTATATCAAATGGATGCTAAAAGTGTATTTTTAAATGGTTTTATAAAAGAAGAAGTGTATGTGGAACAACCTCCAGGTTTTGAAGATTCAAATTTTCCAGATCATGTTTTAAAATTGACAAAAGCTCTTTATGGTTTAAAGCAAGCTCCTAGAGCTTGGTATGAAAGATTGTCAAATTTTTTAATTGAAAAAGGTTTTTCAAAAGGGAATGTTGACACTACATTGTTTTTGAAGCATAAAGGTAAAGATTTTTTAGTAGTTCAAATTTATGTTGATGATATAATATTTGGTTCTACTAATGATGTTCTTTGCCAAGAATTTTCTAAGCTAATGCAAAGTGAGTTTGAGATGAGCATGATGGGGGAGCTCTCATTTTTCTTGGGACTCCAAATCAAGCAAAGAAAAGATGGCATCTTCATCAATCAAGCTAAGTACGTCAAAGATATGCTCAAGAAGTTTGGACTGGAAAATGGGAAACCTCATGACACTCCAATGAGCTCTTCAACAAAGCTTGACTTAGATGAAGGAGGTAAATGTGTAGATGTTAAATTATATAGGTCAATGATTGGATCTCTACTCTATCTAACTGCAAGTAGACCAGACATTATGTTTAGTGTTTGCTTATATGCTAGATTTCAATCATGCCCTAAGGAATCACATTTACTAGTTGTTAAGAGAATCTTTAGATACCTTAAAGACACTCTTAGTTTAGGACTTTGGTATCCTAAAGACTCTAGCTTTAGCTTGCATGCTTTTTCTGATATGGATTATGGAGGATGCAAATTAGATAGGAAAAGCACCTTCGATACTTGCCAATTCCTTGGAAATATGCTGATTTCTTGGTTTTCAAAGAAACAAAATTGTGTTGCATTATCTACTACTGAAGCCGAATACATTTCAGCTGGTAGTTGTTGTGCACAAGTTTTATGGATGAAACAACAACTTTTTGATTATGGAATTGAAGTTGGTACCATTCCTATCAAGTGTGACAATACTAGTGCTATTTGTCTCACTAAAAATCCCATCCAACACTCTAGAACTAAGCACATTGAAATAAGACATCACTTCATTAGAGACCATGTCACTAAGGAAGATGTAGTTCTAGAATTTGTTGATACTTTGCACTAATTAGCGGATATCTTTACAAAACCTTTAGACAAAGAAAGATTTTGGACACTTAGGAGAGAATTAGGTTTAGCCAACCTATCTTCACTTAGTGTTTAAAATAATTTTTAGCACTTTTAAGAATAAATGAAAAATGCTTATAATAGTAATTTTTGATTGCATTCATTGCCATTAGTTAGGGGGAGTTTATGTTATTTGGTGAAAATTAATTTTATGTTCAAATATTTTTTAAGAGATTAACTTGATTGATTGAACATGGTTAATTTTTAATATATGAGTTGCCAAAACCACTAAAGCTAAATAATTTAGCATTTTAAGTGTTTAAAATGGATTTTTGACATTTTTGTGCTTAATGCACTGATGCACTTAACAATGCATCGATGCATCCCTTTGAATGTGCATCGATGCATCCGCATGATGCACCGATGCATGCCTTGAATGTGCATCGATGCACAAGATCATGCATCGATGCATCGGTCGGGTTTTGGGTTAAAATTCCTCATTTTCTTCATTTTCTCAAAACCTAAAACCCCTCTCTCAAATCCGTTCGTCTCTCTCTCTCTAAAATCTCCATTCTTGCTCAAAATCAACGATTTTTCGACGGAATTTTCAAGCTTTTCAACTCCCAAACCTGCTTCAATCATTAAATCGTGCAAAACAACTCCTTATCTCTCTCAATCCAAATTTTCAAGGTATTTTTCTAAAAACCTCTATTTTACAAATTTATGATTTTAGAACTAGTTTTAATTAGTTCTAGGATGTACATTATATCGGGCATTGATTGTTTGTTGGTTTTAAACAAGATTTTACTGCCAATTTCTTCCAAAACAAACAATTTTTCAAAAAAAAATTTATTGGATTTCAAAAATTAAAAAAAAAATAGTAAGATTTTTGATTTAATTTGTTTTTGTTTTCATGAAAACTATATTATTATGATTATCAATTTTTTAATAGTTTTCAAAACATGCCCATTAGGATTGATTTAGAGAACCTTGAAATATTGAGGACTCAATTGAGTTTTGGGATTGATTGTGCATACATATGTTTTCAAATTGCAGGTAATATTCCTTATTCCGTTTCCTTTAATCATGTCTAATCCAAAACGTCCTAGAACTTCGTCTAGTCGTTCTCGTTCAAACCAACCGCCAAATCCCGTTCCTCCACCACCCACTAGTCTATTAGGTTCTTGTCTTAACATGCCTGAGCGTCGTAGAGACGAACTGTACTCTAGGTACAGAAATTCTTTCCAAACTTATAGAATTCGTGAAGAGCGTATTCCTTCGCTTCAAGCTATGGTTGACATCAATTTCGAATACCTCCCAATTCTTAAACAATGGAAGTTTGATAAACTTTTTTTTCTTCAACCTAACATTTTCCACCAATTAGTCCGCATTTTCTATTCCAATGCGGTCTGTATTCAAAATCAAACCCAATGTGGAACCATCGGAATTAGATCCTATCTTCTAGGACAGTACATTGTTGTTGATTCCGCAACTATTGCTTCTCATTTCGGGTTAGATGATGATGGTGTGTTTGACGAAAAAGAATCTGTGGCTTATCCCTATACTCCTAATGCTAGTGTCAGTACCCTTCGAACCCATCACGACGTGTTCCTTCATTTTATTATTTCTTGGTGGTTTCGTCCTTCTGCTGGTAGGTACTCCACTCTACGTGCTAGGGAAAATAAATCTTCCACAGGTCAGTTTTAGTCAACTAGTAGACATCGTAAACATTGTTCCTTCTAAACATGTTGAAACATTAGCCTACGGATGTCTACTTAGTAACATGTTTATCAAATTTGGTCTAGACGTTTCTCTCGACACTCTCATTCCTCTCCAAAATCAAATCAATCTCACTTCTTTAAAGAAAGCGGATTGGGTTCAAGATGAACGCACCGGTTTTTGGGTCTTCCGACCAAATAAACAAACTCTGGGAGCTAGTTCTTCTCGTGCTCCTCCTCCTCCTCCGGCTGCGAATGTTGATCCCGAGCTTCAAGGGATATTTCAAGATATTGACGATCCAGCTAATGCACCGAAACCCGCTCGGCAAGAAGATCAAACACCACCTTGTTTCTGATCTTTTTTAAAGGCATTTGATCTACGATTTGCTTCCATGGAGTCTCAGATTACTGAGTTTCAGAGGGAGATGCGTGATCGTATGGATGCTCTGACTCTTGAAGTTCGAGCTCATTATCCTTCTCTTCACGATCCTCTGATGGAGTAGATTTGTATTTCTTGTCATGCTTTCTTAAATTTAAAACTTGGATTGATTTTGATATTTCTGGTTTGTTTGTTTTTGGATACTTTTACTTTGATTGGTTGTTGAATGTTTGGACTTATTTTATATTTATGGATGCTTGAACTTAATATATATTGGTTTGGTTAAATTTTCTTATTTTTGCATCATTAGACATATATGACCAATTATCCATTGCATGTATATGAATATTGATTTATGAACTAATGGCTAACCTCTCTTTTGATTGTGATCTTAGCAGCTTATAATTAATAAATCAATTGGCTTAAGTTTTTCAAAACATTCTTGTATAAAACGTTTTATAGAGTCTTTTTGATTTAACAAAAAGGGGGAGAAGATGTGTGTCATAGTAAGGGGGAGTAATTTTTCAAAAGCTGATTTCAAAAATAATTTTCTAAATCTTAAAATTTCCCAAGTGTTTTGTTATATCAAAAAGGGGGAGATTGTTAAAAACATTTTGATATTTCGATATAACAAATTAAGTTAAATGAATTTTAAGATTTTTACAAATGATTTTACAATTTATATTCGATTCAATTTATCAAATATCAAATTATTACTCCAAGTCTTTGAAGATCAATTTTAATCCTTACTAAATGTGTAAAATTGTGATTTGTACTTAAACTATTTTTGAAACAATTTTTCAAAGTATTTTAAACCAAAATCAAGCCTTAAATCAATTTTTCAAAGGCATGCACCGATGCATCAATACCATGCATCGATGCATCAATGAATAAATTGAAACATCGAATGCATTCCATGCACCGATGCACTCTCCATGCATCGATGCACTCTGATTTAATTAAAACATCGAATGCATTTGATGCACCAATGCACAATCCATGCATCGATGCACCAGGCTATTTTTCAAACATTGAATGCACTTCATGCATCGTGCACTCTTAGTGCATCGATGCACTAGGAGTCCAACGGTCAAAATATTTGAAATTTTACACTAATGCACCGATGCATAATGGTCATGCATCGATGCATGAGACGCTCCCACCTAGAAAATTAATTGTTTTCACACAATAACGGCTCTATTGACTCTACTAATTATCACCAACGTTCAGAATTGATTCAAGGAGTATTTAAACAAGTTTAGAAGCCATTGATCAACAACAAGAAACATCAAGCAATTAGAATCAAGAGAGAGAATCAAAGAGAAAGCATCAAACCTCAAGTTTGAGCATTTCAAGCCTATTTTTCATTCAATATTCATTTTGCTTTCAAGAACACTTATTGTGCTCAATTGTATTTATTCTTGAGTGTTCTTTCTTTGTTCTAGAATTGTGCAAACATATTTGCCTTGTTAGGTTTTTCTTGTAAGTTTGCAAATTTGTATTTCTCTTTGACAAAAGAGTGTTCTCAAGAATTGGGGTATATTCTTGAGAGAGTTGTAAGGTTATCTCTTTGGCCTCAAAAGAAAGAACAAATTAGTGAATTTGTTGGAAAATCCTTAGTTTGGATAGCTAAGGTAGTGGACGTAGACTTTGGTTGATAAAGTTGAACCACTCTAAATCGCTGTGCAATTTCTTTCAATTTTCTGCAAAAGCTTCCACCAAATTTTTTATTGCCAATTCACCCCCCTCTTGGCCGATTCAGTCAATCAATTAACTCAACAGATGTAATACATTTTTTTCCTCACAAACTATCTTAATCTACTGTAATATAATGGTGAAATGACATTGTTTTTCAAAAGAAAAAAAACTTTACTATTAGGGTCTGTTTGGTTGAGGGAATGTGGGATTTCCATGGGAATGGAATCCACATTCCCACGTTTGGTTGGCTGATATGATCCTGTCTAGCTCCAATTTTCTCCATGACTTGATCACACCATGGATGTTATTCAAATCTGGTTCTAAGGGAGTTCTACCTTACTTTATATTATATTTACTTATTTATGCACTATATATCATTATAAGCATACATTTGCAGACTAGACTATACTTGAATTATCATAATATGTGTATTCATTCATTATAAGGTTTGCATCATTGATTGATATTCAAGCATATAATCTATAGTTATAATAATAAATATTCATTCATTAACATATGATGCATAATTTATTATTATAACCTATAGTCACATCTTTATATTATAAGTTATTTAATTTAATTACTTAGCTTATATTATGCTTTCTTTTATACATACATAGGCGGCCACATGATGGGAGCTAACTTAAAGCTAGCATTGGAGTCCAAGAGCTATGGAAACTTTACTAGGACAACTCAGGGACTGCTCATGATCATTTTTGGACAAAGTTGTCAGCTGACCCCCGAGCTCATAGCTAACTTGAGCTGGACTTTTGAGCTAGCTAGAGGTCTCATTTCAGCTGGAGAGTTACACCATCACCACCACCACAAAGAGCACTACAAATATGGTCTAGGTCAATTTTTGTGGATTCGTACCTTTTCGCGAAGAGTTGCCATTCTAAGAGGTGTCTTTTCATAAGGAGCTGACCAAAAACTCATCTTCATGTACTTCATCTATGGCCAGCTCATTTTCAGCTCAAACCCATGGGAAGTAGCTCAAATGATGAAGGTTGCTTCACACAAATGTGCCATTTCATAATTAGTTGCTGCCCCATTGATGCCATGTCACCTAGATGCAAGTTGGATGCCAAGTCACGCCTAGTTGCTGCCTATCTCCATTCCATGGACTTCAAGACATCATCCTATGGTTGCAACCTCACCAAAGCATTGCAAGAAGACCCATGTGCATTCAAGTAGGCTGCCATGTGCATCATTCAAGCATGTGCACTCCATGTGACATCAAATTGGCGCCAAAACACCAAGGGATGCTTCTTATTCGGCCAAAGACTCTTTCCTCTTCATTTTGGCTCCCAAATAACTTCCAAATGCATTCAAATCATCCTTAGGGCCGAACCAACACATAACCATTCGGCCAAGAGCATGTATCTTCATTTAAATCATGTATTTTAATCAAAAATCATGTATTTTTCAAAGGGGTTGGAACCTTGGTCGAACCATTAAGTGTTTATTCGGCCTAAACCCTTTGAAAACTATAATTAGGCTAGGCTATTTACATATTAAGACAACCCTTTGATAATATAAAATCCTTGTGAGATTATTCTCTCTTCAAGTTCTTTTTAGAACTATATCGATTAAGCAAGCTTATTTCTTAAGTTTGTGGCGTCATTCCTTCCCCTTGATACTTCTGGTTCCTAGTTCATATAACTAGTGGGTCAAAGTCCTTGCTACCATCCCTTATAAGACTTATAAGAAACAGGTCTTTGTTTTTTATAGCATTGGTTCCTTCTTAGTTTTATAAGATACTATTTCCATCACCATCTTTCCATCACCATCCTCCATCACCATTCACGCCCATATCATCATCCTTCCATTACAATCTCTTCATCATTAAATCATCCTTCATTCATCAACAAGGCATACTTCATTACCACCATTGAAGGCCGAAGTCAACATCACTTGAAGGAGATTTATTCAACATTTTCGCAGCCTACTTTGATATCATTTCTTGCCATTTCCTTTCTTATCATTTCATTTCTTCTTCTATATTTCCATTTTAATCATTTCTTTCTTTTAATTTTTTTGCAGAATACTTATCAATTCAAAGTGTAGCATTTGGTGTCTCTCCTAGATCGGGAAATAACAAGGTTGCCAACTTCTCCATTACTGAAGAAGCCTGGTTAGCCTTACATCTAGCGGTAATCAGAGCTTTGTTGGATTGACAATCAAGTGTTGCAACAAAAGCAACAAGAAGAAAAAGAAAGAAAAAAAAAGAAATAAAAAGACTCCTACAACAAATTTGGAGTGCAAAAGAAAGAAAAGAAAAAGAAGAATCAAAAGCAAAAGAGAAGAGAAGAAAAAGTTGCGAAACACACTCAAAGATAAGCACATTACAATATGCCCCAACAACAAACTAGAATGAGGTATCCTTGTTGTTTCTTGTGAAGGAAGATAGTAATTGTTGCAACTTGAGTTGTAAGTTATCTTCATTTTCTCTTTATTTCATTTCATTTTCTTTCATCTATTCTTATTCCATTACCTTATCATTTTCTTAACCCTTTTTCTATCATACCCTATATAATAACCATTTCTATCCATTTATAAGTCGACGCACAAACTAAAGAGACTTGCTCAATCTTGAGTTAGTTCTTAAAAAGGACACACAAGAGAGAATTGAGCGGTAAAAGGCAAACGAGAGGGTGAGATCAAAAGGGGGATCAGAAAAAGCCAAGAACATATCCCCGAGTACAAACACGAGTGTGAGTGGAGTGACATTTTAATTTCTTTGGAGTGTTACTGTGAGGTTTTATAGGAGTGTTCTTGGTAAGGTCCTTTTACACATTTTCATTCTTTATTTCACTGACAATTTTTCATCTTTTCAATGAAGTATGAACAACAAAGAATGAATGCATTTCACACTCGTTGCCTTGTAGATAGTAAAGTGTGTCTTGTAGCTATTGACGGAGGAAGTTGTGCAAATCTTGCAAGCACATCCATGGTCACGAAGTTGAGACATACAACATTCAAACATCCCAGCCCATATGTTTTGCAAGGATTAAATGAAGAGTTAGAAGTCACAAAGCAAGTTGTCATCCCGTTTTCAATTGGAAAATATCAAGATGAAGTTCTTTGTGATGTTGTACCAATGGATGCTGGACATATACTTTTGGGAAGACCGTGACAATTCGACAGACGAGCAATTCATGATGGGTTTACAAACAGATTTTCTATAACCTGTAATGACAAGAAATTCACTTTGACACCACTTTCTCCTAGTAAAGTAAATGAAGACCACCACCATTTGAAGAAAATAATGGAATCATTCAAAAACGTTAAAACGTTGAAAATAATGAGAATCAAAGTGTAGATGAAGAAAACGTTGGAGTTGAAAATAAGAAAGATGAATTTGGAGAAAAAGAGGAGAGTGAAGAACAAATTTTATCTAACATTTCTTCTCCTATCCTTCCTTATGTTTTGCAGGGCAATTTCAGAGACGTATCTTTTCAAGGTGATGATTCAAGAATCATGGCTTTTGGAGGACTAAAATATGTGACTTTTGAAGAACAAATAGTTGTTACTTTTGATGATCAACGAAACATATCTCTTGATGTTTCAAACATAATGTCATTTGAAGTTCCAAGAGAAACGTCACTTGAAGTGCCAAGAGTTGTGTCCGTTGCCATTCTAAGTGCATTGTCAATTATGAAAAGAATTCAACAACCAACTCCCATTAAACATCCACCCTGGTTTGATATGTCTATTCATCTTGTCAATAGTTTTTCATTTACTTATTTTGATTTATTTTGCAGCAATTCGATTCATGTATGTGGCATTATTTTATCAATTTGTGATGGAAATGACGATTTAAAGGATATAATTTGTCAAGGGAAAGAGCCAAGAGACGTGAATCATAAAGGCTTAACAGACGTGACCCTTCAAGAGCATAAAATTGTGAATTTTCATGATCCAATGGACATGACTTTTGGGATGCCAAGGGACATGATCATTCAAAGCAACATGTCTTCAACATACATGATTTTTAACCAACCATCAAACACCAACAAGAAGTACAATTTTCCTTTATTTGTATTCAATCGTGTCTTTACTTATGAGAGTTATCTTTCTTTTCAGGTCATGTACATTCAAAGCACTTATTCAAAGGACATGACTTATGAAAAGAATCTTTTCATAAAGATCCCTGTTGCATCTATCGGATGGGAGGACACTAAGGAGAAGTCACCATTCGATTTGAGGACAAATCTCCCAAAAGAAGGGGAGGGTGATGTGATCATGTCTAGCTCCAATTTTCTCCATGACTTGATCACACCATGGATGTTATTTAAATCTGGTTCTAAGGGAGTTCTACCTTACTTTATCTTATATTTACTTATTTATGCACTATATATTATTATAAGCATACATTTACAGACTAGACTATACTTGAATTATCATAACATGTGCATTCATTCGTTATATGATTTGTATCATTGATTGATATTCAAGAATATAATCTATAGTTATAATAATAATATTCATTCATTAACATATGATGCATGAGTTATTATTATAACCTATAGTCTACATCTTTATATTATAAGTTATTTAATTTAAATACTTAGCTTATATTATGCTTTCTTTTGTAGGTACATAGGCAGCCACATGATGGGAGCTAACTTAAAGCTAGCATTGGAGTCCAAGAGCTATGGAAACTTTACTAGGATAACTTAGGGACTGCTCATGATCATTTTTGGACAAAGTTGCCAGCTGACCCCCGAGCTCATAGCTAACTTGATCTGGACTTTTGAGCTAGCTAGAGGTCTCATTTCAAGTGGAGAGTTGCACCATCATCACCACCACAAAGAGCATTACAAATATGGTCTAGGTTAATTTTTGTGGATTCGTACCTTTTCGCGAAGAGTTGCCATTCCAAGAGGTGCCTTTCACAAGGAGCTGACCAAAGACTCATCTTCATATACATCATCTATGACCAGCTCATCTTTAGCTCAAAACCCATGGGAAGTAGCTCAAATGATGAAAGGTTGCTTCACACAAATGTGCCATTTCATAATTAGTTGCTGCCCCATTGATGCCATGTCACCTAGATGCCAAGTCAATCCTAGTTGCTTCCTATCTCCATTCCATGGACTTCAAGACATCATCATATGGTTGTTACCTCACCAAATCATTGCAAGAAGACCCATGTGCATTCAAGTAGGCTGCTATGTGCATCATTCAAGCATGTGCACTCCATGTGACATCAAATTGGCGCCAAAACACCAAGGGATGCTTCCTATTCGGCCAAAGACTCTTTCCTCTTCATTTTGGCGCCCAAATAACTTCCAAATGCATTCAAATCATCCTTAGGTCCGAACCAACACATAACCATTCGACCAAGAGCATGTATCTTCATTTAAATCATGTATTTTAAAAGGGGATTGAACCTTGGCCGAACCATCAAGGGTTTATTCGACCTAAACCCTTTGAAAACTATAAACAGGCTAGGCTATTTACATTGTAAGACAACCCTTTGATAATATAAAATCCTTGTGAGATTATTCTCTCTTCAAGTTCCTTTTAGAACTATATCGATTAAGCAAGCTTATTTCTTAAGTTTGTGGCGTCATTCCTTCCCCTTGATACTTCTGGTTCCTAGTTCATATAACTAGTGGGTCAAAGTCCTTGCTACAATCCCTTATAAGACTTATAAGAAACGGGTCTTTGTTCTTTATAACATTGGTTCCTTCTTAGTTTTATAAGATACTATTTCCATCACCATCTTTCCATCACAATCCTCCATCACAATTCACGCCCATATCATCATCCTTCCATTACCATCCCTTCATCATTAAATCATCCTTCATTCATTAACAAGGCATACTTAATTACCACCATTGGAGGTCGAAGTGTAGCATACTTATCAATTTCTTTCTTTTAATTTTTTGCAGAATACTTATCAATTCAAAGTGTAGCATTTGGTGTCTCTCCTAGATCGGGAAACAACAAGGTTGCCAACTTCTCCATTATTGAAGAAGCCTGGTTAGCCTTACATCATTGGCGGTAATGTTTTATTACCAATAGTAGATATTTTGGGTATATTACCCGAAAATGTCATTACCCCATTCCCTTAGGTATTGTTGGATTACCGGTGTTTTGGACTAAAACACCCTTAATTTTTTTTCCAAAAATATATTTCTTCTGTCATTGAATAATAAAAATTCTACGAAGGTTAAATTACAAATTTATCCTTAAACTATTTTAGATTTACAAAAAAGTCTATAATTAAAATTTTATATGAAGTTCAACGGTTAAAATAAAATTTTAACATTGCATTAAACCTTTTTATATTTTCAATTTTGTAAAAAAATTATATAAATTTTATGAATTTAATTTTTTTAAAGAAAATATATAAATATTTTCCAACTTGTTAAAAAATAAATATATAATAAGGACAATTTGGTTAAATATACATTCTAATAATCTTTTATTCCTTTAACAAATACGGTAATCTTACATTCCTGCTAAATCAACCAAACACAAAATACAACATTCTCAGTAATCATATTCTCTGTTAATATTTTATTTTGATTGATAATTTTACATTATGTGAACCAAACACACTTTAATGTATCTCGATTCTCGAGTGAGGTGTTAAAGGCATAAACGTATCACTTTTAACTTTATCATTAATGTGATACATAGATTGACACTAATAATTAAATTATTATTATTAAATATATATGGAAAAAATATAATAATTTATTTATAATTAATCTTTTATTATTATTTTAGTTTAAATTTTAATAGATATATGATTAGATTATGTTTTTTTATATTAAAATTATAGGTAAATTGTAGCCAAGGTTCATGTTTTGCATCGACGATAATTCTCTCCGGAAACATGTCTCTGACGAGTATGCCCAACGAACAATAAGAATGCTGAAACAGTAGAGCTTTCGCGATTCCGATAGCAATTATTTAATCTCTCCCAGCTTAAATTGTGAAGGATTTCACTTAAAAGTTTCCCTTTTATGTACTCTAAATCAAATACGCACTCTTCTTCGACCAATATTTTCTGATCAATTTAACGATAATTGGGTTTCGAAGCTTGTCGATTTCGGTGATTTCAAGCCAAAAACTCGACGGAATTGAGTTGACAACGAATTGAAAATCATTTGAAACCGATGACTTCGCTTTGAATGAAATGACTTAATCTTTTGCAGAAAGTGTAATATGATGGATTGTTATTGATTTCGAAGCCATGGAATCAAAGAACTGCAATTCCCAGATTGATCCATCTTCATTTTCGATTCTTTTCAGCCCCAGATAGTTTCTTCCATTGATGAAAAAAAACCCAAACACAACAACGACAAGGAACAATAAAGCAGCGAAAGGGCAAGCAATAAGAACCCACCAAGCTCAGTTCTTAAGCTTCTTGCATGGCGGCAAACCGCCGTTGCAAAGATCATTGCAGATAACTGCACTTTCTTTTATGACTAGAAAGGCTCCGATTGAAGGCAAAGCGTCGGTTAAATGATTGTGAGAGATATTCACTTGACCAATGATTCCGATTTCCCCAACTACGTCGGAACTTCACCTGCATGTTTGCGACGTTTGATGAAGATAAAGACTAGTTTCTCTTGATGGTGGCATTGTAGATTGAAGAATACAATTTTCCGGTGATTGATATGGTGGCCGGTGGTGGTTTTGCTGGTTGCTCTAGGATGATTTTGTAAATTTAAACAAGTTAATTGTTCCAATCCTAAACAAATAAAAGTTTCTAAAATAATTATAATTTTAATAAAAAAATATAATCTAAACTAAATAATAATAAATGGTTTTTTGTGAATAGGGATGGCAACGGGCCGGGTATTGTCCCCCGTCCCCGTTTAAAAAATCCGTACCCGTCCCCGCTTAAAAAACCGCAGGGATTTAAACGGGGATCCCCATCGGGTAATCGAGAAAAACCATGGGGAAACATGTATCCCTGTTTAGCATAAACGGTTATTTAAACGGTTATCGGGTCGGATATATATATTTATATTAAATATAAATATAATATATATTAATTTAAATTAAATTTATTAATATTATATATATATAAAATAATTATTTTTAATATTTATCGGGCTGTGTATCAGACCGGGGATTACCGTCCCCGTCCCCATCCCCATTTAGCATAAATAGTTTTTCCCCGTCCCTGTCCCCGTTTATCATCCCCGAACACAACCTATTTAATTCAGTTTTCGATTTTCTCTGTCGGATTCGGGTTTTTTGGTCATCCCTACTTGTAAACAGGTGATTATATTATTTTTTTATATTTATTTAATAAAAATATTTTAATTAGTTATGTGCATCAAAGTGTTACATTAGTGGCCTGTTTCGTGCTACATCCATTCTAGAAATTCTTTAAAATTTTATTTTTTTGTACAAAAGACAAAAATGTCAAGGTTTCATAAATTTTATAATATAACTCTATTTATACCGATTATTGTAAAAAGGTAAAAACTAACATTATGGAAATTAGCAGAGCAGGTTGGAATTAAGAAAGACGTTGTCCAAAACCTGTATTAACCGAGTCTACGAACCCTTCTTCTTCTTATTATTATTTTGTTCAAGGACTGATATTGGAACAAGTAGAAGAGGACATGACAAGGTGAAAGCGTTAAGTAGAAAAGGTGAAGAGCTATGGACAAATGGAACCTTACAAGCAACTTTTGGTAGTTCCAATTAGTAACAAAGACGATGGATGAACTTGCAACAGTTTCAGAAACATTTCTATTGGCTTTACCTCCATAAATGAATCAAGCACCCTCGATCTTAGCAACTCCTCTTCAACATCATTTCCATTGTCAAAGCTTGTTTCTGATCTGGAAAGCTGAAGTTAATTAATCTGTGGTCCTCCGCCGCCGCCTGACCCTGGCCTTTTAGGAGTAGAGAAAGAAATCACCGGAACGCCGTCGTCTCCCTGCATACAACAAAAAAACAAGACCTGACTCAACTATGCGTCTTAATTAAGGACACCACTCAAATAAGGTCTCCGTTAAAAGTCTTACGGTGGTGGAAGGAGGACGAGGTGGTGGATCTGAATAGTCATCTGTTGTTGAACCTTCCGCTTGCTGGTGGTGGTCTTGTTTATTGGGGCATGAAATAGGGTCTCGGTGGACTTCAGTACTTCCCAGTCCCAAGCACCTGAGAACAGCCCTTAACACTCCATGGAAACAAGTTGGTAAATACAAAGGATATCTTTCCATTGCTGGTTTAGAAGAAGATGGCTTCTTTCTTTATTCCTTGATGCCACTGTTGATCGTTTTTATTACCCTTCTTAAATGCTTGCTTCTCTCATCACTGCTCTCCAGCGTTACTATACAATTCCTTTAGCGTTGTCGATAGTACCAAATTATCCCCTATCTTCCATATGTACTTGCAAAAAGATGAAACAAAATCTTTTAATTTTTCAAATCGAATGAAAATAATTAAATAAATTCATTTTAAATTGAATATATAATAAAATTCAACATAAGTTTGAAATACTTAATCTTCACTTAAAGTAAAATCCAATTAATTAAAATTTAATTTTATAGTATTTTCATATAATGTTAAACTAACTAAAAGTTTTTCTTATTTTCAAATAAAAACAAAGTAAATGAATAAAATAAATAAAGAATCATATTAAATAATAATAATTTAATTATATTTTTATTAAAAAATACCTAATAAATAAATTTGAAGGGATATATAACATTTTCTTTAAACAGAAGGAATAAATAGATATTTGGGTAATTACGTTTACCTAAACTATCAGTTTTTGTTTCGTTTAATATTTAAACTTTCAATCCTAATGTTTAGTTTTTATTTCATTTTAGTATCCGCCGTTAAAAAAACTACATTTTTATGAGTAAATTACATCACTCATCACTCAACTATCTTCTCACTCTTATTTTGGTACTAAAGTTTAAAAAATTCAATTTGACTAAACTTTCAAATTGTTCCTATTTTAATCACTCTAATTTATTTTATTAATAATTTTTGTGACATGACATTTTTATTATTATTTTATTAATATATAATGAATAAATAAATTTGAAAGTCAAAGTGATTAAATTAAGAGTAATTTGAAAATTAAGTAATTAAATTAAAAAAATAAACTCTAGTGACCAAAATAGGAGTGAGAATAAAGTTGAATGATGAATGGTGCAATTTAACCATAGAAAGGTTCCATATGTAAATCACCCGTTAATTTTTAACGACGATGAATTAAAATGAAAAAATTCGTAATTTACCCTAGATATATTTTAGAGTTAGATTTATTTTATAAAAGAATTGTAAGAGGTATTGAATCATATTAAAGGCTTGGTACTACTGGTGGGGGAGATGTCTCATGACAGGTAATTAACTAATGGGTGTTTCCTGCTCCTCTTTCCCACCTAACCTTATTTTAAAGGATTTATCAACAAATGAAAAATGCAACACATCTCACAACAAACAACTCAGATGAGTTTTCTTTGAATTCTGGTTTGACTCGTTTATATTATTAAAAATTATCTAAAATTAATCAATGAGACCTTCATTGTTGATAAAGTTGAGGTTATAAAAACTTTAAGATTTAAAATACCGTATGTAAAATTTTTTATTTTTATTTATACATTTTATCATGTATAATTTATTTAAATATATTTTAATCATCAATTCGTCCATAGGATTAAATACGTCGTATAAAATAAGTATAATTTGACAAGGCTCTAAAGTCAAAAATAAACTGATGCCCATAACGGAACAAGAACAGCAGCTGTCTATTTGAGATAATAAGTAGATTATGAGTTTTTGGCTTTGTACGTATACAACCCAGATTGTTAAGCTGAAAACTGATTATATTTATAATACTTTCCTGGTAAAGGAATTATTGTTATTATTTTAGGATCTAGGTCCAAAAGCCATGAATATCAAGATGTGAGCATTTAATATAAAATTATTAAGGATTATCTTTAAAATTGTTAAGGATTATCTTTAAACAGATAATTTGAGGGGGGACGAATTAAAGCCTGCAGGTTTGGTTTTGAACGTTCTAATGCCCATCTCCCTTCTGTCCCAATTGTGAAGGATGTGTAAATATTAGGACTCGGAGTCAGTACACTTATGTATGTACGTATAACATGTTCATTTACTCGATTAAATCACCACAACACCAGCAACATCAAAATACCATAAAGAGACATTTACTGATCCATTACACATAAAAAACAAAACAAAACACCGGACAAGCAGTTTAATGAGATTATCTGTATATGAATCAAACGTTAAGCGAATCATTCGTAAACTGTTTGGCGAGAAGTTCATTTATGTTTGTTTATTTATTAAACGAACGATAATGAACAAGATTTAATGTTCGTTTAATTAAATGAACGAACGCGAATAAAAGGCTCGTTCATTCATTTAAGTTCGTGAACATTCGATAAACCGTTCGTTCATGCTTGTTCGTTTATGTTCATTCGTTTATGTTCGTTTATGTTCTCCAGACTCGTTTGAAATATAAAGACTTAATAAATTTTAATCTTAAACTCATTAATATTTTTAAATTCAATTTATTTTAAACCCAAATAAAAAATACTCAAATCAATTAAAGAAAATATAAATCCTAAAATTATTTGAAAATATAAAAACTCTTTTCAAATATAAACTCAATTAATTTTATGTTCGTTCGTTTGTGTTCGTTTACCATTTAAGCGAACGAACCTGACCGAACATAAACAAGCTAAATTTCTTAATGAACGAACAGGGACAAGAAATTTTGTTCGTTTACATTTGTTCATTTGTGTTCGTGTAACACCCATCTCCCGTATACCTTTACGTAAACGAGTTACATATATCACATCATTTTTAAAACAGTTTCCCATTTGAAAATCTGTACAATTTTTGTTTTATTTTATAAAACCATTAGAATTTATTTATAATTAAAACATGCATTAACTTACATATCCACATAAAAAGAGATATTTCACATTTTACCGTTTTACAGTAGTTCAATTCAAAGGTTTTACAAAGCGTTTTTATTAAACCTACTACATGCCAACTAAAATATATCAAAAGTAGACAGTTATGTCATACTGTTACTGATCAAGTGACTCTGACTTGATATCTGATGATCTCCTTACTCAGCTAGTATTCAACCTACACGTGAAATGAACACACTTTAAGTATTACTTAGTGAGGCATACATAATCATAAGCAACTTATAAACATAAAATAGGGTAACAATTCTAATATCTAGTAATTCTTTACAATTTATTGTAAACCTTATAACTTTGCACCATTGGTGCTATTATGGTCCTTTACACTTTTTCTATTCATGTTCATTTATTAGAATGCACAATTAGTGCCTATACAGGAATTCATCAACCCATGATGAATTCCGTGGGCTGCACACATAGTGCATGTACAGTGATTCATCAACTCATGATGAATTCCGTGAATATGCACACGAAGTGCCTGTACAGTGATTTATCAACTCATGATGAATTCCGTGGATATGCACACGAAGTGCCTGTACGGTGATTCATCAACTCATGATGAATTCCTGGATATGCACACTAAGTGCATGTACGGTGATTCATCAACTCATGATGAATTCCGTGAATTTGCACACGAAGTGCCTGTATGGTGATTCATCAACTCATGATGAATTCCGTGAATTTACACACAAGGTGCCTGTAGTACACATAGTAATGATATATCGATGCAATATATATTTTAACAACATATCACTATAACACTTACTGTACAAAATAAATGCAGTCACCTGACTATCCTTGCTATGTATCCAAAAGCTAAGGTTGATTACTCTGGTACTTTGTTTTGACCCTTAGTTTTGCTTGTTTCGTGAGCTTGGTTCTGATCTACTCAAGCATCCATAAAAACATATACCATACCCAATGTTAGAATATTTTCTAACCATTATACTTAAACAATACTCAAAAGAACATATCATTAATTTTCTATACCAATATCAGCCTATTTTTAATATTTCTATCTATATTGTATCGATATACTACTACCCTGGTATCGATACCCCCTTTGGGTATCGATACCAAAAATAGGTTCGATGTTGTCTGGTATCGATACCCTTACCATGGTATCGATACTACCCTACTATGTTATCGATATCCCCGACCGGTATCAATACCAAAATTAGATTTGAAGTTACTTGGTATCGATACCCCTTATCATGGTATCGATACTACCTCATCGGTATCAATACTGATTGAATCAGTATTGATACTACCCATCTAATTTATCTCATTTTAGCCTATAGTACGATACTATTCTTAGCAGTACCGATACCCTTGCCCAGAATTTCCAGTTTTCAACTCGATTTTCATCCCAATGTGCTCAATTCTAGTTATATTTACCCCATACAATATTATTAAACTCTTCCTTAAATATTCATACTAACATTCCTTCATTTAGCCTCTTAGAACATCTAAAATCATTCAAGAACATTCGATTCTAAGAATCAAACTACTTTTTCTAATTTGTTCTTAATCCAATCCAAGGATTCTAATATCTTATACATCTCTTTGGCAAGTCAAATCTACTAACAAACATCCATAAACACTCATATTTTAACATATCACTCAAAATCCCATTTTCTTCAATCTATAATATCTCATCCATAACTTAGTTTTAATCCATTAAATCCTTCCTTAATATTCTAACATACTCAATGCTTCAAAACTCAACAAAAACAAAGGAATAAACTACTAAATTGAAAAATCACTTTTGAGCTATGAAGGAGAATATGCACGAGAAAAAGAAGAAGGAAAGGAGTTGACCAAATTTTACTCCCCTTTTCCCTTACTCTATACTTTAATACCTTAAAAGAAATGAATATTAAATTCATCTAAATCCAATTGACTAAAATATCCTTTTAATCCTCCATTACTACAATTTAGTTTTAAATTATTCTTCCAAATTTATTCTTATCTTTTATAAATTAATCAAATAAATTCTCAAATCTTAAATCTTTTCAATAAAGTCCTTAATTCAATAAGTGGGGTATTACAATTCTCCCCCTTAATAAAAGTCGTCCTCGAATTTAAAGAAGTACCTGAAGCAAAGAGATGTGGAAAGTACTTTATCATATCATTCTCTCTTTCCCAAGTAGCCTCTTCAACCTTATGATTCTGCCAAAACACTTTATCTAATGGAATCCGTTTGTTACGCAATTCTTTGGTTTCCTTAGCCAAAATCCATATTGGTTCTTCCTCATAAGTCAAATCTAGTCGGATCTCTATTTCTTCAGGAGTGATAACATGCGAGGGATCTGATATGTACCTCATAAGCATCGATATATGAAAAACATTGTGGATCTTGTCCATGTCTGGAGGCAAAGCTAACTGATAGGCTACGAGTCAACCCTTTTTAAAATCTCATACAGTCTAATGAACCTCAAACTCAACTTTCCTTTTCGCCCAAATCGTAACACATTTTTCCAATATGATACTCTCAAAAAATACTTTGTCTCTCTCCTGCTATTCTATTTCTTTTCTTTTCAAATCCGTATAGGACTTCTGTCGATCTAAGGCTATCTTTAGATTGCTCTGAATAATCTTTACTTTATTCTCCATATCTTTTATCAAATATGGACCAACCGATTCCCGATATTTAAATTCAAACCAATTTAATGGTGTTATGCATTTTCTCCCATATAGAGCTTCATAAGGGTCCATCTTAATACTGGATTGATAACTATTATTATACACAAATTCTGCTAAAGGAAAATACCTTTCCCACGATCCCATAAATTTAATCACACATGCCCTAAGCATATAATTCAGAATCTGAATAGCTCGCTCTGGCTGCCCATCTGTCTGGGGATGAAAAGTTGTACTAAAGTTCAATTGAGTACCCAATGCCTCATGGAAAGACTTCCAAAATCTTGAAGTAAACCTGAGGTCTCGATCGGACACTATCGATATCGAAACTCCGTGCAGTCTGACTATCTCTTTTATATACAGCTCTGCATACTTATTCATTGGGTAGTCTACTCGAACTGGAATGAAATGAGCCATCTTGGTCAATACTTCCACTCAGGAATGGATATTGGCAGCAGTAATCCGGATGACACTTAATGTTCAGCTTTCACTTGCTGACATGTCAAACATTTTGCAACAAACTCTATAATAGCTCTTTTCATGCCGGGCCTCCAGTAACGACTTTTCAAATCTTGATACATCTTATTTCCACCTGGGTGCATCGTCAAAGGTCTATAATGTTCTTCACCAAGAATATCTTTCCTCAGTACATCATCATCAGGAATGCAAAGTCTTCCTCGATAATATAAACATCCATTATCCCTAATTTCGAAATCCCTGGCCTCTTTTTTTTTCCACTTGCGCCAATCTCATTAAACACTTCTTATCTTTATTTTGCTGCTCTATAACCTGATCCGAAAACATCGGCCTTAACTTTAATTCGGCAATCAAAGCACCATCTTCTTTTAAATACATACGTGCATCTAAAGCCCTTAAGGTTACAAAAGTCTTTCGACTGAGCGCACCGGCTACCACATTAGCCTTTCTCGGATGATAATAAATGACCAAATCATAATCCTTTAGGAGTCAATCCATCTTCTCTGTCTTAACTTCAGATCTTTATGAGTCAACAAATACTTTAGACTTTTATGGTCCGTGTAATCATGACAACGTTCACCGTATAGATAATGACGTTAGATTTTTAAAGCAAACATTACTGTCGCTAATTCCAAATCATGAGTTTGGTAATTTCTCTCATGATTCTTTAGCTGTCTTGAAGCATAGGCCACGACTTTACCCTCTTTCATCAGTACACATCCCAATCCGTTATGAGATGCATCACTGTAAACAACATGTTCTTTACCCGACTTAGGTTGCACGAGCACTGGAGCTTCAATTACTATTCTTTTGAGCATCTCAAAACTTTCCTGGCATCTTTTTGTCCAAATAAAAGACATATCTTTCCGCAACAACTGAGTTTGTGACAGAGCTAACATCGATTTTTTTTCACAAAATGCCTATAATAACTAGCGAGCCCCAAGAAACTTTGAACTTAAGAAATATTCTTTGGGGGTTGCCAATCCACTATAGCTTGAATCTTTTTAGGATCCACTCTTATGCCTTATGTAGAGACTATAAAACCGAGGAAAGCAATCTCTGCTAACCAAAATTCGTATTTGGACAGTTTCGCGTATAACTTCTTTTCACGAAGTATCTGAAGCACCACCCGAAGATGAGCATCATGTTTCTCCATTGACTTAGAATATACCAGAATATCATCTATAAACACTACCACAAACTGATCCAAGTACAGTTGAAATACTCTATTCATCAAATCCATAAATGATGCAGGAGCATTTGTTAATCCAAATGGCATTACCACAAATTCATAATGTTCGTATCGAGTCCGAAAAGCCGTCTTGGAAATATCCTCCTTATCAATCCTTAACTGATGGTACCTTAACCTCAGATCTATCTTAGAGAAGAATACTACTGCACCTTTGAACTGATCAAACAGGTCATCAATCCTCGGAAGAGGATACTTGTTCTGTAACGTCCTCAATACCGAGTTAGTGACTAAATTGTAAAGTCTTATAATTTGGTGATTAAAATAGAATGATTGAATAGTATAAAGATTTATTTGTAAATTATTGTATAGAATTGAATTGAAAGGAATAAGGAATGGAAGGGCAAAGAGGTCATTTATAAGGAAATAAGAAAGGAAGGGTTATATATTAATCCACGTGGGTTGAAGAGGGGAGAACACAAAGGCTTCCAGAGTTCTTTTCTTCTTCTTTCTTCCTTGTACGAGAAAAAGCAAAACAAAGATGAGTTATCTGATTATTGAGTTTCTTGTTAAATTTAAGATTGGGTTTTGATTATTAGATGATAACTAAGCTTAAGGAAACCTTAAGTTATCTTAAAATCAAAGGATGATAAAGTTAGAAGATATTAAAGATTAGAGGTTCTTGAATGAAATCTTGGAATATAGTTCATATCTAGAATTGGAAGTTAAATTTGACTTGTCATCAATCTAGTTAAGACATATTAAGTGTTAGAAGTGGAATTAAATCATGTTGCAAAGTTGGTATAATTCTTGAATTTCACGAGGAGGATAAGATTTTGAGGTTTAAGATAAATAAATGAGTATAGATTGGTTTAAGTATGTGTACTGGAGTTAAGAATATAAAAGGGAATGAAAGATAAAGGATTTAAGCTAAAATGGATAAGTTTTCAGGTTCAAGAAGTGAATTCTGGTCAGAGTGCATCGATACACATCCATTGTGTACTGATGGATCAATGATAAAATTCCAGAAATTGTTGAAGGTGCATCGATTCACTCCTTTAAAATAAAAACATCAAATGCCATCAGTGGATCGATGCACAAGTAGTGCATCGATGCACCCCTTAATATTCAAACATCGAATGGAACTTGTGTACCGATGCACAGGTAGTGTATCGATGCACCCATTAAGGGATGCATCGATACACTGTAGAGTGCATCGATGCATACCTTCATTAAAAGATGAAAATAACTTCCTTTTTAGCCTAAGGAGTAATAGTTTAGAATATATCAATTAGTATTCTGATATGTATCAATGTATTACTATGTAGATATAGAACATAATCTTGTTCTGGAACAATCAAAGGACTAGAATCGAATCAAAACAAGGCTAAGGTGAGTGTGTTTTATAGTTAAAGTGTATAGAGACAAGACTTGTGATAAGTCTATCTGAGATAGTTGAATTCATGATTTTATACTCATGTACATGCATACATATATTATTGTTATAGTTATATAATGCATAATTTATTATGCTTTAATATGATATTATGTGAACGAACGTCATTACAAGAGAAACAATCCAGGTATGTGGATTAATGGAAATAATTATATGTTTTTATATGAAAAGTGGTGAAAGAGATATGAAATGAGAAATGTATTCATGTTTAAGCCCATATTATATGATATGAGAGCTATAGGTATAGTTGGCATGCCAAGAGTCGAGGATTTATAGTGGTCATTCGGGACATATCCAGTGGTCCTTCGGGACGTATCTAGTGGTCATTCGGGACTTATCTAGTGGTCATTCGGGACGTATCCAGTGGTCCTTCGGGATATATCAGTGGTCCTTAAAGACGTAATGGTCCTTTGGGAAAAATATTCACCGCCCCTAGTGGGAATTTATCGAGTTGTGGTGACAGCGTTAGTGCACAACCTCAATGTACTTACGTACATTTGTTCTCAATAATGTACATGGTCAATTGAAAGATAAATTAAAGTGAAAGTGATACAAGAGGAAAGTTTCATATGTGTATGACATGATTATATATGTTATAGTGAAATATATATAAATGCATATTGAAATGTTATGATCAAATGGTAAAAATACATATTCATGAATCTATTGTTACATGTTTAATTTTTGCCTCACTAAGTCTATGACTTAGCGTGTAAGTGATTTACATGTAGGTACCAAGAAACAAGAAGAGCAGTACTAGAAGTGACAAGAACAACATCACTACTAAAAGATCAGATCAGAAGTAATTGACAAAGTAGATATTTTTGGGTTATGCATAGAGTATTGGCATGTAATAAGTTGTTAATTACGAATGCTCTGATTGATTTTGTATTTCGTGGCCTCTTTTATGTAAATTAACATATTTTGTTTTAATGAAAGTTTAAAATTTCCCTGTTTTTCTTTAAGTGTCAAAGTTTGAAAAGTCAATGTGACACCTCGGACTCATATTCGGGTTGGATACGGGTTAGGGGTGTTACATTTAATGGTATCAGAGCTACGGTTTAGTCGATTCTCGGCATAAACTGAAGTCTAGAGTGTCTTATAATGTATACATGCCAACAAAATAGTGAAAACTTCTGATATGATAGAATATTAAGTATGTTGTTTTGCTAATAGAATGATATTATCATGTTTTAATAGATGTCCGCACATGGTAGTTCTAGAAATGAAGCGGGAGATGATAGACCCACTGAAAGTAGCAATTCACCTGCCCTGGCCAGGTAGAGTGAAGATCAGATACCCTCTGGAGTGCCTGTGAATGATCAAAATATATTCTTTAGAATGTTAGACGCGGTATTGACACGTTTCCAACCTCATACTACTTCAACTTCGAAAATAAATGTTGCGAAAGAGTTGAAAGGTTTAGGATCTCCCGAGTTTAGAGGGGAAGCTGAGGAAGGTCCAGTTACTGCGGACCTTTGGATTAATGACGTGAAAGTTAAGCTTGAGGGACTTCATTGTTCCGATGCTGAGAAGCTAGATGGAGTAATTTCCTTGTTAAGAGGGCAAGCAAGGATTTGGTGGACCAATGTTACATTGAGGATGTCTAGTAATCAAGTAACTTGGTCATTGTTTTTAGAAGAATTCAAGCATAAGTACATCGGAGATCAATTTGTTTGACAGATGAAACAAGAGTTCATGAATTTGAAGCAATGGAATCACACTGTATATGAGTACGAGTGTGAATTCAATAACTTGAGCTGCTTTACTGTCGAGCTTGTTCCTACAGAGAAAGATGCTTGTGAGTGGTTTGTAGAAGGATTACATCCTCGATTGAAGGAAATACTGATTGTATTGAATCTATCCTCGTTTCAAGAGGTAGTCAATTGTGCTAAAGCTTTGGAAAGAGCTCAAAATGAGAGATTTGAAAATTCAAGAGCTCAGACAGTCAAAAGAACGGGTGCTTCTTCGAGTTCTGCACCATAAAAAAGGAGCAAAGATGTTGGTTCTCAAGCTCAAGCTAGATCAGAGTCAGCGGCATCCTCCGCAAGAGGATCAAATCCGATGAGAGGTAAAAAAACTCAGTCAGTGGAATATGGAGCTAGGAGATCTAATCAGAGTCAAGTCAGATAATGCCCATAGTGTGGAAAGAATCATTCAGGGATATGTAGGATGATTTTCGGAGCTTGTTTTAGATGTGGGGAGACCGGATATTTTGTTCAGGATTGTCCCAGGGGAGCCGGTGAATCTGCACTACCGGAGAGGTCTATTTCTACAGGTCAAAGGGGTAGAGGTAGAAGAAGAAATCAGTCATAGTCCTCTGCTCAACAAGAGATACGTTCCACTGCTCGAGTGTACAATCACAAGACCAATGAGGATCGGGATAATCCAGAGATTATAACATGTACCTTTTTTTTATTTGATAAATAAGTTATGTTATTGATTGATACGGGGCCTACATATTCATACATTACTAGTAAGTTAGTGAGAGAATTGAATATTCAGTTAGAAACTACTAGCAATGAGGTGATAGTGACGAATCTGTTAGGGCACAGTGCTCGGGTAAATATGGTGAGTCGAGGGTGTCCCATACGAATCCAGTGAATTGAATTCCCTGCTAATCTGATAGAGTTACCCTTCGACGAATTTGAAGTGATACTGGGAATGGATTGGTTATATCATTATTATGCTAATGTCGATTGTAGACTAAAAAGAGTAACGTTAATAAGTTCAGAATGAGTAGAAGTCATTGTATTTAGTGAAAGATGGAATCCTTTGGTGAATGTAATATCAGTAATGACTGCAAATAAGTTACTGCTACAAGGATGTCAAGGATTCATTACTAATGAGCTGGATATAAGAGCCAAAGACAAAGAGATTGAAGAAATTCCTATAGTGAGAGAGTTCTTCGATGTTTTTCCTGCAGAGTTGCCAGGTTTACCTCATGACAGAGAGGTAGAATTCTAGATTGAGATAATGCCGGGAACAACACCCATTGCAATGGCACCATACAAAATGGCTCCAAAAGAGTTGCAATAATTAAAGATTCAATTATAGGAGCTATTGGACAAAGGGTTTATTAGACCAAATGTATCACCTTGGGTAACTCCAGTTCTGTTTGTTAAGAAGAAAGATGGTTCAATGCGTTTCTACATCGACTTCAGACAACTCAATAAAGTGACCATCAAGAACAAGTATCCTCTCCCCCAAATTGACAATTTATTTGATCAATTAAAGGGAGCTTCAATTTTCTCGAAGATTGATTTGCGTTCGGGTTACCATCAATTGAAGATTCAAGATAAAGACATTCCAAAGATGGCGTTTAGAACGAGGTATGGTCACTATGAATTTATCGTGAAGTCATTTGGAGTTACGAATGCACCAGCTGTTTTCATGGATTTAATGAATAGAATATTCTAATCTTATTTGGATCAGTTCGTGGTGGTGTTCATTGATGATATTTTAGGGTATTCAAAGTCAGAAGAAGAGCATAGTTCACACTTAAAGATCGTTTTGCAAATTTTACGAGACAAAAGGCTTTATGCTAAATTCTCTAAATGTGAATTTTGGTTGAATGAAGTGGCATTCCTTGGACATGTAATTTCTGCATATGGAATTAAAGTAGATCCTCAAAAGATTAAAGCTATTCTGGAGTGGGAAGTTCCAAAGAATGTGTCAGAAGTTCAAAGTTTTCTGTGGTTAGCTGGTTATTATTGAAGGTTCGTTAAAAACTTTTCGATAATAGATTTACCTCTAACTAAGTTATTGAGAAAAGAAGTAAAATTTGCTTGGACCCAGGAATGCCAACAGAGTTTAGAAAAATTAAAGAAGATTTTGACAGAAGCTTCAGTGTTAGTCCAACCTGAGTCTGGCAAGAACTTTGAAGTGTGCAGTGATTCGTCTCATAACGGTTTAGGATACGTATTAATGCAAGAGGGCAAAGTAGTGTCCTATGCTTCGAGGCAACTAAAACCAGACGAAAAGAATTATCCTACACACGATCTGGAGATGGCGGCCGTAGTGTTTGCTCTTAAGATTTGGCGTCACTATTTGTATGGTGAAAAGTGCTACTTGTATACATATCATAAGAGTTTAAAGTACTTGATGACTCAGAAAGAGTTGAATTTAAGACAGAGAAGATGGGTGGAATTTCTCAGGGATAATGATGTTGTGATTGATTTCCATCCCGGAAAAGCAAATGTGGTAGCGGATGCCTTAAATAGAAAGACGTTTGTAGCCTTACGAGCTTTGGATGCCAAACTATCATTTGGCGGAGACGGTGCAATTTGTGCGGAATTGACTATCAAGCCATCATGGTTGGATTGAATTAAAGAATTACAAAGAAAAGATGAAATGTGTTTGAAGAAATTTCAACAATATAAGAATGAAGAGCTAAATGATTATGAAATCAAGTTGGATGGGAACTTATATTATCAAGGGAGATTGGTGATTCCAAATGATGATGAGTTAAAGAATGATTTATTAATGGAAGCTCATTGTAGTCCATTAACGATGCACCCAGGAGGAAACAAAATGTATATGAACCTCAAAAGTCGATATTGGTGGCCTGGAATGAAGAAAGACATTACGGTATTTGTATCAAAGTGTTTGACTTGTCAACAAGTCAAAGCTGAGCATCAGGTTCCGTCGGGATTGTTACAATCAGTATCAATTCCTCAGTGGAAATGGGAGAATGTAACAATGGATTTTGTGACTGGGTTGCCTTGAATTCCGAACAAAAGGGATTCAATCTGGGTGATTGTAGATAAATTGACTAAATCAGCCCATTTTATCCCGGTGTGAACTGATTTCTCCATGGATAAGTATGCCGAGCTATATGTTAGAGAAATTATATGCTTGCTTGGTATACCTATTTCTATAATTTCTGATCGGGATCCTAGATTCACATCGCGATTTTGGAAATCATTACATGGAGCATTGGGAAATCGGTTGAACTTTAGTACAACATTTCATCCTCAGACCGATGCACAATCCGAGCGAACTATCAAAATTCTGGAGGATATGCTTAGAGCTTGTGTAATTGAATTCAAAGGATCGTGGGAAAGGTATTTGCCACTTGCTGAATTTGCATATAACAATAGTTATCAATCAAGCATCAAAATGGCTCCCAATTAAGCTTTATACGGGAGAAGATGTCGTATGCCCTTAAATTGGTTTAAGCTTAATGATAGAGAAGTTATTGATCCCGAGTTGATTCAGGAAATGGAAGAAAAGGTTCAAGTGATTCAGAGTAACATCAAAACAGCAGCTGATAGACAGAGATCATATGCAGATTTAAAGAGAAAGGAAATAGAATATCAAGTTGGATACAAAGTGTTTCTTAAAGATTCTCCTTGGAAGAAGGTATGAGGTTTAGACGTAAAGGAAAATAGAGTCCTCAGTTCATTGGACCCTACGAGATTATTAAGAGAGTAGGACCAATAGCATATCAGTTAGCTTTGCCATCTGAAATGGAGAAAATTCACAATGTCTTTCATGTTTCAATGCTTCGGAAGTATCGATCTGATCCTTCCCACATTGTGACTCCATAAGAGAAAGATATTCAACCAGATCTGACTTATTAAGAGGAACCAGTTAAAATCTTAGCTCATGAGGTTAAACAACTAAGGAACAAGAAGATTCTATTAGTTAAAGTCTTGTGGAGGAATCACAAAGTAGAGGAAGCAACATGGGAGCGTGAAGAGGACGTGAGGATTAAGTACCCCCACCTCTTTGCGTAATGAAAATTTGCGGATGAATTTTCTTAAGGGGGGAAGATTTGTAACATCCTCAATATCGGGTTAGTGACTAAATTTTAAAGTCTTATAATTTGGTGATTAAAATAGAATGATTGAATAGTATAAAGATTTATTTGTAAATTATTGTATAGAATTGAATTGAAAGGAAGAATGAATGGAAGGGCAAAGAGGTTATTTACAAGGAAATAAGAAAGGAAAGGGTTATATATTAATCCACGTGGGTTGAAAAGGGGAGAACACAAAGGCTTCCAGAGTTCTTTTCTTCTTCTTTTTTCCCTGTAAGAGTAAAGCAAAACAAAGGTGAGTTTTCTGAATATTGCGTTTCTTGTTAAATTTAAGATTGGGTTTTGATTATTGGATGATAACTAAGCTTAAGGAAAGCTTAATTTATCTTAAAATCAAATGATTATAAAGTTAGAAGAGATTAAAGATTAGAGGTTCTTGAATGAAATCTTGGAATATAGTTCATATCTAGAATTGGAAGTTAAATTTGACTTGTCATCAATCTAGTTAAGACATATTAAGTGTTAGAAGTGGAATTAAATCATGTTGCAAAGTTGGTATAATTCTTGAATTTCATGAGGAGGATAAGAATTTGAAGTTTAAGATGAAATAAATGAGTATGGATTGTTTAAGTATGTGCACTAGAATTAAGAATATAAAAGGGAATAAAAGATGAAGGATTTAAGCTAAAATGGATAAGTTTTCGGGTTCAAGAAGTGAATTCTGGGCAGAGTGCATCGATACACATCCATTGTGTACCGATGCATTAAGGATAAAGTTCCAGAAATTGTTGAAGGTGCATCGATGCACATGAATTGTATTGATGCACTCCTTTAAAATAAAAACATCGAATGCCATCAGTGTATCAATGCACAAGTAGTGCATCGATGCACCCCTTAATATTCAAACATCGAATCGGATTTGGGTATCGATGCACAGGTAGTGCATCGATGCACCCGTTAAGGGATGCATCGATACACTGCAGAGTGCATCGATGCATACCTTCATTAAAATATGAAAATAACTTCCTTTTTAGCCTAAGAAGTAATAGTTTAGAATATATCAATTAGTATTATGATATGTATCAATGTATTATTATATAGATATAGAACATAATCTTGTTCCGGAACAATCAAATGATTAGAATCGAATCAAAACAAGGCTAAGATGAGTGTATTTTATAGTTAAAGTGTATAGAGACAAGACTTGTGGTAAGTCTATCTCAGATAGTTGAATTTATGATTTTATACTAATGTACATGCATACATATATTATTGTTATAGTGATATCATGCATAATTTATTATACTTTAATATGATATTATGTGAACGAACGCCATTACAAGAGAAACAATACAGGTATGTGGAATAATGGAAATGATTATATGTGTTTATATGAAAAGTGATGAAAGAGATATGAAATGAGAAATGTATTCATGTTTAAGCCCATGTTATATGATATGAGAGCTATAGGTATAGCTGGCATGCCAAGAGTCGAGGGTTTATAATGGTCCTTCGGGACATATTCAATGGTCTTTCGGGACGTATCCAGTGGTTATTCGGGATATATATAGTGGGTCTTTAGGGACGTAATGGTCCTTCGGGACATATCCAGTGGTCTTTAGGGACGTAATGGTCCTTCGGGACAAATATTCACTGCCCCTAGGGGTAATTTATCGAGCTGTGGTGACAGTGTTAGTGCACAACCTCAATGTACTCACATACCTTTGTTCTCAATAATGTACATGGGCAATTGAAAGATAAATTAAAGTGAAAGTGATACAAGAGGTAAGTTTCATATGTGCATGACATGATTATATATGTTATAGTGAAATATATACATGCATATTGAAATGTCATGATCAAATGGTAAAAATGCATATTCATGAATCTATTGTTACATGTTTATTTATTGCCTCACTATGTCTATGACTTAGCGTGTAAGTGATTTACACGTAGGTACCAAGAAACAAGAAGAGCAGTACTAGAAGTGACAAGAACATCATCACTACTAAAAGATCAGATCAGAAGTAATTCACAAAGTAGGTATTTTGGGTTATGCATAGAGTGTTGGCATGTAATAAGTTGTTAATTATGAATGCTCTGATCGATTTTGTATTTCGTGGTCTCTCTTAAGTAAAATAACATATTTTGTTTTAATGAAAGTTTAAAATTTCCCTATTTTTCTTTAAGTGTCAAAGTTTGAAAAGTCAATGTGACACCTCAAACTAATATTCGAGTCGGATACGGGTTAGGGGTGTTACATGTTCTTTATCGTTACCTTGTTTAATTGACGATAGTCAATACATAAACACATAGACCCATCCTTCTTTTTCACTAATAACACAGGTGTTCCCCAAGGAGAAACACTGGGTCGGATGAATCCTTTATCAAGCAGCTATTGTAATTATGCTTTTAGTTCCCTTAACTTCGTTGGAGCCATTCTATACGGAGCCATAAAAACATGTTCAGTACCCGGGTAAACCTCAATTCTAAATTCTAGTTCACAATCTCGAGGTAAACCCGATAACTCTTCAGGAAAAACCTCTGGAAACTCCCTTACTGTGGGGGTATCCTGTAATCTCGCTTCCTGCTTTCGAGAGTCTATCACATTAGCTAGAAAAGCTACATATCCTTTTGACATCATTCTCTTGGCGATCAAAGCCGATTTCACATTGAACAGAGATTTTGCCTTCTCACCTACTACCACAATTTTGGAGCCTTCAGCATCCTTTAGGAATAATCATTTCCGATGAAAATCTACTCATCCATGATGTGGAGACAACCAATCCATGCCCAAAATAATTTCAAACTCATCAAAGGATAACTTCAACAAGTTTGCTAAGAATATTACTCATTGAATTTTAATTGGTTATTTTCTACACACCCTAGTCACCCTTGCACTTTGACCCATAGGATTTATCGCTATCATTTCACTAGAAATTGATTCTAAAGGAATTCCTCTATTTCTAATTAGCTTGGTACTAATATATGAATGTGAAGAACCAAGGTCAACTAGAACAAAAACAAGCTCATCAAAAAGGTAAAATGTACCTGTTATGATTTTCGGATCATCCCTATCTTCATTAGTCTTTATATTATAAACTCGAGCCACTCCTCAAGTCTCTTGTGTCTAACTAGACCTATATTGACCCCCTGATCTTTCTCTCCCTCTGCTTCTACTTGATGCGGCTATTGATCTCTCGGTTTGTGTTGATCTGTCCTCAGACTTTTGCGGACAGTTCCGAGCATAGTGATTGGCTTCTCCACAAACAAAACAAGCGCTAGAAAGAATTCTACATGCTCCTCGATGGAATCTACCACATATCTGACATTGATTATTTCTTTCTCCAAAAGCTCTACCCGAGCTCGCAGCAGAAGAATGAGACTGCTTAGACTTCTGTGCAGCTATAGCAGCATCTGCTCTATCAGTAAATCGGGAACCTGAGCCTTTGTCTCTCTTAGCATGATACGTAGATGATGACATCCCAATTCTTTTTCCTGACTGTACACTTTGTTCTGCTGCCAATGTCTCCTCTTGAGCTCTTTCAATCGCCTTAGCTCTATTTATCACTTCCTGTAAACTAGGCAAACTCAAGGCCAACACCATTTCTTTTAAATTTGGCCTCAGTCCCTCAATAAACCAAATCCCGTCGAGATTTTTCATTAGGGTCCACCTCAGTAACGTAACGGGCTAAGCTTGTTGTATTCAACTTCATATTCATACATCGCTCGGTCGCCTTGTTTTAGGTTGAGAAACTTCAACAACATTGATCTCATGAACTGTTCCCCGATATACTTGTTTTTAAACTCCTCTTGAAAGAAGTGCCAGTTCACTTACTTAGGCGCCGCATACATTGTCGTGTTTGTCCACTATACCCGAGCCGAACCTATGAGTAACGATACAACTCCTCCCAATTTCTCATGATCGAAGCACTAAAGGCTTTCCAACATCATCATCACATCGTTCAACCATAAGTCTGTATCTATAAGACCTTCACCTTCTTCTCCTCTGAACTTAGGAGCTTCCAAACTTCTCAACTCCTTTGGAATTAGCATTCGCAGTACTGGAGGAGCAGAGGGAGGCGAAGAAGGTTGGAATATTGTCAGAATAGCGTCGAGAGCTTGCATAAAAACTCCAAACTCCAGAACATGCATACTCAGAGGTGCCGGTGCGCTGGCGTTCTTAGATGGAATCGGATGTTCGTTTCACTTCATAGCTTTCACTACTCGATTCATCTCTACTCTCTCGACCAGCCGCTCTTCTCGAATTTGTAGAATCCAATATCTATCATAACATTCATAAAGATAATACTTAAGTTAGTAAGGAGAGACATCTTATCAAATGTATTCTATACCCTATCAGTAACCTTGACATCTTAGTGGCATGCAAACTCTTTTTACCTTTAAAATTTACACTCGATTTGGCCGAGAATCGGCTAAACCTATAGCTCTGATACCAATAAATGTAACACCCATCTCCCGTATACCTTTACGTATACGAGAGTTACATATGTCACATTATTTTTAAAACAGTTTCCCATTTAAAAATTCGTATAATTTTTGTTTCATTTTATAAAACCATTAGAATTTATTTATAATTAAAACATGCATTAACTTACATATCCACATAAAAAGAGAGATATTCCACATTTTATCGTTTTACAATAGTTCAATTAAAAGGTTTTACAAAGCGTTTTTACTAAACCTACTACATGCAAACTAAAATATATCAAAAGTAGACAGGTATGCCATACTGTTACTGATCAGACGACTCTGACTTGATGTCTGATGAACTCTTTACTCAGTTGGTATTCAACCTACGCGTGAAATAAACACATGTTAAGTATTACTTAGTAAGGCATACATAATCATAAGCAACTTATAAACATAATATAGGGTAACAATTCTAATATCTAGTAATTCTTTACAATTTATTGTAAACCTTATAACTTTACACCATTAGTGCTATTATGGTCCTTTACCCCATTTCTATTCATGTTCATTTATTAGAATTCACAATTAGTGCGGGAATTCATTAACCCATGATGAATTTCGAGGGCTGCGCACATAGTGCTTGTACAATGATTCATCAACTCATGATGAATTCCGTGAATATGCACACGAAGTGTCTGTACGGTGAGTCATCAACTCATGATGAATTCTGTGGATATGTACATGAAGTGCCTGTACGGTGATTCATCAACTCATGATGAATTCTGTGGATATGCACACGAAGTGCCTGTACTGTGATTCATATACTCATGATGAATTTCGTGGATTTGCACACAAGGTACATATAGTACTGTTGAGTTAATCGATCGACGAAACAACCAAAAGGGGGGTGAATTGGCAATAAAAAGTTTGGTGGAAGCTTTTGCAGAAAATAGAAAATATTTGCACAGCGATTTAGAGTGGTTCGACTTTCTTAACCAAAGTTTACTTCTACTACCTTAGCTATCTACACTAAGGGTTTTCCACAAATTCACTAATTTGTCTTTCTTTTGAGGACAAAGAGTAATCTTACAAATCCCTCAAGAATTATACCCCAAATTCTTGAGAACACTCTCTCCCAAAGAGAACAATACAAATTTTGTAAACTTACAGAAAAACCTCACAAGGTGAGATGTTTTCAAATTTCTAGAACAAAGAAATAACACTCAAGAATAATATAATTGAGCACAATCTTGAAAGGAAAATGAATATTAAATGAAATATACTTGAAAATGCTCAAACTTGAGGTTTGATGCTTTCTCTTTGATTCTCTCTCAATTCTTGTTGATTGTTTTTGATCAATGGCTCATAAGCTTGTTTAAATGCACCTTGAATCTCTTCTGAACGTTGGGGATCATTGATGAAGTCAATAGAGCCATTATTGTGTGAAAACAATTAATAAAATAGTTGAGGAGTGTGGGGGTATCGATACCTATCAATAGGGTATCAGTACATGCAGTGTAAAATTCAAATATTTCGACCGTTATGGACTACGGGTATCAGTACCATCAAGGGAGGTATCGGTACCATCTAAGAGGGCACCAGTACCATACGGGCAATCTAGTTTTTCTTGAAGCCCTTCTATTAAAAAATTATTTTTGGCTTGATTTAGGCTTGAAATACTTTGTAATATTTGTTTTAAAAATATTTTGAGATTAAAACATAATTTTACATTTTTTGACATTTGAAAAACTTGGATTAATATTTGGATATTTGAATTATTTAATCGAATATACATTTGAAAATAATTATAAAATCTTAAAATCTAAAAATTTTTAATTTGTTATATCGAAACATCAAAATGTTTTCAACAATCTCCCTCTTTTTGATATAACAAAACATTTTATTAATTTTAAGATTTTCTAATTAAAAAGCATTTTTGAAAAAATTATTACTCCCCCTTATTCTAACACTTCTCCCCCTTTTTGTTAAATAAAAAGACTCTATAAACATTTTTTAAACAAGGTTTTTGAAAAAAAAATTAGCCAATTGATATTTAGAAATTTAAAGCTTAATCTGCTAAGAACGCAATCAAGAGAAATGTTAGCCATTAGCTTCATAAGTCAATATTCATAAATAATGTGCAATGGTAAATTGGTCATATTAATCTAAAATGTAGATGACGCAAAAAAATTAATTAAAAATCTAAACCAAATATATAAAGATAATTATGTAAGTTAAAATATCCAAATTATCCAAAACAAATTCAAGCATCCAATCAAAAAACATCAAAAGGTTTTAACAATCCAACATAAAAATCATAAGTTTAATCCAAGCAAAAACAAAGCAAAGCAAGGCAAGGTCTAATCCATAGAAGGATAGGGAGGAGGAGGAGGATAACGTGCTCGCATCTCAAGTATGAGTGTGTCTAAACGTTCGTTCATTTCCCATTGTTGAGCCCCCAAAGCAGTCAAATGGGACTCAATGGATCTGAACCTCAGATCAAATGTCTCTATAAATGATAAAAAATATGGAGGCACTTGATCCTCTTGCTGTGCTGGCGCGTCCTCGGGTGCTTCATCGTCAATATTGTCTATATCTTGCATAAGTTGTTGAAGCTCTGGATCATCGTCCGCTGCCGGTGCCGGAGGAGGTGGAGCTCGTGAAGAGCTAGCTCCAGGTGTTTTCTCAGGGGATCGAACCCATTGGCTTGTTTCTGCATCCTTTTTTCATCCTGATTTCTTTAAAGATGTCAAATTTATTTGGTTTTTGAGAGGGATGGCTACATCAAGCAGTACTCTAAGCTCAATTTTGAATACAAATGGCATTAGAATAGAAAATTCGAACGAGTTGTTGATAAACTACTGGTTTGAGATGAAAAAGTTTATCAAATTTCCAAGCTTTGAGAGTAGGAAGATATCTAAAGTTTATTTATTGCATAGCTCAAATAGAAGGAATATGTTCTTCCCGAATTTTATATGACTCAAAATACTGAGAATACCTAAAGAAGAGATTTTGTCTACGACCGGGTTCGTTAAAGCACGAATTTCGAATAGTCATTTCGGGATCATCAAGATTAGGAATTTATTGAATAGGAGGTGGATTGAGAGGTGGGTTAGGTGGATGGTTTGAATGATTAGAGGATGTCCTAGGGCATTTTTGAGACATGATTAAGAAATCGGAAGAGTAACCTACAAATTTAAAACATATGTATGTAATATAATCAATTCCCAAAACTCAAGTGAGTCCTCAATATTTCAAGGTTCTCTAATAATTCTAATGGGCAAATTTTGAAAACTATGTTTGAAAATAAATGTGTAGTTTTCAAAAACAATATAATTAAATCAAAAACAACAATTTTAAAATCAAAACATTTTTTTTATTATTTCGAAAATTTAAAAAAAATTGATCAAATCTTGTGTTTTTGATGAAATTAATTGTAGATTCTTGTTCTAAACCAAAATCTAAGTAATGTCCGATCACTATTTCATCCTATAACTAATCAAAACTAGTCCTAAGTTCAAAAATCAATAAAATAGAGTTTTTAGAAAAGTCACCTTGAAATTGGAAGATTGAGTGAGAATGTGATGTTGTTTGTACAAAATTAATGATGCTAGCAGGTTTAGGAGTTGAAATCTAGGTGAAATCCAGCTTGAAACGGTTGTTTTTAAGCAAAGATGAGTGTTGGGTTTGAGAGAGAGAGAGGCGCACTGTGAAAGAAAGAAGAGACATAGGCGCACGGTGAAAGAGAGAAGAAGAGAGAGTTTGGGTACAAATGGTGTTTTGTGGGTTTTTGTAACCAGAACCCGTAGAGGGTATCGGTACCCTCATGGGGGTATCAGTACCCATTCAAGGATGGTATCGATACCAATGCAAAGGGGGTATCGATACCAAGCACGCATAAAATTTAAAAATATGTATTTAAACACTCAAAAAGCTAAATTATTTTGCTCTAGTGGTATTGGCAACTCACATTACGAAAATTAACTATGTTCAATCAATCAAATCTATCCTTAATCATAATTTGAACATATAATTATTTTTTTCTAAGAATCATAAACACCCCCTTACTAATAGCAAAGAATGCAATCAAACATATTATTTTTATAAGCATTATCCAAAAACTAATTAAAAGTGCTAAAAATATTTAAAACACTAAGTCAAGGTAGGTTGGTAAAACCTAATTCTCTTTTAAGTGTCCAAAATCTATCTTTATCTAAAGGTTTTGTAAAAATATCCGCTAATTGATGCAAAGTTTCAACATATTCTAGAACTATATATTCTTTAGCGACATGATCTCTAATGAAATGATGTCTAATTTTAATATGCTTAGTTCTAGAGTATTGGATGGGATTTTTAGTGAGACAAATAGCACTAGTATTGTCACACTTGATAGGTATGGTACTAACTTCAATTCCATAATCTAAAAGTTGTTGTTTTATCCATAAAACTTGTGCACAACAACTACCGACTGAAATGTATTCCGCTTCAGTGGTAGATAATGCAACACAATTTTGTTTCTTTGAAAACCATGAAATCAATATATTTCCTAGGAATTGGCAAGTACCGAAGGTGTTTTTCTTATCTATTTTGCATCCTCCATAATTCGCATCAGAGAAGGCATGCAAGCTAAAGCTAGAGTCTCTAGGATACCAAAGTCCTAAACTAGGGGTATCCTTAAGGTATCTAAAGATTCTCTTAACAGCTAGTAAATGTGATTCCTTAGGGCATGATTGAAACCTAGCACATAAGAAAACACTAAACATAATGCCCAGTCTAGTTGCGGTTAGATAAAGTAAAGAGCCAATCATTAACCTATACATTTTAACATCCACACATTTACCTCCTTCATCTTTCTCAAGCTTTGTTGATGAGCTCATTGGAGTGGTATGAGGTTTCCCATTTTCTAATCCAAATTTCTTGAGCATATACTTGACGTATTTTTCTTGATTGATGAAGATGTCATCTTTTCTTTACTTGATTTGGAGTCCCAAGAAAAATGAGAGCTCCCCCATCATGCTCATCTCGAATTCACTCTGCATTAGCTTAGAAAATTCTTGGCAAAGAGCATCATTAGTAGAACCAAATATTATATCATTAACATAAATTTGTACTACTAATAAATCTTTTCATTTTCTCTTTAAAAACAATGTAGTGTCAACCTTCTCTTTTGAAAATCGTTTTCGAATAAACAATTTGACAATCTTTCATACCAAGCTCTAGGAGCTTGTTTTAAACCATAAAGTGCTTTTGTCAATTTGAAAACATGATCTGGAAATTTTGAATCTTCAAAACCAGGAGGTTGTTCCACATACACTTCTTCTTTTATAAAACCATTTAAAAATGCACTTTTGACATCCATTTGATATAATTTAAATTCATTGAAGCATGCAAATGCTAATAACATTATAATTGCTTCCATTCTAGCTAAGGGAGCGTATGTTTCATCATAGTCTATGCCCACTTCTTGAGTTTAGCCTTGAGCAACAAGTCTAGCCTTGTTCCTCACTATATTACCACTTTCATCAAGCTTATTTCTAAATACTCATCTAGTACATACAGTAGATTTATTACTAGGCCTTTCAACTAATGTCCATACTTTACTTCTCTCAAATTGATTTAACTCTTCTTGCATAGCCATAATCTAATGTTCATCATTTAATGCTTCTTTAATATTTTTAGGCTCTATGCATGAGTAAATGCAACATAATTACATATATTTCTAAGAGAAGATCGGGTTGTTACCCCTTTGGATGGATCACCTATAATTTCACCATCCTTTGACATAGTTGTACTCTCTTGGGTAAGAGACTTCCCTTTATTCAATGGTTGGATTCTCGAGAACATCATGACTTTCCTCATTTTTTGTTTCTTCCTTTGATGATGGTTCTCCAACGTTATGCCTAACGTCATTTGTGTTTGCAATACCTACATCATCATTCACACAAGAATCCTTCCTCGGAAGGGGGTTATCATCGAAAACAACATGTATAGACTCTTCTACCACTAAAGTTATTTTATTAAATACCCGATAAGCTTTAGAATTTAAGGAATAACCTAGAAAAAAATCCTTCATCACTTTTAGCATCAAATTTGCCAAGATTTTCTTTACCGTTGTTTAAAACAAAACATTTACATCCAAAATGATGAAAATAGCTAATGTTAGGCTTTTTATTTTTTAAAATTTCATATAGAGTTTTATTTAAAATTGGTTTAATCATTACTCGATTTATAACATAACAAGCGGTATTTGTGGCTTCCGCCCAAAAATATTTTGGCAAATTATTTTCACAAATCATGGTTCGACCCATTTCTTCTAAAGTTTGATTTTTCCTCTTAACAACTTTATTTTGTTCAGGGGTTCTAGGTGCTGAAAATTTTTGGCTAATACCATTTGAATTACAAAAATCAATAAATCCAAGATTTTCAAATTCAGTACCATGATCACTCCTAACACTAGTTATGAAGTATCCTTTTTCATTTTGGATTACTTTCGAAAAAACTGATGAATTTTTCTAATGCTTCATCTTTAGTACTTAGAATATAACCCAAGTATATCTAGAATAGTCATCTACCAAAAGAAAGTAATATTTTCCACCCAAGCTGACATTCCTAATTGGCCCAAAAAAGATCTATATGGATCAATTGTATTAGTCTACTAGTTGATACATCATTAATGAACTTAAAGGAAGTTTTTCTATGTTTTCCTTTAGCACAAGCATCACAGATTTTATCATTATCAAATTTTAGCTTTGGCAACCCTCTAATTAAATCTCCTTGAATTAGTCATTGTAAAACACTCATGCTAGTATGTCCTAGTCTCCAATGCCATAACCAACTATCATGCTCATCCTTAGCAACTAGGCATAAATTAATCATATTAATAGAATCTAAATGAACCATGTAAATGTTTCTTATTCTATGACCAATAAGAATAATCTGATTAGATGCAATGTCAATGACTTTACAACCATTAGTTTCAAACAAGACATTGTATCCCTTATCGCATAATTGAGTAATACTCAATAGATTATGCTTTAATCCATTCACATATAAAATATTTTTAATTTGTATGGAAGAGGTATTACCTATAGTACCTATACCTTCAATGTGACATTTTGAATTATCACCAAAAGTCACATTTCCTCCATTTTTGGCGTTAAGCTTTATGAACCAACTCTTGTCTCCAGTCATGTGTCTTGAGCATCCACTATCAAGGTACCATGAGTTTGAATTTGTTTCTTGTGCCTTGTAGTAATGCTCATTTTCCTACAAACATAGATTAATTTTTTATTTTTGGTACCCAATTTCTTTTGGGTTCATATTCATTAGTCTCTAAAATCCTAGTCCCTTTAGGCATCTACTTGTGTAGGATATCCTTATCTTTAGTAGTAATGAGTTCTTTAGGAACCCATATACTTCTAACTATTTTTCCATTAAATATTCTTTGGGGACATCTATGATTTTAGTTTTTAAAACTTTTTCTAACAAAGTTGAATTTTGAATTTTGAATTTTTCAAAAAGTTTTGTTCCAACTTTATTAAAAAAAAGCTTAAAGATCATCAATTTTCTTTTGATGATCATCATTTACTCTTGAAAATATGTTATGCAAATCAGTATTTTTCTTTTTCAAATTCATCTAATTTGATTTGCAATTCTTTGATCTTACTTTCAAGATCATTGTTGGCTTTGGACATAAGACTATTTTTATTTTTCAATTTTGAAATATCATTTTTGTATTTTGAAAATAAAGTCTTATAATCTGAAGCCAACCCATTATAATCTTCTATTAACTCATCATAAGATAAATCATCTGAATCAAATGAGTTAGAGGTTACCTTAGAATTTTCCCCGATGGCCATCAAGCACAAGTTTGCCACTTCTTGTTCCTCTTCATCGGAACCTTCTTCATCGCTCCATATAGCCACATGAGCCTTGTTCTTATTCTTTGATTGACCCTTTTTCTTCAATTATGGGCAATCATATTTGACATACCCCAAACTTTTTGCATTCGTAGCAAATGATAGGGTCTTTCTCCTTCGGTTCATTTTTGAAGCCTTCATTTCGTTTGAATTTTCTTCCTCGATTGGGCCTCATTAACTTTCTGAACCGTTTGGCAAATAATGACATTTTCTCATCATCTTCATCCGAATCACTCTCATCTCTTGTAGATTTGAGAGCAACTCTAACGTTCTTCTTCTTTTTCATCTCATTCTTTGGCTCGTTAATCTTATCGAGGTCTACCTCATCTTGAAGCATTGTTTCATGAGTGAGGAGTGAACCAATTAACTCTTCGATAGTTAAAGACTTTAAGTTCATAGCCTCAATGATTGTCGTCTTCTTTGATTGCCAAGATTTTGGAAGAGAGTAAACTAACTTTCTTACAAGATTTTCGTTTGGAATGATCTCTCCATATGATTTGAGACCATTGACAATCGTGGAAAATCTATCCATCATAGCTTTGATATCTTCATTCGGTTTCATCCTGAAATTTTTATAGCTATGAGTTAGAAGACTAAAATTTTCATAGCTATGAGTTAGAAGACTAATTTTAGATTCTTTTACCTCATATGTGCCTTCATGAGTGACTTGAAGTTTATCCCATATTTTCTTGGCGGTTGTACAAGATGAAACTATCCCGTATTCATCTAGTCCCAAGAGTACAAAAAATAATGTGGATAGCCTTTGAGTTGAGCTGGAACATTATTGTCTCTGCTTCACTCCACAATCTTGAATGAGTGAAAGGAATGAAGTATCCATCTTCTATGATATTCCATGCTCCCATTTCACTTGATTGAATGAAGTACCTCATTATATTCTTCCAATAAGTATAATTAGCTCTATTGAAAAAATGAGGGTTGTTGATAGGAACAGAATCAAGACTGAAGTCGGACTTTGAAGTGGAGGTCATTGATGACTTGAATATCGATATAACTCTTCCCGAATTGACTCAAGAGGTGATTAAACCTTCAAATGAGTGAGGCTCTAATACTAATTATTGAGTTAATCGATCGATGAAATAGCCAAGAGGGGTTGAATTGGTAAAAAAAATTTGGTGGAAGTTTTTTCAGAAAATAGAAAATATTTGCACATTGATTTAGAGTGGTTCGACTTTCTTAACCAAAGTCTACTTCCACTACCTTAGCTATCCACACTAAGTATTTTCCATAAATTCACTCATTTGTCTTTCTTTTGAGCACAAAGAGTAATCTTACAAATCCCTCAAGAATTATACCCCAAATTCTTGAGAACACTCTCTCCCAAAGAGAACAATACAAATTTTGTAAACTTACAGAAAAACCTCACAATGTGAGATGTTTTCAAATTTCTAGAACAAAGAAAGAACACTCAAGAATAATACAATTGAGCACAATCTTGAAAGGAAAATGAATATTAAATGAAATATACTTGAAAATGATCAAACTTGAGGTTTGATGCTTTCTCTTTGATTATCTCTCAATTCTTGTTGATTGTTTTTTATCAATGGCTCATAAGCTTGTTTAAATACACCTTGAATCTCTTCTGAACGTTGGGGATCATTGATGAAGTCAATAGAACCGTTATTGTGTGAAAACAATTAATAAAACAGTTGAGGAGTGTGGGGGTATCGATACCTATCAATAGGGTATCAGTACCTGCAGTGTAAAATTCAAATATTTCGACCGTTATGGACTACGGGTATCAGTACCATCAAGGGAGGTATCGGTACCATCCGAGCATTCTATTTTTCTCAGAACCAAAATTATCATGGGGGTATCGATACCATCTGAGGGGGGTATCGGTACCATACAGGCAATCTGGTTTTTCTTGAAGCCCTTCTATTTAAAAATTATTTTTGGCTCAATTTAGGCTCGAATTACTTTTTAATATTTGTTTTAAAAATATTTTGAGATTAAACATAATTTTACACTTTTTTACATTTGAAAAGCTTGGAGTAATATTTTGATATTCGAATGGTTTAATCGAATATACATTTGAAAATGATTATAAAATCTTAAAATCCAATAACATTTAATTTGTTATATCGAAACATCAAAATGTTTTCAACAAGTACACATAGTACTGATATATCGATGCAATATATATTTTAACAACATATCACTATAACCCTTACTGTACAAAATAAATGCACTCACCTGACTATCCTTGCTATGTATCCAAAAGGTAAGGCTGATTACTCTGGTACTTTGTCTTTGCCCTTAGTTTTGCTTGTTTCAGGAGCTTGGTTCCGATCTACTCAAGCATCCACTACCCAATGTTAGAATATAAACAATACTCAAAAGAATATATCATTAATTTTTTATACCAATATTAGCCTATTTTTAACATTTTTGTCTACATAGTATCGACACTACTACCGTGGTACCGATATTTCAATGCTATGGTACCGATACTTCTATACTATGGTACCGATACCCCCTTTGGGTATCGATACCAAAAATAGGTTCGATTTTGTCTGGTATCAATACCTTACCATGGTATCGATACTACCCTACTATGATATCGATACTCCCTACCAGTATCGATACCAAAATTAGATTCGAAGTTGTTTGGTATCGATACCCCTTATCATGGTATCAATACTACCTCATCAGTATCGATATTGATTGAATCAGTATCGGTACTACCCATCTAATTTATCTCATTTTAGCCTATAGTATTGGTATTGTTCTTAGTAGTACCAATACCCTTGACTAGAATTTCCAATTTTCAACTCAATTTTCATCCCAATGTGGTTAATTCTCCTTATATTTACCCCATAGAATACTATTAAACTCTTCCTTAAATATTTATACTAGCATTCCTTCATTTAGCCTCTTAGAACATCTAAAATCATTCAAGAACATTCGATTCTAAGAATCAAATCACTTTTTCTAATATGTTCTTAATCCAATCCAAGGCTTCTAATATCTTCTATATCTCTTTGGCAAGTCAAAATTACCAGCAAACATCCATAAACACTCATATTTTAACATATCACTTAAAACCCCATTTTCTTCAATCTCTAATATCTCATCCATAACTTAGTTTTAATCCCATTAAATCATTCCTTAATCTTCTAACATACTCAATGCTTCAAAAACCAACCAAAAGCAAAGGAATAAACTACTAAATTGAAAATTCACCTTTGAGATATGTAGGACAATATGCACGAGAAAAAAGAAGAAGGAAAGGAGTTGACCAAATTTTACTCCCCTTTTCCCTTACTCTATACTCTAATACCTTAAAAGAAATGAATATTAAATTCATCTAATTCCAATTGACTAAAATATCCTTTTAATCCTCAATTACTACAATTTAGTTTTAAACTATTCTTCCAAATTTATTCTCATCTTTTATAAATTAATCAAATAAATTCTCAAATCTTCCTTTCAATAAAGTCCTTAATTCAATAAGTGGGGTATTACAGTTCGTCTATCATTTAAACTAATGAAAATAAACAAGATAAATTTCTTAATGAACGAACACGAACAAGAAATTTCATTCGTTTAGTTTTTCGTGTTCGTTTGTTTGTTTGGTTAAAGATAAACGAACGAACATAAACATACCATTGTTGTAACACGCTAAACCTGATTGGGTCTAAAGTGTCGCATCGGGTTGTCAAAACAACCACTGATTTTCAAAACATGTTCATTATCATTTTCAAAACACATTGTATGGTATCAAGAATAAACACAAATAACTATTATAAAAACATTTTATAAATCAAAGCTCGATGACACATATTTTAAATCAAAATAGTACATCTTGAGGTTTACAACTAAAATACATAAGTAAGGTTCTATGAATACACACGCTCCCTAAAGCTACAATATGTTACTCTAAATGTGATGTTGGAAGTCTTGCTACGATAATGCTCCATGAACAACTCAAGCTAATGACCTGCTAACAGAAAACATCCGAACACTGAGCTTTCAAAGGCTAATAATATAATCGCTGATCTAGAGTAGTATTAAGAGTTTCATAAACACAAACATGCTAAAGACATGGTACTAAGCCGTAGGTACATGCATGATCTTAATCAAGTGTTACCTACTTAGTGTTTAACTATTCTATCGCTGATGTATGAGTCTTATGCTTCCCTTAATCCTCTACTAAAGGCCTCTCCATGATTACACCTTTAAAGGGTCTCTAACCCTAATGACCATAACTGCTACACATTATCTAAATACGACACTGACACTCATGTGAATTATTTGAATACAACACTGATTATGTTATGCATTATCTGAATGCAACACTGCTAGTATTTGGTCTCATATATCCATCAAACACTAGTTAATTGAGGGAACCCAATGTCAAATAGCATCAATAAAATTCCCACTAAGATATCGAATGATCTCCTGGTTTCACATAGCCATCAAGTAGATCATGGAGGGGAAACCCGATGTCACATAGCATCGGTACAATTCCCGCTCAATTGAACCATTGACTTGGTCTCACACTACCGTCAATCCAAGCTTTAAGTATATTTTTTGTATTGAACTGATGCAATTATACATACATAAATGAGGGCCCTAATGTCGTATGATGCTGACAAAACCCCACTAGGGCAACTAAGGTAGTCTAGCTACACCTTAGCATAGCTGGACATACTAAAGTGAGGTTGTCCTCTCACTAGTTACTAACTCACTCGTTCTCTTACCAAGAACGTTATACAAAGGTTTATTTGTTTGTTACTTTTGTTAGTTTATCAAGTTGCTCTATTCTGGTCATCAGTTATATAAGAGCGTTTTAGTCATTTTCTGTCTCTAAAAAGTCTCTACGCATTTTGTGATTTTACGATAATTACTGATTCTATTGTTCATTGGCGGTAATACTAGCTACCCCGATACCTGACTTGGGTTCAATACTAGGTAACAAAACTCTAATTGAATATATCGTACTTCTTCTCAATATCCTTTGAATTGGAGGGACAACTCACACGTTCTCGATTCACTGACATTCTTGTAGTATATGATTCCTCTATTTTGTAATTTGATTAATTCATCATACCGCTTTCCAATACATCATTTATAATGATCTTTCGTTCTTAGTTACTCACTGCGAGGCCTATAAATATAATTTGGTAATTTTAGCCCCTAAGGGTATTTTAGTAACCTCTTGCACCTGTGCTAGATGTCTGATCTTAATCGATATTAAACTCTTCACTCTTGAGTCTATTTGACATCTTGAAGTCACTCAACCACTTTGGGTATTGATACCAAGCCATCGATATTGATACCAGTCCTCTGGTATGGATACCAGTGGTATCAATACCAAGCATCTGACATCGGCAACGAGCATTCAGTATCGTTACTGCAACCCTCAGTATTAATACCAAGGGATCAGTATCCATACTCCTCCTCTCAATATCAATACTCTCTGCTAAAATTTCCCAGACTTCATCCTAGTTCATCCAATATCAATACTCAAACCCAAATCTGCCTTATTTATGCTCGAAAAACACCAAAAATCAATGTAAAGATCTTAGTTTGATCCCAAAATGTGTTCTAAAGCTTAAAAAAGTTACTTAGGATCATAAAGTACTAAAAACATATATTTTACATAAAAAATACCATCTATTCATGAAATCAAACATAAACCCTAAAATACTTAAATACACAAATCTTAACAAATATTCATGCTTATGAAAGCCGCAACACTCCAAAGGATTAGAAATGCACTACCTTGATGTTAGAATCCCGAAATGAACTCCTTTAACCACCAAATACTCTCCTCTAGGGCTTGGATGATAAAACCCTCACTTTCTCTAGCAAAATAAGAAAACCAAAGCTTGAATCCTTAAAACAATATTGCTGGAGGGATTATAAATGAATTTGAAGTATGAAAGAGGCTCAAGAACTTATCTTTGAGCTATGGAACTTTGGAAAAGAAGAAGGAGAGGAAAAATTAGAAGGAAAAAAGAATGAGATGAAAGAAATAAAAATCTTTCATCTTTTTAAAATGGGATAATCACACTATAGGTCTTTCCCCATCTTTCTACAATTCAAAAAACTCATTTTTATGGCTAATTGGGTTAAATTCCAACCCAATTAAGCCTATACTTGGCCCAACGACTTTAGTTATTAATTTCATAAAATTCACTTACCTCTAGGGTAAACCCAAAACTACTGGTCCACAATTTAAGGTGTTACACTCGTTCGTGTTCATTCAGTTTGTTTATAGAGCTAATTTTCTCTTTTTCACTCCTTTTTGAACCTACCACGACATTTGTGGTCCATTAGCTATAAATTTATGTTTTTCTCGTAGGCAGAAAGCTTTGAGAGGAAGCCATTTATCGTCATCTCTTTGATTTTAATCAGGGTGGCCCTTTGTTTAATCAAAGACGATGGTAAGACACATAGCCCAACACTTTGTTAGAAGGCTTAGCATCTACTGTGAAATATCCATACTAATGTTGGTAATAGTTGGTAGGGTGGTGGTTTGAGTATTAATATTGTTAGCATTTCTAGGAGCCACTTCGGTTGGGGCTTTCCCAAAATGAGAAATAGAGGGGTTAACAGGAACAAAGACGAAGAAGATTGAAGAATGACCTTTTAAAGTTCTTAATATTAAATTCCATTGCAACAGAAGGTGCAACACTATCCGCAAAACCAGGATTGTTGTTGTTTCTATTACCAACCATCAATTGATCTTCCATACTACTTTCTTCTTCACCCAACATGAATTTTACACAAGTTGTACCTCTACTGCTAGTTCCATGTCTTGACTCTTTACTTGTTGGCTTCTTTAAGTAAGACTTCAGCTAGACTGTTGGTTGAGGATAAGGCTGGTGTGCCATCGCTGGTGTCGATCTTTTAACTATAAGATCCTTAACTCGAATGGCTTCATCGGTTATATCATCTCTATGTCCCTAATTAGAATCTACTGCTTATGCTGTAGGAGCTTCCATACTTCGAAGATAATATCTCACATTCACATTGCCAAATAGGGAATTAGTTTCATTAGCGTATCTATACACCGTCTGTGCATTGATCTTGAGTCTGAATACAACACAACACATTGGGGACTTCTAAAACACACAAATCACTAACTGATCTAGTGAGCCAAATGGTCTAAATCTTGCCTTTAATTCTGCAACTAATGAAAGTGCTACCTGAGGAGGAAACTTCATAACCATCATGGTAGGCTCAATAACTCTAGGTGGAGGCTCAATTTTCCTTGTAGAATCAAGTTTTTTGAGTGGTCTTACTGGTGGCCCTATAGTTGGCTTTTTAACCTCAACTTTTTTGGCTTATGAAGTCCTCAGCTTGCCCTTCTTCTCAGTGGCTAATGATTTCAATTGTGTGATTTTTAAATCTCTTTGTTGTAATTCTTTTTTGTCAATCGGATGGGATACACTTCAACCCAACTTTCGTAGGATTATCAGGTCTTGCAAGGGTCTCACTGGTTTTAAAGAAGCCAAATCTCTGACATTCTGCTTAACATAGTTATTAGAGGCTCCGGACAAAGAAGGTTTACCATCATGGAGTTCTACAGGATTCATCTCAGGTGGTGACACAACCAAGCTTTTCTAATAAACAAGGAATATGTATCGCAAAAAATAGCTTAACAATTGTTAAGCTATTTCTTTCAACACCATGAAAGGGATCGAGAGCCATAGCATGCAAATCACTCAGCAGTTGTGCAAGCTAAAAATTAGAATTTCTCATATCAAAGGTTGTGGAAGGTCCGATAGAATTGAATGAGGAATGTATAGGATCAACATCTTTCTTCTGCTGGTTAACATACTCATCTCTATGACCCAAACCGATCTGGGAAGATTTCACTCCAACTTTACCAAAGAGAGAAGACTTTTTTGATTTATCAAGGTGTGTTTATGAGCCAGTTTTCTTCTTTTTTTCTTTTTCTTCACCAAAACAGAGTTCTCAACACATATATATGATGAATGTTTTTCCACTTTCTTCAACCCACCCTCAGTACTCATACTAGAACCCTTTAAATCAACTGGTAAGAGGGCCCACCAGCGATACCATCTTGGACTTGATCAAATCCATAGTCTCCTAGTTTTGAAGTGGAATCCATATCATGTTTTTGAATCCCTTTATATGAGGACAATTTCTGGCCTCCTCAGGTTTTGAGTCAAATATAACATCACCTTCGTGCTGAAAAATGTCGGCGCACCTTTAGGTATATTCAAAGATGGATTTATATGTTTAGCAGTAGTATTGGCATAAGTCTAGTTTACAGATGCAACTGCATTTTTGGTTAAATATCCACTTGAGCTTACACCATCCCTACTCACAACTGTATACTCTTGTTTTACTGAAATCTTAGAAACTGGAGACCTCTTTTGTAGCACATAATCTCCAGCTACAAATGTAGGCAATCCTCTCTGTAAGTAGACTTCATTGTTGTGCTAGTTAAGTCATCTCTATTTTTAATAGGTATTTATCTTTCTTTGAATGGCCCTTTAGGTTTTTTTAGAATTTTTTTCAACCACCTAAAGCTTCTACAACCACCATTAGTTCACTCAAAAGAGCTATAAATGGCAACAATCTCATAAGAACAGAGATATGCAATGATCACAATCAAACCAATAACCAAGAAGGAATGTATGCAAATATTATCACATAATAGCAAGTGAAAGAGGGGCATTGAGACTTCTATCATTTCAATGTTGTGTAATACTTAATAAATATAGCCAATTGATAAATAAGCTATAAAGTATTGCAAACCTTAGACAACTTTATTTTCATTTTGGAAAGTTGTTCATTAATGAGAAGGGTGTAAAACACAAACCCGAACATCAATCAGAAAGCTAAAAGTCCAAATACAATTTGTTGCGGTGCTAAGATCACTATTGTGTTCTAACACGACCCTTCCAATTGAACATGGTTATTAGAAACTCACATGACCATAACCATGCATAATTCAATTAAACAAGTGTAACATCTTAAGGCATACTACATGGATCCAAAATGTGAACAAAGAGCCATGAAATTTAATGCAATAGAATACCAGTTTTAGACATGCGAGGCTTGTAATTATTTTGACCTAAAGTCTTATGAGTGCAATAATAATACATTGAAAAGAACAAATCATTTGGAATTTAATGTAACACCATAGAAGGCAGAACAAATTGCAAATAATTCAATTAAATCAAAACTTGAAATGATTTCTAAGAATTAGCAAAAACGAGTACACAAGTACCTCGTGATGCCTCCATAGAAGATCGTGTTGGGGCATTAACGACCTGATTGCAAGGTTGCGATGATTGCGTCCTAAAAGCCTACGCATGTCTCATCATACTTCTCAAACACATCATTCCGGAAAAAAAGTAACATCATTCTTAAAAAAATCCAATGTTTTCTTAGTCATAAGCTACAGGGGCTGATGGAAATTGTTTCAAAAATGAGAGGGTCTCGCTGGACTTAAAACTATTTCTTATCTTCCTAATTTGATTCATTGAATAAATATCATTAGGTTCATAATCTAGCACATCAACTACAAAGTACCCTTGGACATTTGTGGGATGAAAATTATATGGGTTCCTACATTTACAAGCTAAACCAAGACCACTCCTCGACTAGCCTCATCCATTGCCTCCTCCACAACCTTGACAAAATCCTCGAGTTTGTCTTCTGTGATTTTTCAAAAAAATTAATGATCAAAAGGGACAAACTCAGTTGCATCTAGGATTTCTCAAATCCACTAGACTTTAACCTTACAATAACCCACAAGAGGTTTATACCCTAAAATCTTGTTTACACTCTTTCCACAAGAGGAATTACAAATAAAGAAAACAAAGATAAAACCTCACAAGGTAAATATGTTTGCACTAATTAAGCTCTCACTCAAATCACACTTGAGCAAAATAAACAATGAAGCTCACAAATGTGTTTACAATAAACAATTTGAAAAATTAAGCACAAAGAATTTGACAAGTTGGAAGGTTGGTTCAATATGTTTCTTGTTGACCTTGGGAAGCTTTGACCTTCAATTTATACATTCTTCATTAATTCTAGCTGTTTGGAGTTGTGGGGATCACTATAGCAGTTACCTACAACCAAAAACAACATTTATTGCAGAAGGGACACTACAAGAAAATATACTTTTAATGACATACGCTAATTTATGACTTGCAAAAATGTGTCATAAAAAATGTCATGTCTTTTAAAATCTGAACGATTTATGAATTACAATAATGTGTGTCATATTTAATAGTCATAATCCAAAATATTTGCAAAAACACGGAGTAAACTTTTAATTGTGTGTCATCTTTAAAAGTCATCTTTTAATTCCCCTCCATTATTTTCATCATTTCCCGCTTCTTCCCCCTCGATAATGTTTACACAGCATGCTTCCCCCTTTTTCTCTTTGCAGTTGGTTGGCTCCCTTCTCACAACATGCCCCCTGAATCGCTACTCTCCGATGATCCATCAAGAGAAGGAAACATGTACGGAAGCACGGGATTCAATAATGCTTACCACTAAAACAACCTGCAACCGTCGGGCGGAGGAGAGAAGCGAAGTGGAGGTCTTGGGAGGAGGGGAGGTCGTAGGTCATGTAACCCTCATGGGTTTAGGGTTTTTGAATTCCAAAATCCCCAAAACACCAACAACGATGATCAAAAAGAGCAAAAACCCCCTCCCCCTTATACGAACTTCGACAAGGCCTACTTTCACTCTTATGCCCACATTGGCATCCACGAAGAAATGATCAAGGTCTTTTCTTTTTTTGTTATTTCTTTTTCTTCATATTCGTCCTTAACTGGGTTTATTTTTGTTTTGTTATTACTTCTTGCTGGACTGTGTGAACTTCTTTTACTTCTTGTTTTTTTAAATGTCCTCCCACTTTTTGTTAAAAGAAATGATGCTTACTACTTATTATTTATCTTTGTTTCTTTGCTGACTTTGTTTAAACAAGGTTGAATCTTGCATTTGTAACCAAAAGTATTGCATTATTCTTTATGCGGTTTTATCCAGGTTTGGCTAAATTGTATATAATTTTGACAAAGTTGCTAGTCGGTATCTGTTGCAAGATTGGATAACATTTTGCCTTTAAAATAATAATAATGGGAAATGCATGACAAGCCACTAAATATTGATCATAGTTTATCTCTGAAGCATACAGGATCGTGTTCGAACTAAAACTTACAGGGCAGTAATCATGCAACACCAGAGATTTATTGAGGGGAAGGTGGTACCATCATTGTAGTCCTAGTTATAAAACTATATTTGATCTCTTTCTTTGTAATACAAGTTTTATCATAGTTCCATTTTGTGTAAGATTCATATTTCACCAGTTAGAACACAATGTTATACTTTACATTTTATAATCTCATGCCTAGGTGAAATGCATTTGTGTTTACTTGAGACATTTTATATATAAAGCAGCTGGCTCACAAACAACCTAGTTGGTTTAAAAATAGTTTCAAATTATATTTAGCTGGTTTGTTCTTCTTCTTCATTATTGCTTTTGGTCATGCTTACAGGTTGTAATGGATGTTGGATGTGGCATAGGCATTCTTTCAATATTTTGTGCTCAAGCTGGTACAAAACGGGTATATGTTCTGACCTTCTTATTGCATGATTGGCATATTTATAACAGTGTTATATGGCTACATATATTTGAGGATTGAATAAATCTCAGTTTTTTTGCATATAATGTGGTATTGGTTTCAACCGGTTTCTGAAGACTGTATCATTTAATAAGTGCAGGTGATTGCTAGAAGTTAAATTGTGTTTAACTTTATTTTTCCCTTTTACTTTCCTATAGGTTTTCTCTAGCTAGCTTTCTTTGTTAATTTTATAATTTTATCATAAAGAAAATTGTAGGCTTATATTGATCTATTGACCAAGAGAAATTGTAGATAGAACTTCAATTTTGTTCATTAGTATTTTTTTAGAATTCTCTTACTGCCTCAAATTTATATTCTTGCGATGCTTATAGATTCATTAAAATACAATTTTCTAATATCTGAAGTGATTATGTATTTTCAGATTTATGCAGTGGATGCCCAGTGATATTGCAGTGCATGTATTTTTTAGCATTAGTACTTAAATGCTTATATGAGGCATTTTTACCTCCTCTTTTGAGAATCCTAAAGTTTAGCTAATTTTTCTTCTCTCATTGTCATTTTTACAATGAGATTATGAGATCTGGTTATCACAGCTATTAGAGCATGCATGCTAATTTTCAATCAATATTGTGGAATTGTATAAATTATTTACTTCTCAGGACCTTTCTTTGGTTATGTTCTTGTTTAGAAACGAAAATGGATATTTGGTTTATATTAATATTTGTTGTTTGATTGCAGGCCAATGAAGTGGTGAAAGCAAATAACTTAGCTGAAAGGGTCGTTGTATTGTATAGGTGAGTTGAGGTAGGTTTTTCTTCTCAAACTTGTAGATTTCTATAGTCCTTAAATGGTTGCAAGAACAAGAACCTATGTGTATTCTTCCTAGGCTTATTGAATTCTATGACCATAAATGGTTTGGGCCGGGGAGTTGAATTATTGAACTTGACTTTTCATTGGAGGGATAACTAGCGACTTGTAGGGCCAACTTAGGGTTAGGTTTTCTTTCTTTAACTTGTGAAATTCAGTGACAATCTATGTTGTATGGATATAGATATAGATACGGGGATAGGAAATGATAGTTTTAAAATTTTAGGGTACGAATATGACAAATCTACGACAAATATAAAATAAATTATAAAATTATAAAAAAAATGTAGAAAAAATCAGCATGCATGTTTCATTTTAGAATTTATTTTATATTTTCCGTACCCATACCCTGTAATTTTGGAAATTTCCATTTCATGTCCCCATATCTGAGCAACATAGCTTGGATACTGGTGATTTTGTTTAAATCTCATTATAAAATGAGGAAAAATTTCTGTAAATGTGGATCTTGGAAGAAGTGATTGCCATAGCAGCTTTGGGATGCTCATATTGGTAGATGAATACAACCAATACCTACAATTGTAGTACCCTTTGTAGAGAAATATTTGGTTAAATAGTCATATATTTTTCATACTTAATATACACACCACTAGTTATTATGGTGATCATAAGATCATAATTGGTAAAAGTTTGCACCTATTGGTCACTGATCCACATATTGTTTCATGGGTTGCCTGCTTTCATATTGGCTTGGTTTCAACACCCATGTTTATAAATGCATGGATTAGTTCTCGAAAAATGACACTATGAAAAACATATTTCTGCTATTGGCAACTTTGTTTAGATGAGACAGTGAATCAGTGGCTATTGTAAAGTACATGTGTAGAAGTACAAGGTAGGTAATTTAAGATAAAGAATCAAAGGGCTTTTGTGCATTCATGTTTAGAGGCTAGATCTGCAATAAACTTATACTTGATGGTGGATTGGAGGAAGCCATGTGCTTCACACTGTTCTGATAAATGTGTTTACTTTCCTTGGACTGATTTATCTCCTTTTGTATTTTCTGAAATACAAGTTGCAGAAGCACTTAAAGCTTGGATGTGGTATCTGGCTACTGTTTGATCATTACCACACTCTATTGGATCAGATATGCAGAATGTATGAATTGAAACTTGGGAGAATTGGATTTCACTTAGTAGTTCTCTAACTTATCAAAGTTCTGCAGAATCTTAACTAGTTAACAGACTTAATAGTATGCAATGAATCTTCCAAGTTTTGTTCTTTTTGCTAGGTAGACAAGGTGTGAATTTACCTGTTGTCATCTTCACACCACATAAGATGTACAAGTATGGAGCAAATGGTGAAACTGATGATATGTTGGAATACCATGCTACTTTTGATTTTTCACAAGACTCCCCTTTAGTAGAACTTGATGATGATTTCTTGTGTACAAGCCCGGATGGCGAGGGCATATTAGTAGAACTTTATTATGCCGTGATATTTTGTATCGACATATGATTACAATATTTTTTATAACTTAATGTGAATATAGTGTATGCAAATGGATTGCTTATATATAATATGATATATATATTTAGTATTATGACGCATTAAATGTGATTTAGTTTGATTATTTGTCAATCTACAATATATATATATATATAATTTATGAAATACAATCACGATACACGGAATGTGTCATCTTTTTTAATGATGTGTGCTTCAATGACACGCAATCTAAGTCATACATGCGTGTTATAAATTTATGACACATAAATGTGTGTCATCTTCATTTATGACGGGGGCTTCAATAATGCTCAATGCGCGTCATAAATGAGCTTCATAAATATGTGTCATAAATGCGTGTCATACATGCACGTCATAAATGCGCGTCATAGATTTATGACACAAAATTGTGTGTCATCTGAGATTGATGTCGGTGGCTTCAACGAACGAAAAATGTGTTTCCTCCGCACCAATAGATGACGCGTAATGATCGTCATTAAAGGGGTATTTTCTAGTTGTGTGATTGACCCTTTGGTGAAAGGATTGATCCTTTGGTGAAAGGATCAATCCTTTTTGTAAGGGGATCAATCCCAAACCTACTTGAATCCAAGGGATCCATCTTTTAAGCCAAAAAAGCTTGGAAACTTGAATTTAAATCACAAAAACAATTGAGTAAGTTTTTGAAAAGGTTTAACTAAGTTGGAAAACATTTAAAACATATTTTTCAAGTTAATTTGGAGTTTAAATTATTTTTTATAAAGTTTTGATAAATTCAATTAAGTCCAAAATAATTTTGCAATTTATTGCTATATCAATTAAGTCCAAAAATGTTCCCCCTCTGAAAAATAATAGAAAGATTTATGAATATAAAAATTTAAGCACCACTTTTAATTTAGAAAATCATTTTTCATTTTATACTTACTTCTCCCTTTTTCATTATATAAAAAATAATTCAACAATATTAGTATTATATAACAAAAGAGATAAAGTAATAGAGCTAGAAACAATTAAACACATATGGAGAATTATATATGAAGCATAAAAGTACTTTACAATAAATGGAAAAATCCATACAAAACATAAAGTACCAAAGTCATAACAATTCAAATAACAAAAAAAATCAAGTACCAAATACAAAATAAACATCAAAGATCCAATTACATAAATGTAGCAAAGTCAAATGACATGAAAATGATGGGATATGCATGCATGAACTAAGATGGTGATGAAGAGGAAATAAAAATCTGTCAAGCTGACGTTGAATCGCTCGAAACTTCTCAATCATATGAGACTTAAGAGCATCCTGATGACGCTAGATCAGATCAAAGAGAGAGTAAACATGGGATCAGAGAGAAGCAAAAGACTGAAGCATCCTTTCCATAAAACCTTGAAAGAAATCTATGGGAGATGTCTGGTCTACATGAGCCACTCTCTTAGGCTTCTCACAACGTCGTTGTCATGAGCCTCATCCATGTGCTCATTTCCATCGTGGTCATCATCTATATGCTCTCTGTGATGACTACGAACCCAATACATGGATCCCTCAGGCTCATGTAGCCAATCTTCACTATTGTCGCAACAATGGTCCTCTCATTGGAAGGATACGTATTGATCTCATGTGATGTGTCGACGTTAAGAAGCTCGAACAAGTGACTAGGGTACATTCCATATACAAGGTTCAATTAAGCCTTAGATTTGATGACACTCACGATATCATTAAAGATCATACTTGTGAGGTGAAACTTGTGATAATGTTGAATGCAAAATATCCACCAATAGTAGCTCTCATGAACGGTAGAGAATTTTGTGTCTCGAGCACAGATCCAATGAGAAACAATGAGATGGAGCAAATGATCATTAAGGGAGAAAAGGGTGGTTCTATTGTTTAGAAGATGCATCTCAGGAGGAAAAAGTGCATTTTTCATTGTCAGTACCAGTAAGAGGAAGGTTAAAAGATTGAACGATGAAGTTGACGATAATGGTGACGGTCTGACCCATAATATACGAGATAATGGTCCGATAGGTGGTGTTACCACGAGAAGCAAATATGAAAAGTAACGCCATGAAAGTTAAGAAAGGTGAAGAGTTTCATATCTTTTAAGTTTTACTCGTAAGGAAAACCTAAATTGTTTAAAATTCAAAATCGATTTTTTGGGTTTCCTTAATCGATCAAGATAAAATAACGAGTCAAAATGCTCACGAGCTTTGGAGTTTCAAAAATATTGGCCAATCCAATAATCAATTTGAGTGTTGCATGTGGATTGTCCCTTTAAGCCATTGATTTTTTTTTGGCATTTTGAACGAATTTTAGAAAAAAAGGTAATTTATGGCCAAAATAGATGTTTAAAGGATGTTAAAAGGTAATTTAGGAAGAATTAAAATAACTTTTTGTGCTAGAAAAGTGGTTATGGCCTAATGGTTTTGAATGTGGTTTTGGTTAGGGACTTTTATCGAACACCTTGTGGGTGTAAGATAAAAATTTGAGTTTTTTTAAAGCAATTGGTTATGGGTAAAGCTCCCTGCAACAAAACAAGTGATAAATAATTTAAAATTTATTCTCTAACCTCCTAATTCAACCCAATTAATCTGAATTTAAAATATTGAAAAGTTAGGGTTTTTTAGAAATCTTACCAAAATGTGATGATTTTCAAAAATTGAAGAATGGTTTGTTAAAATGATGAAATGCGATTGATTTTCCCACAAAACCCACTTGAAAATGATTCAGATCGAAGATTTTGAGTTTGGGAGTGTTTTGTGTAATTTCGGTTTGAAATATGAGAGTGATAGAGAGAAATGAGCATAAAAAGCTTAAAAAGGCTCCCTAAACGATTTTGGCCTAAAGGGATCGATCCTTCGCAAAAAGGGATCGATCATTTGTCTGAAAAATTACATTTTTATTCCAAGGACCAAAACGAAGGACACTAGACTCAAATTTGATGCAACCTAAGTCATATTATTGATAGAAAATTAATTTTAATGACTTATAGGATACTAAATGTGCATGAATTTCAACTTAAAATATTAAATTATGCAAATTTTTATTATTGATCAATTTAGTCCTTGATTTGCATAAATAAAGTCCAAATAAAGTCACACAAACATACAATCGCTCTAAAGATCTTGAACATGCATATTTTCAATTTTGCTACATTTAAACATCATTTTCTCAAAATTAACATATATGATCAATACAAAGTAAGAGAATATGATTTCACAACAATAAAAAAATATTGTAAATTTAAGGCCAAAATTATAATCATAAGCATATAAGGCCATAAAATTGCAACTCATGCAATAATAACTTCCCCTAACTAATTACAATTAAGCACTATGTGGGACACTTAATCATGCATATAAACATATAAAATCATATAAAGCACAAAATTGCGTGAAATTGAAACTTGTTACCATTTGAATTAAGGTTGATTTCTTAGGTTTACCTTTCTTCAAGTGTCATTCTTTAGTGTGATTTAGAGCTTCCAAATTCATTGTCATTGCTCACCATTTCTCCAATATACCTACAAAAGACATTTACTTGATTTTTGGTACCCAAATTACTTTGAGTCTTTGATTGTTAGTTTCAATACCTCTAATTCCCTTAGGAACTCATACTTTCTTATTTTATAAAATTTTCTTTTCTTTGTAGGACAAGTATTAGAATTATGACCATGATAATGGCAATGTGAATATTTTTCCATTATTAACTTTAATGTATTGTTGGAATTTTTTTTTTAATTTCAGCTTGTTTTTCAATCAATATTTTCTCTTTCAAATTGCTCAATTTTAAATTTTGAAAAATCTAGCTACTTTTCAAAATTTCATTTTGATTTTCAAAATCCAATTTTTTATTAAAATAGAATCATTTTCAATTTTAAACTTAGAGATTATTTTCTTATATTTGGAATTCATGATCTCAAATTCTAAAATCAATTCATCATAAGCATCTTGAATCTTCTTGGATGGACAGGAGGTAAAAGTTGATTACTTCATCATCCTCATCATCGGTAGAGTCTTTATCACTCCATGTAGCCAAAAAATCTTATTCTTTGGCTTGTTTGATCTCTTCTTCCTCAATAGTGGACAATCATACTTGACATGCCCGATTTCTTACAATTATAACATCTGATAGGATCCTTCTCCTTTCTAGATTCATGCTTCATCTCTTTATCTTTGATGAATTAATCACTTGAATCTTTTGAAAAATTTGGCCATTTCTTCACCTTCTTCTTCACCCTTTTCATCGGAATTACATTCTTCATGTGTATAGGATCATAAAGAACACCAACTTACTTTTTGTTTTCTTTCTTCTCTTCTTTCTTTTCTTCTTCTTGCTTCTCCTCTTTTACCATTAACTCATAAGTGAGCACGAAGCTAATAACATCATCAAGAGATAGAGAGACATTAGGTTCTTTTCTTCAATTATCATCATCTTCTTGATTGCCAAGACTTTGAAAGAAAGTAAATCATTTTCCTTATAAATTTTTTATTAGGGATAATCTCTCCATATCCCTTAAGGCCATTGAAAATTACGAAAAATCTATCCGTCATAGTTTTGTTTCTTCATCCAGTTTGTTGAATTATGTTTTATATAATAAATTTAAAGGCAAAATGTTTTTGGACTTGAATTGAATTTATTCAAAGTTTTAAAAAGGTTTCAAAAATAATTCAAAGTCCATTAAATTCGAATTTGAGCAAAAATGCTAAAGGGTGTCAAAGTGTATCATGAACCCCTAATGCATCCATGTTAATGGCTAGTAACGGCTAGTTTATTTGAATTTAATGAAGGGGTATCGATGCACCTTGATAGTGCACCAATGCACCATGTTATGGGCAGCCTTTTTGAGTAGAAAAATCATCCCCAAACGGCTCCAAAACATCCCCAACGGTTATATACGATATAAAACACATTCCAAGCTATAAATACAAGCTAAGGACACTTGAAGAAGTAAGAAAAAAACTATCCAAGCAATCAAACACAAGATAAGAGTTTTTCAATCTTATTTCATCTCTTTCTTGTAAATATTTTGTTCTTGTGAGCTTAATCTTGTAAACACCTACCTTAGAGAGGTTTTCTTGTTTACTTATTTTATCCTTTTGTAAAGGGGAAAAGTTCTAGTTTATCCCGTGTAAAAGCTAGCGAAAGGTTCTAGTTTAGCCTGGAAAAACTAAGGAGTTGTAAGGTTATCTCTTTGTCCTCAAAAGAAAGAACAAATTAGTGAATTTGTTGGAAAATCCTTGGTGAGGGCTAAGGTAGTGGACGTAGACTTTGGTTTAGAAAGTCGAACCACTCTAAATCGATGTGCAATTTTCTATCTTTCAATCTCCTAAACTCAAAAACCATTCTGACCCCTATTTACAAACCGTTCCGGTTGTCGAATCGAGCTTCCAAAATCCTAACAATTGGTACCAGAGCCTAACTCGTTAAGAAGGTTTAACCACCTTAGACGATCCTCGAAGAATCTCTACCAATTTCTGATGCAACTGACAAAGAAATGACTTTTTCCTCCAATGCTTATTATCTTGAAGAATATCCTATTATGGATTCACAACATGTCAATAAGCCACCCTTCTTCGATGGAGCAAATTATGCATATTGGAAGAATAAGATGATGTACTTTATTCAATCCTACAACCTAGGAGCTTGGAACTCAATCATGGACGGTTACTCCTCTTCACTCAGCAAGTACAACGATTGGAGTAGAGAAGAGCAAAAAAATTTCCAGCTTAACTCTAAGGCTATACATATTCTATTATGTGCTTTAGGCCCAAATGAATATGGAAGAATCTCATCTTGTTCCAGTGCCAAAGAGATTTGGGATAAGCTCCAAGTCACTCATGAAGGAACCGACGAAGTGAGGGAATCAAAGAAAAGTCTTCTCAACCATAGCTACGAGAACTTCAAGATGAAACCCGATGAAGACATTAAAGTTATGAATGATAAATTTTTTGTGATTGTGAACGGTCTCAAGGGATATGGAGAAGTAATCCCTAATGAGAAGCTTGTGAGGAAGATGATATACTCTCTTCCAAATGAGTGAAAATCGAAGAAGACGGCCATTATCGAAGCAAGAAACTTAAAGTCTCTCACTCTCGATGAGCTAATTGGTTCCCTTCTCACTCATGAGATGATGGTGAAGGAAGATAAAGAAATGGAAGAGAATAAAACAAGAAGAATAAGAGGTAGGCATTGCCTTCAAATCCAGCAATGAAAGCTATCAAGATTCAAGTGATGAGGTGGATGAAGACGATGATGAACAAGAAGAAGAGATGTCAAGCTCTTGAAGGAACTCAAGAGATTCATGATTTCCAAGGAAGTGAAACATGAATCAACCAAGAAGAAAAGTCCCCCGATATGTTTCAATTGTCAAAGAAAGGGGCATGTCAAGTATGAATGTCATCTTCTAAAGAAAAAGGGGAAGAAGGCATTTTTTGAATCTTGGAGTGATGAAGATGATTCCAATGACAAAGATGAAGTAGTCAACTTATGCCTCATGACCACTCAAGAAGAATTCAAGGTATCTTCTAACTCAAATGAATTTAATTCATTTACTTTTGATGAGTTACAAGATGCTTATAATAGGTTGTATTTGGGATTTGAGACCATGAATTCCAAATATACGAAATTATTTCAAAACTCAAAATTAAAGATAATTTGATTTTGAAAGCAAAAGTTGATTTTGAAAGCAAAAGTTGATTTTGAAAATCAAAATGAAATTTTGAAAAATAATTTAGAGCTTTCAAAAATCAAAATAAATGATTTAGAAAAAGAAAATTTTGAGTTAGGAGTTAAGCTTAAAGGCTTAACAAAAAAAAGAATTAATTTCTAAAAATAACTATTATGTTTAAAAATGAAAATGCTCACATTGTCATTTTTATGGTCATTTGGAACATACTTGTCCTTTAAAGAAAGGAAAATATTTTAAAATTAGACAAGTATGGGTTCCTAAGGGAACAAGGGGCATTGAAACTAACGTCTAAGGATCCAAAGCAATTTGGATACCAAAATCGAAATGAATGTCTCTTGTAGGTGTGTGGGAGCAATGGTGATGAAGATGATGATATTCAAAAGGCTCTAGCCACACATGAAAAGGAATGGGTAACCTCTAAGCTTAATGTTTTTAGTTTTAGTTATATGGTTGCTCATAGGATTTATGCATGCATGAGTTTTGATTTTAAATGATTATGGATTGTTTTAATCTCATGTATGTTTAAATAAAATGGTTATGATGAACATTTTAAATTTTTAATGATTTTTTTTATTTTTAGTTCATCATAATAAAATTTTGGTCAAAATTGGTTTTAATGCAAATGATATCTCTCTAACAATTGATATCAATTTTTCAAAAAACTTTGATTTTACAAATTTTAATTTTTTTACCTAAATTTAAATGTTTATGCATGTGATTTAAATGAAAATGATATCTCTCTAACAAATGATATCAAAATTTTAAAATGCATAACATTTTTGGAAAACTTTATGCATATGCACTTAATTTCAATAATTAATATTGCATAAAGTATTTTAGACTTGGATATATTGAATTTCATGTACTACTAACATGTTTGTTATTCTTTGTTGAAATTCAATTTTGTTTAAGTGTCATGATCCTAAAAGCTAATTTTGTTTGGAATGCATTTATCGAGGGGGAGCTTTGATTTTTCAAATGATTTTTAAAATTTCAAAATTACTACTTACTCTCCAAAGTTATTTTGAACATATAAGATTGAATTATTTTTGATATAACAAAAAGTGGGAGAATTTTTTGTTTGAAAAATTCAATTTCTTAATGAAAAAGGGGGAGCTTAACATTTTCATATATTTTCAAACAATTGGTAACAATTGATATCATTTTGTTAACAATTGGTATCTTTTTCATTAAACATTTTATTAAGGGAGAGTTTGTCAAAAACAATTTTTCAAATATTTTGTTATATCAAAAAGGGGGAGATTGTTGAATTATGTTTCGATATAACAAATTTAAAGGCAAAATGTTTTTAGACTTGAATTGAATTTATTCAAAGTTTTAAAAAGGTTTCAAAAATAATTCAAAGTCCATTAAATTCGGATTTGAGAAAAAATGCTAAAGGGTGTCAAAGTGCATCCATGCACCCATGCAGTGCATCCATGGACCTGCCACTAGTGCATCGATGCACCATGTAGTGCATCCATGCTCTCCATTTCGAATGCAATTAGTGCATCGATGCATCCTGCTGTGCATCCATGCACCAAGGCTGCAACGACTAGTTTATTTGAATTTAATGAAGGGGTATCGATGCACCTTGATAGTGCACCGATGCACCATGTTATGGGCAGCCTTTTTGAGTAGAAAAATCATATCCAAACGGCTCCAAAACATCCCCAACAGTTATATACGACATCAAACACATTCCAAGCTCTAAATACAAGCTAAGGACACTTGAAAAAGTAAGAGAACAACTATCCAAGCCGTCAAACACAAGAGAAGAGTTTTTCAATCTTATTTCATCTTTCTCTTGTAAATATTTTGTTCTTGTGAGCTCAATCTTGTAACACCTACCTTAGAGAGGTTTTCTTGTTTACTTATTTTATCCTTTTTTAAAGGGGAAAGGTTCTAGCTTATCCCATGTAAAAGCTAGGGAAAGGTTCTATTTTAGCCCAGAAAGACTAGGGAGTTGTAAGGTTATCTCTTTGTCCTCAAAAGAAAGAACAAATTAGTGAATTTGTTGGAAAATCCTTGGTGAGGAGCTAAGGTAGTGGACGTAGACTTTGGTTTAGAAAGTCGAACCACTCTAAATCGTTGTGCAATTTTCTATCTTTCAATCTCCTTACTCCCTAAACTCAAAAACCGTTCCACCCCTCTTTGCAAACCATTCCAGTTGTCGAATCGAGCTTCCAAAATCCTAACACAGTTTCATCTTGAATTTCTCATTGCTATGGTTGAGAGACCGATTTTTGTTTCTTTTACTTCGTCGGTTCCTTCATGAGTGACTTGGAGCTTGTCCCAAATCTCCTTGACATTTGAACAAGAGGAGACTCTTTCATATTCATCCGGGCCTAATGCACAAAACAAAATGTGCATGGCCTTATCATTGTGTTGGAACTTTTTCTTTCTTCTTCATTCTACTCCACCGTTTCTCTAGTTGGAGTAGAATGTTCGCTCATCGTAATGCTCCATGCTCTCAAATCATTTGCTTGAATAAAGAGCACTATCATATTTTTCCAATAAGCATAATTAACTCCATTAAAATATAGTGGCTTATTAACCGGTTGTGAATCTTCAATGTAGTAGGAGCTGAAGGTTGAAGACATTTTTCTTGGTTAATAAAGGAATATGATAGAGCTATCCTAGGACATTCTCAAGGTTGTTAAACCGTCGATAGAGACCCTCTTTGATACCAATTATTATCTTTATTGATCAACCGAATAAGGACAAAAAGATGGTGAATTGGCATTTTTAAGAATTTTGGTGGAAGCAATCGAAAAATAAAAAAAATTACACAACGATTTAGAGTGATTCAACTTTCTCAATCAAAGTCTACATCCAGTACCTTAGCGTCTGCACTAAGGATTTCTCAAATCCACTAGATATGCTTACTTTTGAGGACAAAGTGTAGCCTTACAACAACCTAGAAGGTTTATACCCTAAAACATTGTTTACACTCTTTCCATAAGAAGAATTACAAATAAAGTAAACAAAGAAACCTCACAAAGCAAATGTGTTTGCACTAATTAAGCTCTCACCCAATCAAACTTGAGCAAAATAAACAATAAAGCTCACAAGTGTGTTTAAAAGAAAGAATTTGACAAATTAAGCACAAAGGAATACTTTGAAGTTGGTAGGTTGGTTCAATATGTTTTTGTTACCTTGGGAAGCTTTTACCTTTAATTTATATCCTCTCCATTAATTATAGTCGTTTAGAGCCGTTGGGGATCATTATAGCCGTTACCTACAACAAAAAACAACATTTATTGCACAATGGATCGATTCTTTGGTGAAAATGATCAATTCTTTTTCAAATAATTCAACCGTTACAAGAAAGGGATCGATCCTTTAAGGGAAGAGATTAATCCTTTTGGTGAAAGGATCGATCCTTTTCCTTGATGATCAATCCTTTTTGTAAAGGGATCGATCCCAAACCTACTAGAATCCAAAGAATAGATCCTTTGAGCCAGAAAATCTTGGAAACTCGACTTTAAAGCTTAAAAATGATCAAGTAGGTTTTTGAAAAGGTTTGACTAAGTTGAAAAACATTTAAAACATATTTTTAAGTTAATTTGGACTTTGAATTATTTTTGATAAAGTTTTGATAAATTTAATTAAGTTCAAAACTAATTTACAATTTATTATTATATCAAAATCTTAATTCAACAATTATCCCCAAAGAAAGCAACCAACACATGCCCCTCCTTCTCTGCGACGTACATATGATACAAAGGCTTCATTAAATACGTGTTCTGGCCACCATGAATGAGATTTCACCTTTCCCAAAACCATATAACCCACTTCAAACCCATAACTCAATGCCTTTGAAGTAGCTTCACCAATTCTATCGATGGCTATATAATCGTCAAACTTAGATAACAAAGACTTATAGCCCAAACCCGTACTCTTCTCCAACTTCTCTAAATTTCCTATTCTATTATTCTCATCATTTACCATATCATTTTATTCATCCACTCGATCATTTACATCAAGAACCTTAGATGCGTCACCTATTTCCTTATCTACAATATCAACATTTATATCTCTAACCCCCTCAAATTTATCAGTCTTTGAAACCCTAAAATATTTCAAATCATATTCCATTGGAGAAACCCTACCTTCTTCATTAGAAACTTCTAAGCTCAATCTATTACCTTCGGTTTGGCGGTCAATAACTTCTTCGGTAAAAACTCTAACTTTCTCTTCGATTTTATCTAGTCTTTTATCAAATTCAGCATCGTCCTTCATAACGATGTCATTTTTAATAGCTAAATAAAATAAATAAGCCAAGCCAAATCCTTTAAAATTCGAGAGCTTAATGATATATATAACTGATAAACATACCTTTGCAAGAGTTAGATTACATAATGTGTTCTTTTTTCTTCTGAGAAGTGAGCGAAATTTAGGGAGGGGAGAGTTTCTGAGGATAATAACTATAATAGATACAAATTAAATAGTAAGGTTAAAAACTATAGAGAAATAAGTGTGCTTGGATGGAAAGAAAACCTGACGATTTTTCTTCTCTCTATTGTACTCGTTATATTTTCCTTTTATTTTTTCCTCTTTTTACTTCAAGAAAAAAAAGTTCGAAGATTAATTCGGTTGGTTGATTGTATAGTGAGATGTATATGACACATCAGGCGTGTATAAATGGCTCTGTGCACATCAATCATCATACACTCCTTTTTTATGTGAGCCACCTGATTGATTAACACAAATATATGTTGAGATCAAGGGTTGTTGCGGTTTTTGTCAACCTAATCCAAAAATATATATTCTTTAATTATATATTATCCACTCTTCTATTTGATCTTAAAGAGTATATTTTTTATTCAATCTAACTTGAATTTTGAATCATAAATCTGATCCAATTCGACATAAAATAAGGAACTAATTAAAAAATTATAGAGGTTGGATATTATAATAATTATCTTTAAATTTATATAAAAAAATTATACTATTACCCCCAAGTAAAATTCGGTTAGAAGCTTTTTATAATTTCACTCTCCATCCAAACTCGATTTGATCTAATCTCATTTTATATAAAATTTAATTAGAATATAACTTATTTTTTTAAAATATTAATTCTATCCAATAATGTCAAGTTAAAATTTATCTATTCCAGGTTAAATTGCCGCAATATCATAGTGGGAACCGTCCGGTGACATCCCTAGATATTTTCTAGAATTTTGTGTGGCTTTTTTTTCAGTTATAACAAGAGACATTTTTAGTGGTTAAAATGTTATTTAACTCAAATATATGAGAGAGAAAAGGTTTATGGATTAAATCCAAGTACCCAACACAGTGTTTTTATGCCATCCATTGTCACATAACCCAATTGATAGCCCAATACCCTAAAACCTGATAGCAAAAGGTTACTTTCACATGCAAAACATTCGCTCATGGCCGTAAAAGGCAAAAGGGTTGAGATTTTCTAGACGGGTCATGTCAGGCTTTGGATGATATTTTATTATACAGGTTAGCTTTCGGTAGAAAACAAATTACTAATATTTTAGATCAAGTTGTACTTAAACAGGCACAAGAGTATTTTTATTTTTATTTTTATGTTTAATTTAAATATTTTTTTACTAATTTGAGTGATTGTAAGGTAATATTTGTTAAAATATTTTTAACTTATTGACAACGCGCACATTATCCACAATTGCTCGACCCAGGGTGTATGTCAGAAGTCACTTGGTGAGTAATTTAAATTATTGTTTAGGAGTTTCATATTCGAACAATTATATTGTAGATTGTATGTGCTTGCATTATTAATTAACTAGAAAAATTCTAAACGGATGATGGACTATAATCCAAGACTAATAAGAAGAAATACCAATACTATAAGCTACTAGAACTGAGTGCTCAATGGTGAATAAGGGGTGAGGAATGGAAGCATTAATGAGAGTCATTGTGAAAGGGAAGAGACCGAGAGAGTTGCATATGGAGCAAGTGATACAGTAGAGTTCATTTAAGTCAAGGGTCTGAACTTCACGTTTATGGCAGGCCTTCTTCATTAATTTCTGGTGGCCATATCTTTTGCATTCTGGAGAATTTCTCATGACTTCATTTATTATTACGACTCTAAATTCTCAGTAAGATTCTTCTGTCCTTCCTTTCTCAATTTAATATTCTTTGAATACTATTAATTATTTCACTTTTCAATTTCAAACTTTTACCAATAGAATAGTCGGAATAAAAATCAAAATAATAGTTCGGGTTGGATGTATCCAAGCTATAAACATGTATGCTTACGTCTCAAATTCTCAGATATTTAAATTGAGTGGTGAAAATGTTTTCAATAATATATATAAATTTTATTAATATAGGGTGATTATAAAGTAGTCGCAGTTTCTGATACTCAGACCTAAAACTTTTAGAGATAACAATAATCTTTTTAAACATGGGGACAACTGGCGAAACTTTCGAGATAATGTTTGAAAGAAATTAATTCACGAGCTAATGCACTCCCAAGATTAATTGCTCAAATAGGGTGAAATCCACAGTGTTGGTCGTAGGTCGCCATGCACTCCTTGCGACCTTGTAGGTCGCCATGCACTCCGGGCGACCTACCCTTGCTCAAACAGAGAGAATGAACGTGTTGCATGGCACATGCACATCCCAACACATAGGTCGCCATGCCCTCAAGGCGACCTTGTAGGTCGCCATGCCCTCAGGGCGACCTTGTAGGTCGCCATGTCCTCCGGGCGACCTTGTAGGTCTCCATACACTCCGGGCGACCAACCCTCGCTCGGCTGCCCTCGGATTCCCTCGCATAGCTCGCTCGGTTACCCTCGGATAGCTCGTTCGGATGGCCTCGGATGCTCTCGAATGCCTCAGATGCTCTCGGATGGCCTCTGTCGATGGCCTCGGATGCCCAGCGTGTTGGGACGTGCATGGAACATGCAATCTCTTGTAGCTCGCCGGGAAGACATGGCAACCTAGTAGGTCGCCCGGAAGGCATGGCGACCTACGGCCAACACTATGGATTTCACCTTATTTGAGCAATTAATCTTGGGAGTGTTTTATCTCGTGAATTAATTTTTTCCAGAACATTATCTCAAAAGTTTTGCCGGGACAACTTGGTTGTTGTAATTATATATGTAAGTCCTAAAGAATATAATATTTGTTAGCGTTTTATTACAATCAAGTGGCTTCTTAACAAATTTTTTTTTTATTTTAATTTTGACTATTATATGTTTGAAATTTTGTTTTGAACTTTTAGGTTTAAATGTTGTTATAAGTAGGAAATGTATAATTGTGGAAGACTTACCAAATCATGTGAAACGTCCCTTTGAGTGGATAGGCATGGATATCATGTGAAGTGTATCAGGTGTACCTTCCTCCTACATTAAAATCAATGTCTCCCCTCTCTTTCTTCACCAACCTTATATATTACTGCCCTAAAACCCACCACCCAAATCTCCTCCCCAAACATAATATTTGTTTCTTTGCATGCACTTTCCTTAAACTTATCAAATTTGTCTGCTATCATAACAAGGAAACATGAAGACCTTGTCTCCCGGAGTTGTTGGACGTCTAATGCCTGTTGTTATCTTGTCCATGTTTTGTCTACTCTCCATGCCACCTCATCATCATGGTAAGTGTTGTCTAGAGTTATTCTTGACCCGAATCATACTTTAAATAATATATATTGAAACATACAGAAAAATATATTAAATATTGTTTTTTTATTGATGAAAACTCTTTTGACCCTCCCAACATTCATGTGTTGGTTTCCCTTGTTTAAATCATTTTCAAGCTTTGTGCAGCAGCAGCAGCAGCAGCAGCAGCAAGCATTCATGGGAAAGCTAACAGATTTGGGGACAAAACACAAATGAACCCCAAGGTTTGTTATCCCCCATGTGATGTATGTAAGTATAGAGTTTTTTCTGTCAAAATCAAGATATCCATCACTGATGGGTGAATGGAATTGCAGGAAGGAGTAAAGGAGGAAGTGGGGATGGAGTTATACCCGACAGGGTCGAGCTTGCCCGATTGTTCACACGCTTGTGGCCCATGCTTTCCATGCAAGAGGGTGATGATTAGCTTCAAGTGCTCCATGGCAGAGTCATGCCCGGTGGTTTACAGATGCATGTGTAAAGGCAAATACTACCACGTGCCTTCCAACTGACACTACATTTGCAGGTTGAAATGCTTTTATTGTTCCAAGTGAAGATGAAATTCAGCTTGTAAATAGCAGAATTGAGTATTTTGGTTGTGGTACTTCGTTTAGGGTGTTTTTGATTGCTTAAAATTGTATTTCGGAAAATGTTTTCCTTGTGTTTGATAGTTGTAATTGGTTTTGCAGAAAACATTTTTCATATAGTTGTAATTGATTTTCTCAATGTAATTCATTTTTCTAATTCATTTGTATTTTCTGTAAATTGTTTTACTATATGATTTTCCGTAAAATATTTTCATAACTTTTTACATATACTATTAAATTAATATTTCAATATCATTTTAATAAAAATTACATATGATATAATTTTAATAATACTATATTTTTAATATTATACTAATATATACTCAAATATATTATAATAATATATTATATTATATTTTTTAAATAAATTATTAATATTTATCTATTATTTTTTATAATATAATATTATTAAGTTATTAATAATGAGTAATATCAATTTATATATTTAATATTAATATAATAATTTACTATTTTGTTAATAAAATACTAATAATTAAATTAAGGGTGTTCAAATGGTTAATTCAACCACCTATCAAATTAAATTATCATTAACCGAATAAATCAAACTTTTTTTCTTTAATAGTGAATTGAATCATTTTTTTTGAAAATATTAATCGAAATGCACTTTATTCATTTTATGTAAATCATTTTCTATTAAATTAATTATAGTGAATCAAAAAATTAGTGAAAATGATTTACACAACATCATCAAAACATCGTAAAATAGTTTTCGAAAACTATTTTCCGGAAAATACTTTCTTTTATGCTCAAATCTCAGACTTTACTTTCTTTTATGCTCAAATAATCTCATATAACTGATAAATCTCGAACTTTACTTTCTTTTATGTTCAAATCTCATATCTTTTTCTAAAGTAAAGCTTTGAAAAATACTTTATCATCTCTTTGATATTCGATTTCCTTTCTTTGGTTTTTCGATCCTTTCTGAATATATTTTATCTTTGTTGGGAAGATATTTAATCAAATCTGAAAATATAGGTCTCAACATCAACTCTACAACAAGTACACCATCATTTTCCTTGAAAATCAAGTATTTAAAGCTATCAAAGAAGAGAAGATCTTTCTACTAAATGTGTCAACTACCATATTAACCTTTCCATGATGATAATCAATAATCATATTCATCTTTTAGAAGCTCGATCTATCTCCGTTATCTTATATCCAATCTTTTTGAATAACTAAATACTTCAAACCTTTATAATTTGTTTAAATATAACATCGATCACCATATAGATAGTGGTGTCATATTTTCCAGGTAAACACCACAACCGTTAACTCTAAATTCTAACTCGAATAATTTTGTTCGTGCATCTTTAGTTGTCTCGATGTATAAACTATCACTTTACCTTCTTGTATCAAGACATATCATAAACCATTAAGGAACGAATCATTGCAATTCACATACTTTTTACCTGATTCTGACGGCACTAAAACTGATGTTTCTGTCAATTTTCTTAAGTGTATCGAAGTTTTCTTGTCATTTTCAATCCAAATAATTGGTACATCATTTCTAAGCAACTTTGTAAACAAAGAAGTAATCATCGAGAAATTCTTCACAAATCCCCGATAACTGCCAGTTAATCCTAAGAAATTAAGAACTTCGAATACATTCTTTGAGGTTTTCCATTCTATTGTAACTTGTACTTTCTTGGAATCTACTCAAATTCCCTCTGTTGAAATCACATGGCTAAGGAAAGAAATTTCTGACAACCAGAATTCGCATTTTGACATGTTAACATCAACTTTTGATGTTGCAATGTTTGAAGTAAAATACGAAGATGTGTGTTGTGCTACTTTTTAATCTTAGAATAAATCAAAATCATCTATGAACACGACCATAAAGTAATCTATTTACAACTAGAACATTTGTTTCATTAAATCTGTAAATATTCGAAAATTTTGATGTACCTTTGAGTTGATTGAATTGATCATCGATCCTCGAAAGAGGGTATTTATTTCTTTTTGTCACTTTATTCAGTTGACGACAATCTATATATAGCCTCATCTATTCATTTTTTCTTTTACCAAATAGTACTAGTATACCACATAGAGATACTTTTGGTCTGATAAAATTGCGGTCAAATAGCTCATGTAGTTGTACCTTTAACTCTCTAAATTCTATCAGAGTTATCCGATATAGGACCATCAAAATTGACATTGTATCCGAAAAATATAAAGTTTAAACTCCACTTCTTGATCAGGAGGTAATACATATAATTCATTAGGGTTACATCTAGAATTTCCCAAACTATCAGAATATCCTCTGATCTAACTTCATTTGTTCAACTATCAATGGCACTTACCATGATGATCTCAAATTCATCAAAAAGGCAATTCCATTAGATTTTCTGGAAATATCATTCCTTGAGTGTTATAAGGAAATTCCTACTTATTTATTTTATTATAACGCTAAAATCCAGCAGTTTCGTTACTGTAAATAAATTTTAAGAGAATGTCTTATTAAGGAAATTCTTTTATTAACACAACTTATTCATAAATTATATTCTCAACAATTAAATCACTACTCTAAAACTTGGAGTTATTCTTCATATACTTTCTCATTTCTATAATCTTGCTGCAATTTCCATAATAGTGAAATCCTTCAAGTCCTTCAAATCAACAACTACTCTTTTTTCAATCTCATTTTATATCTTTTCAAAGAATAACATAATTATCATCTTCTTCACTAAAACTTAACTTTCTTTAAACTTTAACAGACAATTTACTTACCTATAGGCATTCCAAAATCATCGGTAATTTCAATAATCTCGTTGTATCTTTAATTTCGATTTCTCTTATATACTTTCCAAACTTTCTGATAGTTTCCTTTAATCCAGCTACCTTATTAAACAATGGGGTATATCTCCTAAAGAATAGAGGAAAATCTTTGACAACCTTAACCTTACTAAGGCGAGATACTAAAGTCTCCCTGGATCCAATTGAATCCATTTTAGTCTTAATTCTATTTCTAATACTATATACATTCTTACCCTAGTTCTTAACTCTCCAACACATACATTTTCATATTACATTAATGAAGAGTAGCATCATCAATAAAATCATACAACCATATCATATCAGAAATTTTGACATCTTAGTGGCATGCATATATTTCTAACATAACATAAGCTCGGTTCAGGTCGAGAATCGACTAAACATGTTGATCTGATACCAATAAATGTAACACACATAGCCCATATATGTCTCGTACTATGAGCCACATATGTCACATCAACTCAACTGATATTTTCTGAACTTAAATGCTTAAAAATTTTGTTTCATTTAATAATTTCCTTTTTAACTTTAAAAACCTTTTCATTAATCATATAAATTTATAAAATATTGTTTGATCATTGAAAACTAATCTGATTTCAGCCAGTCATTAGGCAGTTCAATGTTGTTTCATATCCAAATACAACAGCCTAATACCGCTTGATTTTAAACCATTTAAAATATAACATTTATATTATTCACTCATAACTACGATTAATACTAAAATTAGACAAAACTAAAGAAAATAACCCTAATTACTATTACAAACCCTTTTAAAATAAATCTGATAAAACAACCCAACAGATATAATGTACATGCCACTAATAAGTCAAAGTTAGGATGTCTTATTGATTATGTTGGTAGGTTTGATTATGCATAAGATGCTGACAAGCTCCTCACTTCACGACCTCTACTTTATTCGAACCTACGCATGAAAATCAACATGCGCTAAGAAAAACTTAGTGAGGCAGAAATATAACTAAAGTGATATAAAACCTTAAATTTCATAAAATATAAGAAATAAAATGTAATTTAAATAAAAACATTAAACTTCAAAACCGGCTAGTCAAGCTTTTTTTCCTTCTGAAAACCTGAAAAATCATCATCTCATGATTTTATAAAAAATCATGTAAGTCATCATCATATATCATAAATAACTTTTGTTCGTTTCATTCGAACATATTTCATAACTTTCTTTTTTATTCTGTGTTTTTATATATTGTCATAATTTTCACACTTACTGTTATAGCCCAATGTATTGTAAGAGAATATAAGGTACGTGAGTTTAAGGAGCGCACTAGGCACAACATAGGGTCGAATTATAACTGAAACTGAAATATGATGCACTTCAGTGCAATCATAACCTGAGCACCAATGGTGTTGAACATTGGTATATGAATGTACCAAAGCTGAACTGATAAATGAAAAGTACTCATTAAATGGCATGCCAAATGTATTATGACTCTCAATGCAACATACAATGGACTTATATGTATCATCATATAATCATTTATTAATTTATTTCTGATAACTGTAAAGCATCTGATATCTGTAAATATATGATAATTGAAAATCATCTGATATCTGTAAATATCTTATAACTGAAAATCATCTGATAACTGTAAACATTTAGAATTCATCATTATAAATATCATACTTTGGCAGTTTATACTCAAAATCATTTATAACACTTGATGAAAAATATTATAGAAATATTATAGAAATATTTCATACTGCAAATTTATAAATCATACTAGAAAATAAAATGAGGTTGACTTATCGCAAATCTTCATCGACTATAATAATCAAATAAATAAACTACACTCACTGTAACACTTTATTTTTTAAAATAAAAATATAAGTCTCACTAAGCTTTAGATTTAAATCATTTGCCTTCCACTACTTTCAATACACAATTTATCAAAATCCCATATTCTGACAGTTTGAACTACCTTCAAACAAATATTATTATGTATTAATTTATATATTGTAAAAATTATTTTTTTCACCAATGGAAACTAGACTCGAATAAAAATCTAACCATATAAGTCACTTAATCTAGTTCCACTTGTACAATTTATCGCGAATTTTCAAAGTTGACTGACAGAATATGTTTCGGGCAGAATCTGCTGCCCTGTTTTCTGACCTATCACTGATTAAAAATTTATATCTTTTTGTATACCCATTGAAATCGGTTTTCGTTTGCTCTAAACAAAACTAGACCTATATAAAAATCCAATGATATAAGATTCATTCTTCAATTATTTGTTTAGAATTTCTGGTGATTTTCTAAACTTTCTGTTCGAAACTTATTTTCTAGGCAGATTTCACCAACTTGCATCCTTAACTTATTCACTAAATCTATAAGCTTACCAATTAAACACATAGGCTTGAAGTACACTTCTCATGCACTATGAGTCACTTCTTAACGTAACTCCGATACTGGCTAATCGCAAGCAAATTTTTTTCAATAACATAAATACAAGTTAAATGCACTCATCTCTGCCTCGCTATCGAACCTTCACCACAATAATCTTCTCGATACATACTTTTTCCTTCCCTTCAAGCTACTTGAATCACTAGATATACCATGATCTAAAGACATTATATAATAATAAAAATATTCAAACTATATGTTAGCATCGAACTAACACAATCTAAACTTAAACATAAAATTAGATAGAAATAAATCTGATACTTAAATCGATATAAAACTAAATCGTACTTCCATCGTAACTTTCAAACTTCTCAAAATACTTATTCGATCCTATGAATATTTATTTTCACTATCAACCCTTCACCTTTTGCCAACTACACAATCAAACCACTAATTATGAATTATTTCTAGAATTCACCTTAACTTTTCTATGAACTTCATAATGATCATTCACCATTATGATTATTTCACATTAATCACATAAAATTTCCAGCACCTCAATAAAATATTCAAATCAACACTTAAGCATTCAAAAGTTTGCAAATTCATCCTAAACTTTCTTAAACATTGTCAATTCAACCTCCAATCTCTATAAAATTATAATTTAATTTGAACTTAATAATTAAACAAAAATTTCAGCAAGCTTCCAGAATTTCCAGAATTGTCCTAATTTACCCAAATGATACTTCTACTTTTACTAACTTGCAAACAAGTCCCCATTTTCTTAGAACCTTTCGAATTCCAACCCAAACTTTTACCAAATTTGCAATTTGTTTCCAAATAACTTTCCAACTTAATTTTCCGGCATCTCAATACTAAATATTATCATTGAATACTCCAAATCTCACATTCATGCTCTAATGTCCCACAATTCGCAATACTAATAAATTAGCCCTTTTTCTATTTCAAGCTTCCAAATTGATCTCCAATTCACATAGAACGCTTCCAATATCAATTCTAGATTATAGAAAAATTTTCAATATTTTCCCCCTAATTTCTTTCTTATGACTGAATATCCTTAGTAGACTATGACTTTATTTCCATTAAATTTCAAGCATGAATTCAACCTCTTTTCATTAAATTCATGCTATTTCAATCATTACAACATCAAATTTATTCACAACTCAATCAACTTCTATAAACCCTAACCATGGCCAAACATAATATAAGCTTGCACACTTGAATTTAAGCATCACCTAAGCTTTAGAATTAGTCAACAACATCAAAAACATAAAAGTCTCCCATCAAATCTTCAAAATCAAACATATTCTTCAACCACCCAATTCATGAATCTCAACATCTAAGCATGATTTTCATGTAAATTTTTATACCAAATGATAGAGAATTTCAAGAAGATTAATTCTCTATCTAATAGCTTAACCCAAAAATCAAAGAAAATGACTTAAAAATGGAAAATAATTTTTCTCACCTTCTTGGAGTTCTAAGAAGCAAGGGGGAGAAGATGAACAATTTTTATGCTTTTTCCTTTGATTTATTAGCCTTTACACTTGTTTTAATCTAATAAAAATGAATTTAAAATTCATTTAATGAGAAATTTCCAAAATATCATTAATGAATCTTGAAAATTACCACTGGCCATTGAAAATATCTTCCATTAAAATATCTCAAAGTCAAAGATGAACCAAATTTAAGTTGACTTTCTACTTTAGCCATGCAATTTTCAAAAATTGCATTTTAGTCACTAAAATCCCACTATTTGATCAAATTTGAAAAATTACACCGTTCTAAGCCAAATTTCTCTGATATAAAATATGGAAATAATATTTTCAACCATTTTCTAACATTCTTCAAATTTTCATAAAATTCTGGTTCGATACGATTATCCGATTTCAATACCGAACATCATCGCTTTATAGCTTTTAACACAAATCTCGTACCAAAAATCTGATTCCCACAAAAATCTTTGTTTTAGGTCAAACTGTTCATTTACAACCTAAAATCTATAACTTTTCAAAATTACATTTTTGTTCCCTGAACTTTTACAAAGTTTATACTTTAGCCCTCAAACTTTCAAAACTTACATTTTAGACATTAGTCAAAATTTGGAGTATTACAAGATCCATTGGTTATTGTCGCGGGATTTTTTAGGGGTCTGAGTTATGGTGTGTCGTGACATCGTTACTACATTTTACGATTTTAGAGTGGCACGCTGCTGATAGAGTGTTGCAGCAGTTTGCGCCGCATCAGTCGATTCCTACGAATATCGTTGAAATGGATGCACACCATAGAATCAATATGCGTGGGAAAAATTTGGAAGATTGAATGACGAGGTACGCTGCCTACATCGAGCATTAGAATCAACATCACCTATCGTTTCCCCCGCGTTATGAGATTATACAGTTGAACCTTGATTTTGACCATTCTCTCTATCTCATAAATTATGAAACAAATGGAAAACCATATCTCACGACAACAGAATAAAGGAAAGAATGGGAACAACATCAGGCCAGATTTCTCAAGTCCAAGTCCAAGAAGAAATCATCAGCATCTTCATCTTCTTTAGCATCTACCGTTGAAGATTACTACCATGCATCTCAGGCTAATTTTGATTTTCATACCTCATATCATACTTCAAACGCGACTCAGCCGACTTGGGTTGGACATTCATGGGATGCAATCTAACACACATCTATGGTACACGAAGATGCGAGTCAGGGTGAATGAGATAACTTCGTATATAGTAAACAAAGTCACCAAGTCGAATCAGTAACGACTTTGATGGCGTCAAACACCATAAAATCATCCTCATATTTCGAAGGTGCGTATGAGAGTGTGTTGAGTACACTTCAATTTTTTCAGCAACCAACCCAAGATGCAGCTGATAAAGATGACGGGGATGACGTTCAAGGCGGATGACCCCGGCGTACTTGACAAGCCCCGCGGCTTTATCATTCGACCCGCGGCTTTATCATTCGAAAACTTCTCGGCATTGACAAGAACTAAGGAAATATAAATAAATTTTATTAGTTTGTAAATAATTTTTTACTTTGTAAACAATTTTATCTTAATAAACATTTTAATTTTTTTAATTAATTTTTTTTAATTTTGTCGGTGAAACACATCACCTCGAAGTAACAATTCCATATGACCATTGACACATGACTTGAAACGACCATTTTTAAATTCAAAGAGACTTGTCATCTTGAGGTGACTAGTCCACCTTTTTTTAATTTTCTAAATTATTTTTTAACAAAAATATTTTTAATGGGTTCGTCCCCTCGACGTGACGTCAACTCGAAGTGATGAGTTCGTTATGCACTGTAGAAATTACTATAATTCTCAAAATAATTTCCATATTGGCCCAATACCCTAATAATTGACCCGCTTGAGATATTGGGCCAAAAATACCTAGAAGTGCCCATGGATGAGCCTAGTTGTGACCAACATTTTTTTTTTTGTTGATAAATGTGTTTGTATTTATTTGAAAGCAGCAAAACTGCCACCAAAAGTACATCACAACCAAACCAAAATCCTTTACAAGGAAAAACAATTAATTATATCATCTGGGGGTATGCAAAAATATCAGAGTTAAATGATTCAATTCATTTATTCTGATGATTTGATCTGAAATTTCGGATATTTGATTCGAAACTTTTTTCGGATAATTCAATTCAGATATCCGATAAAAATTTTGAATAATCAAATCAGATACAGATTAAAAAAATCTTAATTTTGGATTACCTGAAAATTGAAAAATAAATGGGCCTTTAACTATAAGTAACTTGTTCGGATTGAATATTCAGATATCCTATTTTTTCGGACTGGATTCGGTTCATTATTTTGACTATTCGAAATTTTAGATATCCAAATTTTCATATCAGATCGGATCTGATATCCGAATTTGCATTCCTTTAATATCACCCCCTCAATACATAGATTAAAATTAATCAAGTTATCTATTCACAAGTTTGCCTAACAACCTATATCTACCAAAATAAATGAGAGAGCTCCAAGCAAATTACAGAATAACCGTTAGTAGTAGACATGTAAATAAATCGGACTTTCAATCAATCGTTTGTGAACAGTTTGTCGGGAAGTTTGTTTATGTTGACTTATTTATTAAACGAACGAACATGAATAAGATTTTATGTTTGTTTAATTAAATAATGAACAAAGAACTTGTTCGTTCATTTACATTTGTGAATGTTCAGTAATTTGTTCGTTTATATTCATTTATTTATGCTCGTTTATGTTCATCCCAATCTTCTGACCCGTTTAAAATATTAAGACCCAATAAATTTTAATATTAAACCTATTAATGTTTTAAAATCTAGTTAATTTCAAACTCAAATAGAAATTACCTAAATCAGTTAAATAAATATAAACTCTAAAACTATTTGAAAAAAAAACTCTTCTAAAATATAAACCTAGTTAATTTTATGTTCGTCGTTTTTTACCGTTTGTGTCCATTTATTATTTTAACAAACGAACATGAATAAACACGGACAAATTACATTCCTTAATGAATGAACATGAACTTAAAATTTTATCTGTTTAGTTATTCATATCTGTTCGTTTATTCAATTGAAATTAAACGAATAAATATAAACATATCCTTGTTTATATTCGTTTACAAACCTAAGAAATAAAGACTTGACCTCTAAATCCCTCACAGCGCAAAGAAGTTAGGGGTGTCGATTGCCACCCCAAAACTTTTTAAAAAGAAAAATTCCTATATAAATTATATATATATAATAAAATTAAAGAAATAACTCCACTTTGAAAAATAATTGACACCTTTTTAAAAAAATGATTCGGTATTTTAAAATATATTTAACAATAAAAAATTTAATAGGTATGTAAACGAATCAAACGTTCAGCAAATTATTTGTGAACTATTCGGTGATAAGTTCATTTATGTTCATTTATTTATTAGATGAATGAACATGAACAAGATGTTATGTTCATTTAATTAAATGAACGAACACATCATTTATTTACGTTCATGAACCTTCAATAATCCGTTCATTTATGTTTATTCTTTTATATTCGATACAATCTCTAGACCCGTTTAAAATATTAATATCTAATAAATTTTAAACTTAAACTCATTAATATTTTAAAATCCAATTAATTTTAAACACAATTAATTTTAAACACAAATAGAAAGTTCTCAAATCACTTAAAGAAAATATAAATCCCAAAATTATTTGGAAAGAAAAAATTATTACCAAATGTAAACCCAATTAATTTTATATTTGTTCGTTTATGTTCATTTACGTTTCTTTTTATTCATTTATATGTGTTCATTTATCATTTTAACGAATAAAAACACGAGCAAGTTACATTTTAAATTAATGAATAAGATATATAAACCCTAAACTCTAAAATTTAATACTCAATTTCTCACTTAAAATATTTTTATATAATTTTTAAATTTAACACCTTAAAATAAATCTTCTAGATACGCTCTTAATGCCAACTAAGGACTATCCACTGTAAGCCACACATTCTCAGAACAATATGTCAAACCTCCTAAGAGAAAATACTCTCAAAGAAGATATGATTTCTAGATTCAAACCCCCTTTTACACAAACTCAAATCCCGTCTACCTGCATACCAAAGGCCCACAGTCATGTCTTAGTTGACAATCTATTAAAAACAGTCATCCATACAATCATAGAGTGCTTAGATATTTGGACTGCATGCCAAATTAGACTATGCAATATATATATATATATATATATATATATATATATATATATATATATATATATATATATATATATATATATATATATATATGTGTGTGTGTGTGTGTGATAATTTCATCGTCTCGAATAGTCCATTATACTATTTAAAAAGATAATAAAATTTTAGTATCAATTTAGACTATATAAAAAATCGTACCTAAATTCCAATTTAGACTAATAACTCCACAATTGAATAAGTTTATTTTAAGATAATGGTAGATATTTCATTTTAGTCGTTTTTAATTTTTATATTTGATAGATTTTAAAATTTTGGTATTGATCAATAAAATAATTTTTAAATTTTGTTAAATTAAATTTTATCATCAGTTTGAATCTATTGAGCGACCTCGGTATTAAAAAAAAGAGTGTCATTTTTTTTGAAGTTATAAGTTTGAGCAGTTAAGTTTATAAGATGTATGTTATTAATAGTTAATAAAGATTCTAAAAAAATATTAATATCATCTTATAATCACATCAAACTATTATATTATATGTTAGTTATAAACTTATTTATTTTTCTATTTGGTTTTATAATTTTAGGTCATATAATATATATTGTTTTAATTAAAATCAAAATTTTAAATTTTAAAAATATATAATTTATTTATTTATTTTTTACAAATTCTAAATTTAATCCTATCTTGAAGGATGGAGAGTACACCTAGCATGTCTAGAACTCGTGACTTAAGATAATAGAGAGAACAAAAATGAACAATTTGACTAACCGATCAAATATTATGTATTTTATTTTATGGTTCATATTTTGGATTGTGTTCATCCCTCTAATATGGAATATAAGATGTAATAATGGGATGAATTAAGTTATGGGCAAGAAAGTGTAAGAACTCAACGGGGTCTCTCCTATTCACGAGGAAGGGTCTCGTTGAATTCTTAATGATCATGATCATAATATTTTGGTAGTATAAATGATAACAAATGGATAACTTTTTCCGATGATTTTTTTTAAAATAAACTTAATTAATTAATTCATAGAATCTAACTCAAATTAAAATACAAATATTAAACTATATTTTATATATAACATATGTAATACCAACAATTAGTTGGTTTAGTAGGATGAGAGATTAAATCCCTTAAGTAAAGTTAAAGATTCGAATCTTAACAATTACGAATGAAGCAAACTAGTTTGAGATGATGATCATTGCTTCTACATTAAGCGGTTATCACATGTAATAACCTTGAGATTTAACTTTAGGTTTAAACGTTACTTACAAAATCAAAACATTTCACTAAAAATCACACTTTTATATAACCGCATAATGTCTAATGTTGGGATAAAATTAGGCTTGGCAAGTAACTATCAATTGAAGACAACATAGGAAGGCGTGTGGAACAAGCGACCGCAAGTGAAAAGTGATGCTTCAATGTTTGACAATAACACTATCTGAAAGGTACAACATATAATATAAGGCGTTTTTCTCGAAAAATCATCGGTGATCGTTATATTTATCGATCTAATACTAGTCAGATTATATTTTTCGATTTAACACCCGTAGCAGTAAACGCGCCTTTTGTCCCGCGTTATATGTTGATTTGGCGCCACGTGGGGTATAACGCGCCCCCTGCCCCATGCTACACGCTGACATGGGTTACAAGTGGGTATAGCGCGGCCCTTGATCCGCGCTATACGCCACGTAGGGGTATAGCGCGGATCAGGGGTCTCGTTATACCTGGTTATCTGACACGTGGGGTATAGCGCGGTACAGAGGGCGCGCTATACCTTTAATTACCCACCCGTCCACACCCCAATCCTCAATCACTTTCATCACACCAAATTCTCTCAATTTCTCTCAAATACTCTCTCTGTTTAAGGTATATTTTATGATATTTTTAATATTATGTATTTAATTTATTTAAGTATTTTACTTTATTTAATATTTTACTAATATAATTCTTTTGCAGATATATAATGGAAGGCAGTCTACTTCGCTTATATGGAAATCATATATCTCGACACTTTGCTGATACAATAACATTTTAACGTTTTAATTTAATTTAAATTATTAATAATAATTAGTTGATTTATTTAATGCATGATTATTAGATTAAGAATTAATTTTTGTAATTATTTATTTTTAGGAGAAGGACCGTGTATTAGATCTTTTTATTAGGAATCTTAAGTTAGTGATACCTAGCCGTGTCTTGTCGTATTTAGTAGAGGTTGGATTTGGTTACATAGGTAGATATCAGAGTCACTGTAAGATAGAACCATACCTTATTTCTGCCTTAGTAGAGCGGTGGAGGCCGGAGACCCACACATTCCATCTTCCGTACGGAGAGTACACGATCACGCTTGAGGATGTTTCTATGCACCTGGGGCTTCCGGTGGATGGAGATGTGATATCAGGGATAGTTTTCGGTTCTTGGACTACTTTGTGTCGAGATAATCTAAGACGTGTCCCGGAAAGTTTTATCGAAGGTAGGATACCGTTAAATTGGTTAGATGCCAATTTTCGGGAGTTGAGCGCAGACGCCTCTGAGGATGAGGTTAAGATGTATGCACGGGCATGCATATTGCAGTTGATAGGAGGGTTGCTGATGTTAGACAAATCGCGTAACCTAGTTCACTGTATGTAGTTGCGACATCTTAGCGACTTTCGTCTCGCCGGATCATTCAGTTGGGGCTCGGCAATTTTGGCTTTGTTGTACAGGGAGATGTGTGGAGCCACTAACTACAGGCGTAATGCTATCGGCGGATGTCTCCTACTGCTGTAGTCTTGGGCATGATATCGATTGCCCTTTTTATGTCCCGTTGTGAAGAACCCATTCGTATTTCCACTACTTCTGAGGTAATTATAAAACTGATTTTGTATATTAATAATTTTATACAACATATAATAATTTTATACAGCTTATAATAAATTTTTTTCCTTGAATAGGTGGTCTACTAATAGGAAAAATCATCAGGAGCTACCTGATGATTTAGAAAAAATTAGGGTGCTAATCGATTAGAAGGCTGGCACACAGGTATGAATTTTAATGTTTAAAAATCAATTTTAGATTATAGTTATATAATTAGATTATTATTTTGATAAAAATTATATATTATTTGTTTTAGTTTGAATGAGTGCCATATTCTACTGATGATGTGAGGGCGGTGGTCCCACCTGAGTTGAGGGGTCCATCAGATGTTTGGATGGCGATGGTCCCTCTGATCTGTTATGCGACCGTCGAGTGGCACTCCACTGATCGCGTGCTCCGGCAGTTTGGTTGTTTTCAACCAATTCCGGAAGCACCTCGCAATATGGATGAGTTGCATAGCTTAGATAGACGCGGAAAGACATATACAGATTAGCTAGTGAGGCATCATGAGTGGGTCGTGTTGTGGGAGGATCGACATCGGCGCCTTCCACTTAGAGAGCCCATTTTTACTGACTTCTTGATGTATGCTAAGGATTATTATGATTGGTTCAAAAGTAACGGGAAATCGTTTTTACTTCCCGAGGATGCACGAGGGTAGACCTTTCCACGACGTCGACAGAGACGTTCACCGACACAGCACCATCGTCCCCCGACTCGTGGACGGATAACAGGTGCTTCTGGTTCATCCTCAACTGCACCAGTAGGACCTTCACAGCAACCACCGCAGCCATTTATGATGCTGCAGCCGTATATGATGTCGCCATCGCCTTTCCATTACCAGATGTCGTCGCCACCGCCTTCACCTGGTTTTATGACCCCGTCGCCGCCACCATCACAGATGGCCCCTCCCAGAGGCTATTATGGGTCTATGTTTGTAGATCTGACTTAAGGTTCATATACTGGATATTTGGCGGGTTCAGCCTCATCACCCATGGCCGCAGCACAGATATCTCCTGTACAGTTTTCACACTCAGCGATGTCTGGGTTTTCCCAGTTTTCGCAGGCCGGTGGGATAGTCAGTCATACACATCCATGGTTCTTATTCTATGGAGGTGCTTCATCGTCATCAGCTCATCATCAACCTAATGTACCTGCTCAGGACGACGACGACGACAGCAGGAGTAAGAACTAGTGATACAAAGAAATCCTCCTCGAGACCGACAGCCACCGCCCTGCGGAACACATTCGCGATGCAGGCATCGATATATATTTGTATTATATTTGTATTTACTTTATTTTGTTTAATTGTAATTTTATATTATTTCTCATTTAATACTTATTTTATTTTGTTAAATTTGTTAGACTTTTTTTAATATATTTCAGTTAATTTTGTTTATTACCATTTAATATCAGTTATTGTAATTTGGTTATCATTTACCATTTAATTCTTATTGTAAGTTTGTTGTATTTAAATACCAAATTGTTATTAGTTTGATAAAATTTAATGATTGTGTTCGTTTTTTTAATCTTCATCAGCGATTATCGAATGACATTAACTTGAAGTAAATGCAAATTAAAATACAAGAATTATTATTTGATAAACAAATACATCATTTCCTCATCAATTGTTACTTGATGACAACAGAAGTGGACATGTTTTTCTAATGTGTCATGGGTTTCTACAATGGCCACATCCTCTGTCTTTGTCTAGATCTTTCTCGAATACCTATATCGTAATGAATTCGATTGGATTTTGGACGACCACGCTCCCTCAATAAACTCGGATTTGGTACAATCGGAAGCCAATCTTGAACCTTATCAGGGTCTTTGTCATTACCTATGGGGGAAACTCAAATTCGTATACCTTAAAAACTTCAGATAGTAGGTATACGGGATCCACAAAATGGTTATAGTCTTGACGTGTATGCGAGTAAGCTGCTATCACATGAGAGCATGGATACTTTAGGGCTTGAAAAAACCCGCAGTCGCACGTTTTGTCCCTTAGATTTACTCTTAACGACACAGCTTCAATCCCTTGAAGAGGTCGTGGCAACTCTGTGACACGAAACATTTCATGCCTTCTAGAGAAGCTTGTTGCAGACATTCCATTTGATGCATCAATTTTTTTCCTGTAGATATGCAACTAATCTAGGCTGATAGACATGATCGCCTTGCATCCAGGTTTGAGCTTGTCCCCCGAGCTTCGCAAAAAACGCCCCCAAACGAAAATATATAGTTTTTACCAAAGCCGCTACAGGTAAGTGACGTGCACCCTTTAAGATTGAATTGATTGCCTCAGCCAAGTTGGTCGTCATGTGTCCATATCGATATCCACCATCATATGCGTTCGTCCACATTTCTTTATCGATGAGGCTGATGTAATCGTATCCTTCCTCGTTCTTCGCCCGCAAATCTTGAAGCATTGATTCAAACGTTCGAGGTAGTAGTTCGTAACCTGATAAAAAAATGTATAACTTACTAACTTGCTTTCTTTGCAAAATTAAAATGATCAAAAAATGTATAACTTACTTTCACTTACCCATGCGCACAATTAATTGACGCTCATCATTCTTCTTGTACATTCCATGATAGTTCGTAGCAATGTGTCGGAGACAATACCTATGTTGGACAAAGGGTGGTTGCCACATTGGACCCAAAGACTCCATTGCTGCTTTGATCCCAGCTCCGCGATCTGAAATGACACAAATGCCTTCCCTCGTGATAACATGTGCACGTAAATTTTGGAGGAAAAAAGCCCAATAATCTGTATCTTCTCATTCGACAAGAGCAAAAGCAACTGGAGGAATGTTGCGATTGTCATCTTGGATAACCGTCAATAATAAAACTTGCTTGTATTTTCCATACAAGAAAGTCCCGTCGATCTGGACCACATGCTTGCAGTATTTGGCAACATTAACGCACTGTGGGTAACTCCAAAAAACTAGGTAAATTGGCTTCGATCGCGAAGAACTCAATCATTATGGTATGCATAGGAGGTTTCGAAGTCCACAATTGTCTCAGGATTCAACGTCCGTACCAGCCTAAACCAACCTGGAAGTTCGTTGTAAGATGCATCCCATTCGCCATGAAGTTTGACAATGGCATTTTGTTTTGCCAACCAAGCTTTTTTATAGGAGACAATGTACCCATACTGCGATTGTATAGCTGAAATCAACACTGCAACAGCTATATGAGAGCTTGCTTTTACCATGGGCATGATGGCTTGGCATATCATTTCAGAGTCCAAGTTGGGATGATCTTGGTTGACCCCTCCAGCACAACATGTGTGAGGACCGTTGTATATTGTTAGTTCCCATATGTTGTTTTTCCTCTTCATTTTCTATACGCGAACCATCCAATTGCATACGTTTTCGCATCGGGCACAGTAGCATACATATTTTTCGGTCGTCGATTGGTTGACTCTGGACTGAACAGAATTACGGATATTGTAATTTTTGATAGTCATCATCGCTTCTTCTTTGCTTGAAAACTCCATGCCTAAAGATAACTCACCATTATTTATTGATGAGTAATATCCATAGTCACCGAGATAAGGCATATCCGCAAATTCTGGCCCGTACATTACACCATAATCAGCTTCATACATGTGTATAGGAGGGTCAGTTTGTGCCACATTTCCTGGAACTTCATTATCATCGGAGTTGAATTGCGGTGATTCTGGGTAAATGAATAGTCCAGTCTCAGCACCATCCGCACCAGGCTCACGAAGCGGTTCTTCTGGTGGAGATGATGGTTCCTCTATGCGCTCCATATTTAGGTCGAAGAACCTGCTACTTGCATGTCTTTCCCTTGAACTAGAAGGCATATCGACATTGAGATCGAAAAAGCTCGCAGTCGAATGCCTCCCCCTGAAGCTTGAAGCCATCGTGTCAAATAGAAACTGCACAGATTGTTGTGTCGATGACATCTCCATATTAAGGTCAAAGAAATTTGCAGATGAATGTTTTCCCCTTGAACTGGACGCGGTGTTGCCATACAGATTGTTCGTGGACCCACCTCGGTACATATCATAAGGAGTTGCGGATGAATGTCTCCCCATTATGGCATTAAAACCATTACACATTACTGTAGTCGGGCTGTCAACTTGATCAACTTATTCAGCCTACCCATAGTGGGAGCTTAATGATTGACCCCGAAAAGTACGCACTTGAACAAAATATGCATACATCTCAATAGCGGCGTCTGAATAATTACTTTGAACTTCAACCATCATTTGAACATCATCTTTGTTCGAAAGTTCGAACGCTGTATAAGTTAATGGCAACAATGATGTTGGAAATTTGTACTGCAACGACGACATTCTTCTACTACTTCCAACATGAATCTTCCTCGAAATCTTCGTTATCAGCTCCTCAAGAGTTATGTTTCTCTTGAATGATATTTTAACACGCTCATTTGATACGAAAACAACGTCGGTTTCATCTTCTCGAATTTCACCATCATAATAAACAATAGCTGAAAGTCGCGCCATTCTTTGAGTTTAAAAGTGTGACAATATTATATCTGCAAAAAAAAAATGAAACAAACCTGATTAAATAAATTATATATGAACGAAAATATAACACAATACATTTTTTACACATCAACGTAAATAATTTAAATAATATAATTTTATATTATTACATGTACCGCAAAACTATTTCTACGTATGCTCCCGCTTTTCAATTTTACAAACATAAAAATTAATTGAAAAATAATTAGTATAATATTTTTTCAAATAATGATAATAAACAATAAGTATAATTAAAAAATTATAACAAAATTACCTTATAACGAAAAATCGCACGAACTTCTAAATCAAATATGAGAAGATTGCCAGAATTATTACTCGTTGACATAATTGTTGTATTAATTTATAAGTTGAGAGAGAGATGCGAGGAGATTTGAGAAACTTAACCGGCGGAGGAGGATATTTATAACCATATAAGGCGCGGTACTTGCACCGCGCTATATGTAATTTTTCAGATAAAAGATATAGCGCGGACCAAGAACCGCGTTAAATATAATTCACCATACGTGGCGTATAACGCGGCCCCTGATCCGCTCTATACCCCTACGTGGCGTATAGCGCGGATAAAGGGGCGCGCTATACACACGTGTAACCCATGTCAGCGTATAGCGCGGTACAGGGGGCGCGCTATATCCCATGTGACACCAAATCAACATATAACACGATTCAGGGGGCGCGCTTTACTGCTACAGGTGTTAGATCTAAAAATATAATCTGACCGGTGTTAGATCAGTAAAGATACCGATCACCAATGATTTTTCGAGAAATACACCATAATATGATCAATGCCCTTCAAACATGAAAACCTTTTACATTTGTCCATTTCTAATATTTATTTGTTTTAAAATTTTAATATATTTAATTAATTGATTTATATTTTATTATTTTACTATTTTAATCGATATATGGTTTTAAAAAGATATAATTGAAATTATATTATTCGTATATATCAAATTTATATTTCGGATTGTGTAAAAAAATTTAAGAATATTCATGTATAATATTTAGATAAAATTTTAAATTAAAGATATATATTATTTATTTTTAAATACAATAATAATAATAATTTGAATTAATTTAAACTAAAATATCATATACCACTGATGTCTAGTCTACATTTGGTTAGATTGGACATTATAGCATAGGATTCCGTTTTCCATATTGTTACCGTTCCAGATATTTCCTTGTCCGTATGAACCTTCTCACTTCTTCGTTTCACAGTCGCACTCTTAACTTTTCCATACAACAAACAACCAAACATGACCGATGAAACTACAACACAGAGTCCCCCTGTGGCAGCAGCGCCACCGCCTACGGTGACCGAGACTGGTTCACCTGCTGTTTTAGAAAAAGAAGACTCTTCTCCACCATCTCATGTAGGAGCTGTGTCTGTTTCTGTTACCGAATCCGTTTCAACGACTACAGTTGAAAAAGAAGAGCAAACACCGCTGCCACACGAACCGACAGATTTGGATCCTGATTCAATGGATAAAGGGTCGGGAAAAGAGGAACTACCTCCAACGCCACCACCGCAAGCGGTGGAGTCAGAATCTGAGCCATCTGCCGTAACAGAGACACAAAAGGAAGGAGCGCCACCAGCTCCAAAAGCAGAAACTGCTGTGATATCGGAATCCGAGTCGCAGCAACCGGAGGTGGTCACGGGGTCGGAATCACTGGAGGCCGTGACGGAGAAAGATGAAGAGCCTACTGCAGCGAGTAGTAGTACTGCTCAAGAAGAGGTGGCTGCTGTTGTTGAAGAGAAAAAGGCTCCCCAAAATCTGGTTTCTTTCAAAGAGGAAAGCAACAAGGAAGCTGATCTATCTGATTTCGAAAGGAAAGCTTTGGAAGAACTGAAGCAGCTTGTAAAAGAAGCTATAGACTCTAACCTTTTCAATTCAGAATCCAAAAGTGAAGAGAACCCAGAAAAGGAAAAGAAACAAGAACCAAAAGAGGTATCCATTTGGGGCATTTCTCTTTTAAAAGATGACAGAAGCGATGACATCCTTTTGAAGTTCTTGAGAGCAAGGGATTTCAAAGCTAAAGATGCGTATGTGATGATCAAAAACACAATCCAGTGGAGGAAAGAGTTTGGAATCGATGAGCTTTTGGATGAAGATCTTGGTGATGACATGGACAAAGTTGTGTTCATGCATGGAAAAGACAAGGAAGGGCACCCTGTTTGTTACAATGTTTATGGGGAGTTTCAGAATAAAGAATTGTACCAGAAAGCATTTTCCGATGAGGAAAAGCGAAAGAAGTTCCTGCGATGGCGAATTCAGCTTTTGGAGAAGAGTATAAGAAAGCTTGATTTTAGTCCTGGTGGTGTTTCCACCATTTTCCAGGTTAGTGACCTCAAAAATTCGCCTGGACCTGCAAAAAAGGAGCTTAGATTGGCAACTAAGCAGGCTCTTCAGGTTCTCCAAGATAATTATCCAGAGTTTGTTGCAAAACAGGTTTGCTTTATATCTATCTATCTATCTATATACCCATAATGTTCTGTTTTTACTGTCTATTAGATTCTTTGGGAGATGCATTGATTTGGGTTTCATATTTTGTTTAGGTGTTCATTAACGTTCCTTGGTGGTATCTTGCATTCTATACAATGATTAGTCCATTTATGACACAAAGAACCAAGAGCAAGTTTGTCATTGCACTGCCAGCAAAATCTGCTGAAACCCTTTTCAAGTGGGTGATTTATCCTAGTGTTTATTCTAAGTACCTATGGTTCTTTTAGTGGTTAATCTCCTGAAATATATGATGTGTAAAACAGATACATACCACCTGAGCAAGTGCCTATTCAATATGGTGGTTTGAGTGTGGATTATTGTGATTGCAACCCGGAATTCAGCGATTCCGATCCTGCCACTGAAATGACTGTGAAACCGGGGACAAAACAAACTGTTGAAATATCAATCTTTGAGGTTCGAATTCCATTGTTTCTTCATCCTGCTAATCTCATTCACCGATTTTAACTAAACATATTTGGCTACTATGTGCTTCGGTGTCTGTGCCAGTGATGATGAATGTAAGATCTAATCCCACTTATATTAATGCGAAAAACTTTGCATTGCAGAAATGTGTTTTTGTTTGGGAAATCAGGGTAGTCGGTTGGGAGGTGAGCTATGGAGCTGAATTTGTGCCTGATTCCAAAGATAGCTATGCTGTCATCATCCAAAAACCGTCAAAGATGACTTCAAAAGATGAACCGGTTGTGTCTCAAAGCTTCAGAGTTAGTGAACTGGGTAAAGTATTGCTCACAGTTGACAACCCGACTTCAAAAAAGAAGAAGCTTCTCTACAGGTTCAAGGTTAAACCCTTCTGTAACTGAGGGTACTATCCGTAGTATGATTTGATTTATTCTTGTCTAAATTTTGGACAATTCACTTGTTCAGTTTTCTCTGTTTTGCATCGACTGTGAAGGGCATGGCTGACAAGCAAGTTGTTCATGGTTTTGAAATTTGTTTTTGGTCATAATGTAGGGTTTACCCTGGTGTGTGCACTGTATATTTTCCTTGTGTATCATGTCTATATTGTGGAACCTTTTATACTCTTTATAGATTTGTAAGAACACGAGGGATTGTTTTGGTTTATGTTATCTTTCCTATTCCATAGTTTCTATTTGGTATATAATTTTTGGACCTATAAATCCCCATTAAGCATTTAAAAGACTTGAGTTGAGAATACTGATGTTGTCTGGATTTTAACTCGAGGCTTTGCCATGATTGATGCATGTTTCATCATGCATGACCATGCAGCTCAATCATGGTTTCTAACTTTTGTAGGACATGTGGGAACATGATAAGTTGATGACTAAAGGCTTTGAAATGCCATGCGTTTGTTGAGGTTTCAATTTGTAGGTGGATTAGGTTGGGTGGGGGAAGGTACAATATATTTCTTTATTTTGCACTTGAAGTCCCTCTTACATTTTCACTTTACAGACTAATTTTGAAGGATATAAATTAAGATCTTTAATTTTTGAAAAGCAGAAAAAGAAGGTAGCTAGCTTTTGTAGGGTCCTTTGAGCGAGGGACCTGCCTGCTACTGTGTTACACTAATTATTGTTATTAGTAGGTTTTTAATGTGAAAACATAATTAAATCTAAAATCTGAAGTGCTTTCCTTTTTTTTAATCTTTCACCGGCTGGCATTTTTGTAATTTGTCAGAATACATTGGATCCAGTGCTTGTTTGATTCCATTTTTTTTAAAAGATTAGGGTAAATTGCTTCATTAGTTACTTAATGATTGTCTCTTGTCTATTATGTTATCCAACTATTTCTTTGTTACGTTTTTAAATTTTGGTTATAATAACTAAAACTTTAACGACAGTACTGATATAATTTTTTTTATTTTTAAGTCATTTTGTCTTTCTTAATATATTTTTTATATTAAATAATATTTTTATGAAAGTAATAAATATTATTAAACATATTAATATTTTATTATATATGTATTATAATAAATATGAATTATTTATTAATTCTAGTCTAATTTTCTTTTGAACAAATCTTGGTCTAAATTATATAATATATTGTCGATTTTAAAGTTGGTTAAATGGTTAAGCATTTATTCTTTCATCTTAGTGAACTCGACCTCGAATCCGTCCATTCTGATTTTGATTTCTTTAGTTTCTAATTATATGGAAATTTTCATTCTTTTATATTATTATTTGTTTATATGTTCTTTTACATATGCTCGTATTAATATCATTTTCACCTGCTAGCGACCTCTACCTTTTTGTTCGATCTAATTTTCTTACAATATTTTAGTCTCATTTTTTTCATTAATTTTTGTTTAATCGACGGTGACATTAATTTTAATGTTAGTTGTCGATCGTAGATGATTATTAGTTTTTTTGGTTTTTAAAATATGTCTTTTCTTTCTTGAGTCCTTTTAATTTCAAATAAAAATCTCCGTCACAAAATATGTCTTTTCTTTCTTGAGTCTTTTTAATTTCAAATAAAAATCTCCGTCACAAAATATGTCTTTTCTTTCTTGAGTCTTTTTAATTTCAAATAAAAATCTCTGTTATTGTGACGCTTTTTTCTTTGCTTTTGTGACACGCGTTTTCTCTACTCTTCAGACACGATCCTTATGATGTTTGGTACGTTTTTCACGCACCTTTGCGATCGTTTTGGTGCTCTCATAACAATCATCACGATATTTATTTTCTGATTGATTTGTCGGTGATCATGTATAGTTAGATCCTCTCTATGGTAAAATGTTGTTTGCCGATATAATCAAAACTGCGTTATGAAACAATCTGTCGGATTGGTTGGTTTGCTCATTACTTCGTAAAACGTTTCATTCGACATAGACAATGAGTTTTTATGAAGGTTATTGGCTTTATTTATGTTGGTTGCCATTTTCAATTGAAGGTTTTTTTTCTTTGTAACTTTAGATTTAATATTTTATTTTTGTATGAGTATTTTAGCGATTATTTTCTTCAATTTGCTTTCTATATTTTAGAGCATTGTAATTCTGATTCTCTCCATTATCAATGAAATCAAGTTATCATTATTAAAAAAATATCATTTTCACGTAATAAACATAGATGTGGCAAACGGGTCATTCGAATTGGGTTTGGGTCAGGACATTTCGGGTCTAGATTATATTTGATTTAATTTTATTCGGGTCGGATCAGGTTTGGTTCGAATTTAGTTTAGGTGTATGGTAAATTGGGTCGGGTTGGGTAGTATGTCGGGTCAATTTTTGGGTGGGTCAATTTTTGGGTCAGGTGACTATCAGATCGGTTGTTTTTCAGTTCGGATCAATATCAAATCGATTGATTTTTGGGTCGGTTAATATCAGATCGGTTAGATTTCAAGTTGGGTTAATATCAGATCGATTGATTTTTGGGTCGAGATAATATCAGATCGGTTAGATTTAGGTTGGGTTAATATCGGATCGATTGATTTCGATTTGGGAACCTTTGAATTGGTTATAAGTCTAATAAAATATATATAGAATTATTGTTATATTCTTATAAAAACATGTCTTCGTTTGCTAATCTTATCATTTAGGCTTAATTTAGTTATAAGTCTAATCAAATATATATTGATTTTCGATCCAGATTGCTTTTGATTCGGATAGCTTTCGATTCGAATTATTTTTTGATAGGTCTAAATTCAGTTCAGGTTGTTTTGGTTCAATTATTTTCGGTTCAGATTACTTTCGATTCGGGTTAATTTCAGTTGGATTATTTTTTATTCGGGTCAAATTGAATATGTGTCCATATTGGGTCAACTAAATTTTGTATTGAGTATAGTTTAGGTAAGGTATGGTTCGGGTTTCAAATCAAATTTGATCATCATATCCGTGTTAATATCAAGTATTGGATCGAGTAAATCGATTCGGATAATCGTGTTCGGATCAAATTTGCCAAGTCTAAATAAATACAACTACTCAAACTCAAAAAATTCTAAGAAGATATATCTTCCACTCTTATTACTTATACCACCTCATAAGTTCTCCACTTCTTAAATGTTTGATTATCAATGATGAGAATAACTTCTACATTAATATTTTTTTGTTGCCCTCTTGTTTCAAGGCTTTGCCTTGACTAATCTGGATGACTCAGGTAGTACACCTTGTTTTGATGAGTGAGTCTCCCAACGAGGATTTTCTGTATACACAAGGATTCCAACATGATATTCCAATCATTTAAATAATAATATTTTACATTAATATCTTATATCTAAATTATTTTATTTAAAATATAAATTAATCTTACATGTATGTAACACAATCTCGTATTTGTTTTAATTTTAAAAAGTAACTGTATTTAACCATTTAAAAAGTCAATACTTATGTAAACACATCCTTAAAAGTCAACCCCAATCCAATCATTTAGCCAAATAAAAATAAACAAACGATCAATGAACAAATAGAAAGATAATACCAAGAAATTTACACAATCTTTAACAACAAAATAATTCTATTTTATGTTAATGCCCTATATTTATTTTACATTAGATGTATCAGTTGATCTAGAGTTTAAATTATAATATAAAGACATTTTATATAATTAATCCATAACTGCATAATGCAAATCATTTATTTGACGGACCTAATTAAAAAAAATAACCCTTTATTTGACCATTTGAAAAAGTCAACTTTTATGTGAACACGCTTTAAATATTTTGACTATTTAAACAATATTTTATTAATATCTTATATTTATTTTACCTTAATTTTATATCTAAAAATTAAATCTCAATTTAAAATTTTAACTATAATTTAAGAGTGTTTAGTGTATCTGTCTATATGGTACAACCCCTTATTTGATACAATTAAAATAAAACTAACCCCTAATTTAATAATTAGAAAAAATCATTCATTTAAAAAAGTCAACCCTTATGTGCACATATTCTGAAAAGTCAATCTAATAACTGATCAATGAACAAATACGAATATAGCATGCCAAGAAATTTATACAAATTTTGTCTGTAGTACAAAGAATTTTGTATTGGGTATGACTTGTTGGTAGTACAAAGAAATCTGTATTGGGTATGAATTGTTGGTAGTACAAAGAATTTTGTATTAGATATGAACCGTTTGGTATGATCTGATTCAATTCATATGTGTTTCTTTTAGACAAGATTATCTCGGTAGAATATTATTTATCATAGTTTATTTTATAGTTTAAAGCCTTTACAATATATTTAATATAGTTATGATCATTAAAATAATGTTTATGACAATTAATTATTTTGTAACTGCTATTTAATATTTTACCATTTTACCATTATATTAAACCTATAAATGGATGTTTATTTTTCCATTTCATATGACACTTCAAGATAAATGCCTCTAAGCAACTGTTTGTTTTAGAAACACTCTTTTGGTTTTTATAAACTTGTTCGGAGTGTCGCTTTAGGATTTGAGAGAAGAGCAATACCACCAAGTCTACTCTATCTTTCGCATGTACAGAATTTGAAGAGTCTCACTAACCTTGGGGTGTCATTCGTCTATTGTAACGATTACACATGTCGAGACGAATTCGCTTATAAAACAATAGATTACCACGATACGATTATCGTTTCATATAATCATTTTGTTTAATACTTACAGCCAATGCTAACACTTCGTTTTAAGACGGTATATTTTCCAACAAACTTTACAAACAAAATGAGGTTTCACAATAAAAAAAAGTAGTTCCTTATATATAACCATATTAAATAAAACCAAAATCCGATTAACTAATAAAAAATATAAAAAAAAATCTCAAAAGATCTAAATATACAAATTAAAATTCAATAAAAATGAAATCTAAATCCATTGATTATTTGAAATCTTCAATAAGAATAAGCCTTGGTCTTAAACCGATAAAGAAGTTTCTTCTTCTTAAATGTTTGATTATCAATGGTGAGAACAACTTTTCCGGGATTACTGGTTTCGAAGCTACCGGAAATCACTGTTTCATCGGCGGAGGAGACTTTTCTCGTTTCCGATATGATCATGGCATACCCGTCTTCAGCAGTCGGCACGAATTCAGCTCCGTATTTGACATCCCATCCCACAACTCGGAGCTCCCAAACCAGATTAGACTTGTGCAAATTCAAAGTCAAATACAGTTCCATGTATTGTTATTACGTGAATACAGGGAATTGAAGTTCACTGAAATGATACGAACGTTCTTATCATACCTTGGTTATGGGGAATTCGATGATGTGCTTGGTTTTTGGCTTGATTGTAACATCGGTGACGACATCGACTACTGTAAATTCTTCTTCACCACCTCTGTTCATTCCACCGTATTGAGCTGGTACTTGTTCAGGAGCAATATATCTATGTTTTATTGAAAGATCATTCATATTAATCAAAGAAGCAGAGTTAAAGAAGGGAATGAATAATGAATGAAAAACCAGTTACTTGATAAGGGTCTCAGCAGATTTGGATGGACCTGCAAATACAAACTTGCTCTTGATTCTCTGAGTAAGGAAAGGACTGATCATCCTAATGAAAGCCAAGTACCACCATGGAACATTGATAAACACCTTCAAAATCCAAAACCCAATCGATGTTGGTTCAAATTTTAACAAACAATGAAAAATTTACATCATTAAAGCATACTTGTTTGGCCACAAATTCGGGATAATTGTCCTGTAGCAAGTTAAGGGCTTGATTGGTAGCTTGTCTTAACTCCTTTTTGGAGGATCCAGGAAAATTCTTGAGATCGATGGCTTGTAGAATTGTATTGATACCATTAGGACTGAAGTCAAATTTACGGATGCTCTTTTCCGAGAATTGAATCCTCCATCTCAAGAACTTGGATCGTTTTTCTTCATCAGCGAAAGTATTTTGATACATCACCTTGTTCTGAAATTCTCCATACACGTTGTAACAGACAGGATGACCTCTCTATCGAATCCGTGCATGAAAATCACTCTCTCTAGTTTATTTCCTAAATCTTCACCTAGCAAGGATTCGGTTCCGAATTCTTTTCGCCAGCAAACTGTGTTTTTGATCATAGTGAATGCATCATTTGCTTTGAAATCTCTTGCTCTTAAAAATTTCAACAGGATCACGTCGCTTTTCTCGTCTGCCAAGAGTTGGATTCCCCATATAGACACCTCCTCCGGTGGTGGTGGAACTTTTGCCTCTTTTGACTTTTCGGCTTGAGGAGCCTCCGCGGCTTTCTCTTCCTTCTTTAGTTCATTTTTTTTCAGCTACAGGTTTTTCTTCTTCTTTGGCAGTGAATTCGTGCTTATTAAGGGCATCCTGAATATGATATTTAAGCTCATCAAGAGCCTCTTTTTCATCCTCGGAAAGTTCAGCAACAACATTAGTTCCTTCTTTGAAAGAAACAGGCTCAATAATCTTACTTTCTTCAACCTTGGCCTTCTCAAGTTTAACAACAGCTCCTAGCTTTTGGGTCTCCACAGCCATGAATATTAGATAATGACGATGACTGTAAGTGAAAAGAGAGAGGAAGAGGATGTGGGGGCTTAAAAATGGAAGGAATATAGAGAAACAGAGTGCAGAGTCGAATGACACGGCGAATTGAGTTGACGAGTATATATATTCCGAACTTGCCTTTAATTTGTAGGCAAAGACACCTAACACTGCCATAAGATCACGCAAAACCGACCCGAACAAAAATACTAAACTTTTAGTAGAAGTCAACCAAATTCCTTGCTTAGTATATATACATATCAACACAATGCAAATGCAAAAATGTATTGAAATTTATGACTCCAATATCTTTCTACTGCTTGCATGTCAACGCGAGACTACAGCTTAAAATGTTTCTTCTTTCAAAGAAATAAGAACAGTAAAAGATAATTAAGCCCAAGCGAAAACCTAAATGAACATTTTATGCCATCACCAATCAGATTTGCAATTTTATAATTTAAACAACATTCAAGTAGGAACTCACTTTAGAACGTACTATTTTACCTTTACAACAAGCTATGTCATGGTGAGACTAAGAATACCATACATAATTTGTTGAATGCTACCTTTCAAGGATGATTGCACGCACGAGGCAACTCAGGTAAGCCTGAGTAATCTATATGGTGGCTCCACGGGAATAGATGTACGATTTTGTAGAACATAAAAAGAGAGATAATCCAATGGCACTAAATGCAGCAAGCAGCCAATAAAAGTAATCAAGATGTGCCCTATTAAGATTATTCGCAAACCAGCTATCTCGGTCTTCCCCACCGGTCATCTTGTCAATGGCTGAGATGAGAAAGCTACTCAAAAAGCTTCCAACACCAAAGATGCTGAGGTAGAGTGCAAGGCCCACACTCCTTAATTCTTTAGGCACCTGATGATAGAAAAATTCTTGAAGACCAACCGTTGTGAATACGTCGGACAATCCAGACAGTATGTATTGAGGGACCAACCACCACACACTCATCGGAACTGTCACGTTTGGCTTGTCTATCAACCCTCAGTCTTGTGCAGTTTTAAGCCTCTTCATCTCTACTAAAGCAGCAGCTAACATTGACAAGGCAGATAGAAGCATTCCGGTTCCAATTCTTTGTAGCACTGTAATTCCGGCTGGTTTCCCAGTCAATCCTCTTGCTAAAGGAACAAAAATGCGGTCATATATAGGAATGAAGATCATAATTGTAAGGCTAATAAATGACAGAAGTGAAGCAGCAGGTATTTGAAACCCTGTTGTAATTGATTTGTCCATGATAGCCCTTGCTTGGTAAAGAATGTCGTGGTTTGCGCATAGACAATTGCATAAAACAAGCTTGAAGCCCATATTGGGGCAAGCCTTATTACTGTCTTCGCTTCTTCAACCTCTCCGATGCTACACACCTTTCCTTGTTCCTTCGAACCATCAGGAGCAAGCAAGGCTTTATTTAGGAACCTACACACCTGTCGTAACCGTCTTTCGAGTGGATCCCAAATTTGGGCTTCGACTTGGATTAAACAAATTGGAGTCACCACCGATCATTTATTTTAAAACAAATGGGTTGATCGGATATCTATTTCTTACCTGATCTGCATCTTTCAAAGATGTGTCGGATTCGGGAGTCGGTTACAGTCAAGGAAGGGTTAGCACCCTTGAACTGTCCTTTCGGTACTACGCAATTTCTAGTTATCTTAAATTAAGAAAATTGTAATTTAAAATTAAAAGATAAAAATACGATCCCAATTACTTACCTTAGATAGTTTGAAAGGTGTGCTCTTAAAAAGGTCAATAAACCATGCTAGATAAAAATGTAAGAAATAAATAAATAAATAAAATTAAAATGAAGAAAAAACAAATTAAATAAAAGATAAGATAAAGAAAACAAAGATAAAATAGTAACTAAAATAAAGAAAAAATATAAAAAAATAAAAAAAAGAAGAAAAAATATATAAATAAAATAATAATAAAAAAGTAAAAATAATATATATATATAATAAATAAAAACATAAAAATAGTAAATATATATATAAATTAATAAAACAGATAATAAAAAATAATATATATATATATATCTATCTAAAAAAATAAAAATATATACTAAAGTAAAAAATAAAATGCATAAAATGTAAAAAATATTACATGAAAAAAAAGAAAAATAACAAAGCAATTAAATAAAATGAGTAATAAAGGAAATGCGCGTATAAATAAAGGTAAATAAATAAAATAATAATAATTAAAACGTAAATGTAAGGGACCGAATCAAAAGGAAAAACAAATCAATGGGCAAATTTCGAAGAAAAAAATTGATTTAGGGGGAGAATTGAATATTTAAAAATAGGAACACGCCTCGGGGGTAGATCTAGGTTCGAAACTTCGAAACCCCACCTCTTTTTGGTCATCGGCGCAACCCACGTTTTGGGTTATTCAAACCAAATCTCAAGAAAAATAACATGCACATGCGAGAAATGAACGAATCAAGGTAAAAAAGATGTTACATTTTATTTCCTTTTTGAATCGTTTACAATAGCTTTGCCTTTGTATTGTTTCGTGCTTTCCTCTGTATTTTGTATGTAAATCGTGTGTTACAATAGTGAGTCACAATGGCTATTTATAATGCTTATGAAACCTATTTTTAGGAGTTTGAATCATAGTAAAACTCTATCCTATTTTTAGGAGTTTAAATCCTAGTAAAACTCTATACTATTTTTAGGAGTTTGAATCCTACTAAAACTCTAACATTTGTTTTTTGAATCCCACTAAATCAGGGTTGTTGAGAGTGTTATACCGGACAAAAAGGTGTGTTGACAGCTACCCCTCTTTTCCCATAGTCATGTAACGGGGATAGGGCAAAATTAAAAGAAACGCTTTTCGTTCGGTGGAGTTGAAAATTGACTCTGATGTTTCAATAACTCCCTGTCGAATTGAGTAGCGGATGACTCATCCGTCGTGAAGTTGAGTTCATCTTGAAATGATATGGAATTGAAGCCGTAGTTCATAATTGGAATCAACACGTGGCTTCTCGTTACCCTTCGGTCTTCTTCTCGGTTTAAAGACCTTGGATCGGAATCGAACTCAGAAATCTTCGTTGATAGATAGCTTTTCTTGACTTAAGCTATGCTGCTTGAAAATGGTTGTTTGTCACTAAGGCACAGTTAATTCAGGTCTTCTTCTCGACTACAACCGGAAAGTGGTGTGATTGATGTGTCATTGAGCTGAATGAAATTGAGCTCGACCAATTTATTGACAATAACCCTTCTTGCCTTGGACTATTCTGTAAATTTGCCTCTGAGCTGAGTGTAATCGAACTAGAAGGTCTTTGGTTGGCAGATAGCTCTTCTCGACTTAAGCTATGCTGCAAATGATGTGCCTTGGAGCTGAGCGTAGTCGAACTCAAAGGTTTTTGGTTGGCAGATAACCCTTCTCGACTTAAGTTATGATGCAAATGATGGGCCTTGGAGCTGAGCATAGTCAAACTCGAAGGCCTTTGGTGGGCACGATTCCCTTCGTTGTGAAGTTGAAACCATAGATGGCCCCTTCGTTGTGAAGTTGAGACTCGAATTGGATGCATTCGTCGTGAAGTTGAAATCCAAATATTTGTGTTGTTTCGAGGCCAATATCCTTCGCCGTGAAGTTGAAATTGACTCTGAAACTGGAAATTTGTTTGTTGACAGCCAGCCGCCCCTTTGCTGTGAAGTTGAGCTTGTGTTGTCTCGAGTCCAATATCCTTCGCTGTGAAGTTGAAATTGACTCTGAATGAAACTGAAAAGTTGTTTGTTGACAGTAAGTCGCCCCTTCGCTGTGAAGTTGAGCTTGTGTTGTCTCGAGTCCAATATCCTTCACTGTGAAGTTGAAATTGACTCTGAATGAAAATGAAAAGTTATTTGTTGACAGTCAGTCGCCCCTTCGCTATGAAGTTGAGCTTGTGTTGTCTCGAGTCCAATATCCTTCGCTGTGAAGTTGAAATTGACTGAATGAAACTTCAAAGTTGTTTGTTGACAGTCAGTCGCCCCTTCGCTGTGAAGTTGAGCTTGTGTTGTCTCGAGTCCAATATACTTCGCTGTGAAGTTGAAATTGACTCTGAATGAAACTGAAAAGTTGTTTGTTGACAGTCAGTCACCCCTTCGCTGTGAAGTTGAGCTTGTGTTGTCTCGAGTCCAATATCCTTCGCTGTGAAGTTGAAATTGACTCTGAATGAAACTGCAAAGTTATTTGTTGACAGTCAGTCGCCCCTTCGCTGTAAAGTTGAGCAACCACTAACAATTTCTGAATGTGCTTTTGAATCGAGTATCTTTTAAACTTGACTCTAAAAGCTACAAAAACTTATGTATACAAAATATGATAATTGTGATACTCTTAAGTATGTCTAAGATGCATGTAACATGAATTAGTTTCGTTTTATCTCCTAGATGGAGTCTCATGTTTTGACTGCTTGTTCCTGCATATGGAGGAAATGCCTTCAGAAGGTCTAATCATTCACATCAGGATGTTGAATCCCCAAAGATGCCCCAATATTTGATGTTGAATCTTCAAAAATGCCCAACATTTGATGTTGAATCTTCAAAGATGCCCTCAATGTTCCTCATTTATTGCTTCAACATTGATTCTAAGCATGAGATTAGTGTCTGAGAGCCACATGTCATTTACCAAGATCCACGCTAGAGAGATTGTCTTGTTTGAAAAAATGTTTTTCTTTCTATTTTATTTTCAAAGTTCTGAAAATATCAATTAAAAGAATTTCGAAAAATGTTTAGTCAAAAGTTTTGAAAATATTCCCTTTCACGGTTTTACAATTGAGACGAATCATAAAACTAGAGTTCATTGGATATTAAAGAATTAATTACATTGTTAATCCTTCAATAAATTATAGCTATTTGACACGTGCCAAGATCAAAGCTATTTTTGGGAGATGGTTAAGTAAGGAAAGGATAAAAAAGTCTCAGGTTATTGTGTTTGGTCAAAGGTTTGACATTTTTGTTTTTTTGATGCTCAAAGGTTTGATGGGGTAGCTTGTATGCTCCTCTATTGGAAGTGTTCTCTGACTCCCATCTTTCATGGTCACGCTCGGATTGTGCGATGCCTTATCAAGGAATTTGTGCGATCACCTCAATTGCCCAATTTTTATATTCAAGTCGCCTTTTCAAGTTTTCAACTTGAATCCTCCTTTGGTTTCAAGATGTCATTCGGAATTTACGTCTTGAACCCCCCTTTGTTATTTTTCTCTATCATGCATTAATTACATTATTTTTTGCAAATACAGATTAATCTTGATGGGCGAGATGAAATCTGAAGATAGTCTCTTATGTTCAGAAATTCATGTATGATTAGAAGGGACTTTTAAGGCACGTAATGTAGGTCATGGTTCATGATTATGAAAGAAAAGGATAAATAGGCCCAAACAAGTGTTTCAAGGTATCGAACCAAGGATTAATTTGAATCTGATCGTATGTGTTTATCTTGATTTTCTTTGGATGTTTCATGATCTTTGAGTGAAGTGATTCTAGAATGATTGTGCATGATCAATCTCATAATTTGAATCTCGACGCGTCATTTGAATCGAGTGAATCTTTGCATATACATCTTGTTTTCTTTTTTCTTTATTTTTGTTTTTTTTCTTTTTTATTTTCTTTTTGCTTTTTTCTTTGTTTTTCTCTTTTTTCTTCTTCTCTTTTTGTTCTTGATTGGATCTTTGCACTTGGCATTTGTTACTCCTTTGGATTGATGTCTTCACTCATGTGAGTAGATTTCTTCACCTTGCCCCCAGTGTGGAGGGTGATCCTTGGTTAGGGTTGAATTAGAAGAAAAATACTATAGGCTCAAAAGGGGATAAGGGATATATATTTTCTCCGGTTGTGAAGGGATAAAGAAAGAAATATGTTCATTATTTTATACATGGAAGTTTTCACAGAAGAGGTATCCCCAGGGGGATAGATTTTCAGGATTAATTTCGTTTACATGAAAACAATGTAATTAATGCATGATAGAATTATTTCGAATGAATTCTTCTTTCTGCTTCTTGGTCCGACATGTCTTAATGTTCAAGCTCCCTGCGAAATGCCCCGAGTTAGAAGAAGTCTCATGTTCAAATGAACAACTCAATGCCTTAGGTCTTAATGGTATAAAAAAATCAATTTTGAGTCTAAAAAGAAAATGGTGTGACTTTATTGACTCAAAGAAAGGTTCAAAAGTTTTAAAGGGTGATAATGTCAAAATCTGGTCTTTTGGTAATGACCATGAGTTATTTTGGGTAAAGAATCAAGGTATTTTATTTTGGGATTTGAGACAGGATAAGAAAGGTCTAATCTTGCCATATGTCAAAAATCTATAATTCTTGAAGAATTAAAAGAATCCTTAATTCATTTAATATTCGAAGAACTAAAGATTAAAATTTGTTCAATTATTCCACCTTAGAAGGTAGCATAAATTCAATCGTTTAAAAGATTAAACAAACATGAAAGATCAAAAGCGTGTTCAAACAAAACAATGCTCTCAATGCAAATGGTAAATGTCATGCCCCCTTCTTCGACTGTCCATGCCCCTGAATCCATCAGGTTTTGGATCTTGCGCTAAAAGTTATTAGATGAATATCTGAAGCTTCCTATGTGGTAACTGCAAACAACTTCAACATTGTAGCCCCTAGGATATATGGACTCTATTCTCATATCATCCTGGCAGGCTTATTCCTATAATCAGCTGACCAGGCTCCCACTGTACTGATTTTAATTTTTCTTTTAATTGTTAAAATCTTGCTTTCATGTGGTGTCACGTGGTTAAGAACACTCCATCGAATCCTCCATGAAGAAATTTCATGTTTATAAAAATACTTAAAAATGAAATATAGATGAAAAATGCATGAAATGTTTGAGGCATTGATCCGAAAACATGTTTGTTATTATAAATAATCCTTATTGGGACAAAAGTGTTTTATCTTTTAAGAGACAATAAACATATTTAAAGGTATATCCGTACTAAATCTTTTAAACAAGAAACAAGTTGACTAGTCTTATCCTTTAATCTGTCACCGGTCGAATACCCTGTCGAACGCTTCGGCTTCTCTGGCCAAACGTGCAAGTGACGAGCTGCTTTTTGTACATGTTCCCAGAAGTATTGAATGACTGTATCTCTAGCTTTCATCCTTTTCTGAACCTGTTCTATAATGGAAACGCCATTGAAATCCTCCATCAAAGGGATTATTTGAAGTTCATTTGATTGTTTCTTAAATTTGTCGACAATGGCTTCCAATTCAGCTATCGTTTTGTCATCTTGTTATTTTTGTCTTTGAAGGGACTCTCGAGGTCAGCAATATTTTTCTCGTCTTGCCCCTACCTTTGTCAACCTATTTTTGAAAAGTTGACTTGTGATGTACTTGATTGTGGGCACCACGTCTTCTTGATCGAATGTGACACATAGTTGCCTTGCAAATTGTCCTTCTTCTTTCTGAGTCTTTTCTGACCATAGCTGGACTCCTGCGTTTTTCACCTCTTGTATTACAACCCCTTTGTCCATTAATGCGAATTATTTACGTTTAACGAACACATTTTGTTTTGGATCAACACCTCTTTTTTAATGATGCAAATGATGAAAATTAAAATCAAAGAGAACAAAAATAAAAAGAGTTAGTGAGGTAAATCAAAACAATAATAAAAATGAAAAATCCTACACCACATGCTTATTATTCATACCCGGACATGATCTCTATCCCGCATGCTAATTTCAAACAAATTCTAACCGCATATTTGTCTAGTTTGTATGCTTTGAACAGAAAGTAAAACAGAAAATAAAATCAAAGCAACCTAGGGTTTGGAATGAGGTTTCGGGGTTGGCTCTAATTCTTTGTAATCTCGATTTAGGTTCTAAAATGGTACCCTCATTGCCGGTGCCCCCTTGGGCTTGCCAGACTTTTAGTCCTAAGCCCGTTACAAGCTTGTGTGGACTAAGTTAAACTCGAGAGGAAATATTCCTTATGCCGCACGGTGAATAAATTCATACGAATACATAAGGTATATGAATCCGAAGGCTACTTGCTAGACCTGTGCGGTGAATAAATTCACACGAAGGCGTCGCTTTCACCCCTACTTAAATAGGGTTGATCCAATACCTTATTTCTTACCTGATCTGCGTCTTACCAAAGATGTGTCAGATTCGGGAGTCAGTTACAGTCAAGGAAGGGTTAGCACCCTTGAACTGCCCTTTCGGTACTACGTAATTTCCAGTTGTCTTAAATTAAGAAAATTGTAAGTTAAATTTAAAGGTAAAATAATGATCCAAACCACTTACCTCTAATCGATTTAAAAGGATAACCTTAAAGAGTCATGAAAAGTGCTACAAATGTGATGGAAATAATTGAAAATGAAGAAAATGAAATAAAGAACAAAATAGACAAAATAAATCATAAACAGTAAATAACATAATTAACATGGAAATGAAAGACATAAAAATAAGGACAAGTATAAAAACATAAGATAAGTAGAGAAGAAAAAAAATAAACGAAAATAACTAAAAAAATAGAATAAAGAAATAATGAAATAAGAGAAATAAAAACACGATAAAAAATAAAAAAGGAAAAAAACAAAATAAATATATATAATAGCATATAAGCAAGGTATTAGAATAATAATAATAATAATAATAATAATGAGGAATATATATATATATATATATGTATAAATATATAAAATATTAGAGAAAATATAGTAGGTATAAAGGGTAAAATAAATAATAAATAAGAATGATGATATAAAAAAAGGAAATATTAGAAAATAATAAAAAGAGAAACAAATAAATATACGTTAATAATAGAAGGATGAAATTGAAACGATAATCAAATTTGAAGGTCAATTTCGAATAAAAATCAAGGGGAAATTTGAATTAGAGTTAAAAAATATAAGTTTAAAACCAGAGGGACCAAAAGGGTAGTTTACCCTAATTACTAGAAAATGCGTGGATCCTCCCCGGGTTGGGTCGACAGGCGAGTCACCAATGGTTTAGTATTTAACCCAAAAATTTGTTTTGTCTCTCATTTTTCCCTCTTCACGAGCCAAAAACCCCTCTCACTCTGTTCTCTCGTTTGTTCATCCGAGAGATGAACACTGCCGTGGGGTTCGATGAACCCAGAAAACGACCGCCTTTTTTGCCTCGCCGACCGTCGTTGAATGGCGCCGACCACCATTCATCGATGGTGAAACATAAAAAAAATTGATTTTTTCAAAGCTCTTCCTCTCATTGTTTTAAAAATCCGAATATTTTTTTAAAAACACAAGCCTCGGGGGCTAGATCTACGGAAGTAGATCTTGGAAACGCCTCGGTTCATCGGCTAGAAATCATGGTTTTGGTTTTTTTTTAATTAGAAATGAAGAGCGAACATTGACTACATGCAAACCAAGAACATGAAAAAAGGTGAGTCCTTTTACCTTGTTTTCTCTCGAAATATTTCTAAAAAAATGCCTCGAACGTTCTGTTACTTTGGCTATAATTTGCTCAAAATCTTTGCTTGTATTTCGTATCAACCGTGGTGTTATAAATAGATGGTTACATGCTTTTATAGGGTTAGAATACCCCTAGTTTTAGGTGTTTAAATCCTAACAAAACATTAACACTTCTTGTTCTCTTGACGTTGCCGTGAATCTCGGGCGGATGGTGGTCGTGGGAGAGGCGTGCAGTGTGAGGACGGTTCGCGAGATGGGGCTTCAAACGAAGAAGGTGGCGCACTAGGGTTTCTGAAAACCCTGGTCTCGGGTTTGACTTGGGTGCCAGCTAGGTTTCAACAAGTCTGCTGTAATTGGGTTGCTGATGTATTGAGCCTGTACAAAAAATAAAAACCCAAATAAATAAAAAATAAACATATATATATTTATTATATAATATAGTTTATAAATAAAATATATTATATAATATTAATGTTAATGGCTGAAATTCGGTGTCTTCAGTTGTCTCTCTTTGCTCATTATCGTGTCACGAAATTAGAGCAAAGATTAAAGACACAAAATTTGTCCATATCGAATATCCTCTGTCGTAGAGCTGAAATCCGATATTAAGACTGGTTTGAAATGACTCTCTCGTTGTGAGGTTGAGTCAGACTGGAAGATTCTGAGCACGAAATCTTCCAAGTTGAAATCGAACTCAGAACTTTGACCAGTAGCTCTTGGATGTCTTCTGGCTCAAGATACTTCATCGTGAAAGTGAAACTTGTCTTGAAGACTTCTGTATGGTTATGTTACAGATGACTCCTTCGTCATGAAGTTGGGTTAATCTGTTTGGAATTGTATGGTCCCTTCGTCGTGAAGTTGAGCCTGGGAATTGGATATCCTTCGTCGTGAAGTTGAAATCCAATGTAAGTTGCATTGTTTCGAGGCCAATATCCTTCACTGTGAAGTTGAAATTGACTCTGAAACTGGAAAGTTTATTGACAGACACTCCTTCTTTGAGTTGGAATCCTTCATCGTGAAGTTGAAATCCAATCTAGAGATGGATGCTGCTTGTGTGCACGATTCCCTTCGTCGTGAAGTTGAAACAGCGGGTGGCCCCTTCGTCATGAAGTTGAGCCTGGTGATTGGATATCCTTCGTCGTGAAGTTGACATCCAAGTAAGTTGTATTGTTCCGAGTCCAATATATCCTGCCGTGAAGTTGAAATTGGCTATGGAACTGGGAAATTGTTTGTTGACAGTCAGCCGCCCCTTCGCTGTGAAGTTGAGCTTGTGCTGTCTTGAGTCCAATAACCTTCGTTGTGAAGTTGAAATTGGCTCTGAAATTGGGAAGCCCCTTCGTCGTGAAGTTGAGCCTCGAATGACATGATATTCTCCGTCGTGGAGTTGAAATCGTGGATGTGTGGTACGATATCTTCCATCGTGGAGTTGAAATTGCGGATGGCCCTTTCGTCGTGAAGTTGAGCCTTGACTTGAATATCCTTCGTCATGAAGTTGAAATCCAAGTATATTTATTGTGGGTGGACACGATTCCCTTTGTCATGAAGTTTAAACCGTGGATGACCCCTTTATTGTGAAGCTTGGCTTCAAGCTAGATATCCTTCATCGTGAAGTTGAAATCTACTCTCGAGTAAATTGTGTTTCGATTCCAATCTCCTTCACTGCGAAGTTGAAATTGGCTCTAGATAAAACCTGAAAAGATATGCATATATGCGATGTTATAGATGCAATGCTCTTAGGTAGGCCTAAAATGCATATGCAACATATGTTATTTTGGTCACTGGAGTGAAATCTTGATCTCTGGTTGCATGTCTGGAATTTTGATTATGGAATCTTGAGGTTCTGATCCCTGGTCTTGAATTCTTCAAATGTTGAAATGATGTGCATATTTTGTTTTTTTTATCCTTGATCTGGGAAATACTTCTCGGCCATCTCAAGTATATGCATGAGCCTTGATCGGCTTCCGGGTACCTGTACTTTTCAATGAATCTTTCTACAGTAATATGTGATTATATTTTGCATAAGTAAATAAATCATTAAGTTTAAACTCAATCCAAGATGCTCAAAAGGAATTGGTTTAGAGAAAAATATTGTCTTTTATTCATGAGAAAAAAAGAACAAATAATACATGACAAACATTCTGGAAAATGAATACATGATGAGGTGTAAATGAATGTCTTAGATCTCGATAATATGGGCACTTCTGAGCTGAAAAGCCGTTTGGTGACCTTGAATGCAGCCTTTGCCAAAGGATCTTTGAAAATGCGACAACGTTAAGGAGAATGCAACATTTCTCCGACTCGTTGAGTCTTGTAGAAGATTCAGATGTCGGGATGTTTCCATTGTATAGATTTCTTAAGTCAATATCCAAATTGTCTTTTGGGTTTCAACTTGGACCCATCCTTGGTTGCAAGACGCCCTTTGCGGGTTTTCATCTTGAACCCACCTTCTTTTTCTTTTGTTCTTTTTCTCTTTTTTTTTTTTTTTAATTTAGGGCACCCTTTCGGGTTTTCACCCTAAACGTTTTTTCTCTTTTCTCTTTTTTGTTTTTTGCTTTTTTTCTTTCTTCAACTTAAGACACCCTTTCAGGTTTTCATCCTAAGCGAAGTACTTTTTGACTGCATCCGAGTTGATGGGATATGGCAGTTCAAGTCCCTCCATTTCAGTCAGGACAAGGGCTCCTTCGGAGAAGGCCTTTTTCACGACATAAGGTCCTTCCCAATTTGGCCTACATTTCCCTCGAGAATCTTTCTGGACTGGCCAAATTCTTTTTAGCACCAGATCTCCTTCGCGAAATATTCTCGGGCGCACCTTTTTGTCATGTGCTCGGATCATTCGTTTCTGATAGATTTGACCATGATGAATGACTTTCAATCTCTTTTCATCTATCAGATTTAACTGATCATATCGGGATTGCACCCATTCTGCATCATCTAGTTTGACTTCTGTCAAGACCCAGAGTGACGAAATTTCTACTTCAATGGGCAACACTGCTTCCATTCCATAAGCTAGTGAAAATTGAGTTGCCCCAGTCGAGGTTCGTACCGAGGTTCGGTAGGCGAACAAAGCAAAAGGCAACTTCTCATGCCAGTCTTTGTAAGTCTCAGTCGTTTTCTCCACTATCTTCTTAATGTTTTTGTTTGCTTCTACTGCTCCGTTCATTTTTGGTTTGTAAGTAGTAGAATTGTGATGTTTTATGTTGAACTGCTCACAAGCAACATTCATTATTTTGTTGTTCAAGTTTGTAGCGTTATCGGTGATGATCCTTTCAGGTAGACCATACCGACATATAATCTCTTTCTTCAGAAACTTGCAAATAGTGGACTGAGTGACACTGGCATATGACGCAACCTCTACCCATTTTGTGAAGTAATCGATTACCACGAGAATGAAACGGTGACCATTCGAAACCTTCGGATGAATTGCCCAATAACGTCCATGCCCCACACAGAGAAATGCCATGGTGACGTCATTACATGAATATGAGGAAGTCTCCTGAGAGCACGTGAATTTGGGCTTCGACTTGGATTAAACGAATTGGAGTCGCCACGATCATTTATTTAAAAACAATGGGTTGATCGGATACCATATTTCTTACATGATCTGCGTCTTTCCAAAGATGTGTTGGATTCAGGAGTCGGTTACAGTAAAGGAAGGGTTAGCACCCTTGAACTGTCCTTTCAGTACTATGCAATTTTCAGTTGTCTTAAATTAAGAAAATTGTAATTTAAAATTAAAAGGTAAAAATACGATCCCAATTACTTACTTTAGATAGTTTTAAAGGTGTGCCCTTAAGAAGGTCAAGAAACCATGTTAGATAAAAATGTAAGAAATAAATAAATAAATAAAATTAAAATAAGAAAAAAAAATTAAATAAAAGATAAGATAAAGAAAGCAAAGATAAAATAGTAAGTAAAATAAAAAAAATATAAAAAAATAAAGAAAAAGAAGAAAAATATATATAAAAAAATAATAAAAAAGGTAAAAATAATATATATATATATAATAAAAACATAAAAAATATTAAATATATATATAAATTAATAAAACAAATAATAAAAAATAATATATATATATAATCTAAAAAATAAAAATATATAAAGTAAAAAGAAAATGCATAAAATGTAAAAAAATATTACATGAAAAAAAATAACAAAGCAATTAAATAAAATGAGTAATAAGGGAAATATGCGTATAAATAAATGTAAATAAATAAAATAATAATAATTAAAACGTAAATGTAAGGGACGGAATCAAAAGGAAAAATAAATCAATGGGAAAATTTTGAAGAAAAAAATTGATTTAGGGGGGATAATTGAATATTTAAAAATATGAACACGCCTCGGGGGTAGATCTAGGTTCGAAACTTCGAAACCCCACCCCTTTTTGGTCATCGGCGCAACCCACGTTTTGGGTTATTCGAACCAAATCTCAAGAAAAATAACATGCACATGCGATAAATGAACGAATCAAGGTAAAAAAGATGTTACCTTTTATTTCCTTTTCGAATCGTTTACAATAGCTTTGCCTTTTTATTTTTCGTACTTTCCTCTGTATTTTGTATGTAAATCGTGTGTTACAATAGTAAGTTACAATGGCTATTTATAATGTTTATAGAACCTATTTTTAAGAGTTTGAATCATAGTAAAACTTCATCCTATTTTTAGGAGTTTGAATCCTACTAAAACTCTATCCTATTTTTAGGAGTTTGAATCGTACTAAAACTCTAACGTTTGTTTTCTGAATCCCGCTAAATCGGGGTTGTTGAGAATATTATACCCGGACGAAAAGGTGTGTTGACAACACCATAACGCCATTTAAGATATGTTTGTTATGGAAAATGTGAATAGGAACATTATAATAGTTGGAAACAGAAAAGAAATGAGCAAGAGCTCCAAATCATTTAGAAATCATTATAGATGCCTCAACCAAGGCTATTTAAGATTGGCAAAAGAAACTACATGCCCAGCACATTTATGAACATGAGCTTATCACATGCTTTGTATGACAGAGAGATTATGATGACACTATATTTTACAAGATCCATACATGCACATGTGCCGGCTTATAGCCTCATTTAGATTATAACTGGAACCTATGTAAGATGCCATTAAAACAGAAAAGTGATCAGCATGAATCATTTTTCAAAAAACTTCAGTTTGTTTCCTAAAGGAAACTTTGTATAAAGATAGAGATATGGAACTTCACTAAAGCTCTTGTTATCCCTTCTATATGGTCCTAATTTTCATTATGCAAAAATATCTCACTTGAATTGCTTGGAACTTTCAGTAGGAAGCGTTCCCCGGGCCTCTTCCTCCGCGGCAATTGCAGAAGATTCTGTTTTCCGATTCTTAACTGCCAAAATAAACACTCGCCCAATTCTCACAAATGGACTTTCTTCATCCCCTCTGATACTATATCTGTAAGTCGTCGTTCCAAGCAGAAAAAGTACCAGTCCAACAACCATTAAAATAGTGGGTATCCCAAATCCAATAACCCAACTAAGATTGTCTTGGATGTAGGTTAAAATCCAAAGGGTTATGAAGGTGCCAGGACATATACAAAGTACCACCAATTAAAGAATGAACTCTGGGCTTTGCACTCCTCCACCAAAAGCTTGAACACACGGCTCGTGCCCACCTTGTCCAAATGCTACTAGATACAGTGAGAAAAAGAATAGTATCACTTGAAGCCGAAGAGAAGGAAGAGCAGTTGACAGAGTCAACAAGCCAAGACCCTGTAAATCATTCCGAATCAAGTCAGCATGGAAAACATCTCGCAAGCACTTAGCACTCTTTTCAATTACTAAAACAAATTAAAATAGTATTGAACATCAAGTTCTCTAATCATTCCGATGTGTTCCCAGGTTAAATATCATCCTCTTTGTAGTAAGCCAATCCCTGATGGCCAACCAGCCAAAGAAAAATTCCCATAGAGAAAGCATACAAACAGGTTTAAACGATGGGTTCTTGCATTATCAACCCTATACTGCCTCAAATTGGAAGAAAAAAAAGTTCAAACTTAAGATCCATGAATCAGCGATTGGACTGACACCAAACATTGAAACATACAAAGCAGCAGACTACTTTATCATATAACAATGACTGAACCAACAGCAAAGTTTTCTAATCCAGCAGCTTTCTAAAACTACTCTCCATTTCTTCTAACTTCACTCACAATGAAATCAAAGCCAACTTTACTGGAATTCAATGCCCAACACTTTAGACCTAAGGTTCCAAATCAGCCAATTATTATAAAAAAAATAAGGTATCATCCATTTCCAAAGTCAATGACACTCAGAAAAATGATTCCCGGAGTGAAGAAAGAATTACATTTTAATCATATTTATACTAAAATTTCTAGGCATTGCGGAACTCTCTTAATAAACATTCTAAGAAGAAATCAAGTTGAACCTTTTTAAGGTGAAAAATTAGCGCCTTTTTTTCTAGTTTCATTTAAAAAGAAAGGAAACACGTTTTTGATTTTGTGGATAGTTTCTCAATACGTTAGATTCTAATTTATAGTTTTTGGTAGTATTTTAATAGATCATTCATCTTTTGTGGTTTGTTTGTTGTTGCAGTAGATTTGTTCATATCTATTTTTTGTTATAGTCTTTTAGTTGGTTTTTAATTTTTTCATGTGTGGTCTTTGTATAATCTAAAACTAATTTAAATGTTATAGAAAAATGCCAAAATTATATAATTAATTTACTATAACAATTGTAACTCTTATAAAAATTTTAGATATTTTCATTTTTTAATAATACTAACCGCATCTGCTAAACAAATGATGATTTTTATATGCTTGGTACGTTAGAAAACAATTAGGCATGGTTTAGGGTGTTTAACGGATTTTTATAAAATTTGAATATGTTAGGTGAATTACACGTTAAATATAGATTAGTTTCTCTTAAAAATATTCTTTTAAACCAAAAGTCACTTTAATTTGTTTCTAAAATTTATAAATTAAATTTAAATATAAATAATATGATATTCTATAAAATAAAATTATTATATTAAAATATGTAATATGAAATGGAAAATTAAAGTAGATGAAATAAAAAAATAAAAACCATTATAATATTAAGGAAATTTAAAATATAAAGATAAAAACCCTTTTTTTCTTCTCTTTTACTGCATTTTGCATGGTTATCAAAACTGGACTGGTCGGTTCAACCGGTTGAACCGTGAACCGGTGGCCTGTCCGGTCCGGTTATCTCACAAAACTGGATTGGTAATGAACCGGCTGAAAATCGGTAGAACCGGCTGAAAACCGGTAGAACCGATAGAACCGGCTGAAAACCTGTAAAACCGGGGTGAACCGGCTGAAAACCGGCAAAACCGGTTTGAACTGGTGATTCACTTTTTTTCTTTTAAAAAAAAATTAAACCAAACGACGTCATTTGTTCAACGAGCCGATTCAAATTCGAGTATTGTTGAGCTCGATTCGAACTCGAAAACTTTAAAAGTAAGCTCAACTCGACTCAAAAACTCACTAGCTAAAAATTATCAAGTTCAACTCGAACTCGAAATATAATATTAAAACTTGAACTCAAAAAGGCTCGAACTCAAAAAAAAATTAGAAGTTCGATTGAAACCTAAAATTTGAGCTCAATTGAAGCGAAAGAATAGTTCGCTCTGTGCTCACCAAAAGGCTCCATGATTTTGAATGTCAAATTACCTCTATTATTTATAGAAGTAAGTTGGGATACTCTTTTATGTTTCTTAGCCATGTGAGATTGTTTTGTTCTCATATTTTTACTCTTTAAACTTTTGGGATGCTCTTCTATGTTTCTTAGCTATGTAAGATTGTTTTTTTTTTAAAAAATTAAATCAAATGACATCATTTTTATGATTTTTTTAAGCCCCAATTTTATTTTTTTGATTATAGTTATATAATTATATTTATTATTTAATATGTTTTACCTTAAATATTATGTTGTAGTTGATTTGAATCATTTTGTTTCACTTGATTTTATGGTTTTTAATTTATATATTGTTGGAACCGTCTTTCGGTTGGGTCTGGAATTGGGCTTCGACTTGGACTAAACGAATTGCAGTCGCCACCGATCATTTATTTAAAAATAAATAGGTTGATCGGACACCTTATTTGTTACCTGGTCTGCGTCTTACCATAGATGTGTCGGATTCGGGAGTCGATTACAGTCAAGGAAGGATTAGCACCCTTGAACCTCCCTTTCAGTACCAATTAATTTTTCGGTTGTCTTTAATTACGAAAATTTAAAATTTAAATTTAAAATTTAAAAACCTGATTCGACTTACTTACCTCTGATTGGTTGGAATTACTACTAAAAAAATATGTTAGATAAAATAAAAGTAAATATACAAAAAAGAAAAAATGTTAGTATAATAATAATAAAATTAAAGAAAATAGACAAATAAATATGAATAAATAAACCAAGAAATATGGAGGACTAAATGATAATTAAATTAAATGTAAAACAGTGACTAAAAAGAAAAAAAAGGACAAATCATGAGGTAAAATTCAAAAATCAGCCCAAAATACCAAACACACAAAAATAATGACTAAAACGCAACTATTATAGAATTAAGAGATCTAAATAAGGTAAAAAGAGACTGCATTAGTGACCATTATGGAAATATACAAAGTACAGAGGGCCTTGAGAAGATTTTACTCATAATATTTGAAGGACCAACATGAGAGTTTACCTCAAAGTCACTTTCACGTGGGAACTTGTTTAATCTCACGCAAAATAAAACCAAAAATAACACATTTTCTATTCATTTGCCAGAGGTGTCAAACAAACGTGGGCCCCTCTCTGCAAAGCAATCAATTGATATGCACTGGAACATTTGTTTTCGATATAGTGTGCCATTCGACCTTTTTTTTTACTGTAACTGTGTGCCAGGTCGAGCTGTGCTTTTTCTAATTCCCCATGCTTCAAATCCCTGATGAAATTATCGAAATGCAACCGCAGACCACAAAGAAGCTCGAGAACAAATTCTCCATGTAATTTTAGTCGTTCCTGAGATGTGGGTACCCAACTTAGGCTCTACAACTCTGAGGCTGAACTTCGATTTCTTCCCTTCCTTGAAGCTCCGCCAGACGACCGAAAAGAGCGTCGATGATGGCAGTGCCTGCCGCAAATTCCCCTTGTTCGAATATCCTTCTTTCTCCTCTAATCGTGTTACATGTATTTATAGTCTAGAATACAAGTCTTAGTTCTGATTTTTTAGCATTTTATTTGGACTAAACCACTTCTTGTTTGGTTGTGAATGAATCCCGTTAAAACACATCGTTGATGGCGCCGTGAAATCGGCTGGTCGTTGGAGAGGCGTGCAACTGTGGGAGTCTTGGACGGCTGGAAGCAAGAGATGCGGCGCTAGGGTTGGAATCGATTGAAGCAAAGGGCCCCCTATGGTTTCTGTTGGTTTAGTGTGGTGGGCTTGTTGATTTGGGACTGTTGCACCGGGCCTTAGGGTTTAACATTGTAACATTGGGCTTGATACAAGAAATATAAAAAAATGTGTTATACATACCATATAATATAATTATAATGAGATAAATCACTATATAAATATATTATAGTAGTATGATCGTAATAATATGAGGGCGACATTATGTGTCTACAGCTGCCCCTCTTTCCTCATTATCGTGTAACGAAAATAGAGTAAAGATTACAAGACACAAATTTCATCCATATCGAATATCCACTGTCATAGAGTTGAAATCCGATTTGAAGACTGATTTGTCAATTTGAACTGAAATATGAAATAACTCTCTCGTCGTGAGGTCAAGTCGGAACTAGAAAATTCTGAGCATGAAATCCTTCGTCGTGAAGTTGAAATCGAACTTAGAGAAAGTAACTCTTGGATCGTCTTATAGCCCAAGATACTTCATCGTGAAGGTGGAACTTATCTTGAAGACTTCGGTGTTGCTGTGTTTGCAGATGACTTCTTCGTCGTGAAGTTGGTCTATCTTGAAATGGAATTGAAGCCGCAGTTCATAATCTAAATCAAAATGTGGCTTCTTATTGCCAAACTGTAGTCCACTTCGGTCTTCTTTTTGATTTAAAGACCTTGGTTTAAAGAGTTCTTTGACTCCAACATGTGATTGACAGGCCATCGATCTGATGATGCTTTAAGAGAAATTGTCTCGAAAGAGACAGAATTCGTTTCAAGGGAAACTATCTCAAAGATATCTGTTGTTTCATGAGAAACGGTCTCAAGGGGAGATGAAATTAGTTTCAAGGAAAAAATATTCAAAGATTTTGTTTCAAGGGAAACTATCTCAAGAGAGACGAAATTTGTTTCAAGAGAGACAAGATTTTCTCCAAGGGAAACTATCTCAAGAGAGACAAAATTTCATTTCAAGGGAAATGTTTTCAATGTTTATGTTTCAAGAGAAACTGTCTCAAGGGAGACAAAATTCATTTCAAGGGAAATGCTTTCAATGTTTATGTTCAGAGAAACTGCTCAAGGGAGACAAAATTTATTTCAAGGGAAACTGTCTCAAGAGAGACAATGATGAGCACGATTCCCTTCGTCGTGAAGTTGAAACCGTGGGTGGCCCATTCACCGTGAAGTTGAGCCAGGAATTGGATATCCTTCGTCGTGAAGTTGAAATCCAAGTAAGTTGTATTGTTTCGAGTCCAATATCCTCCGCCGTGAAGTTGAAATTGTCTCTAGAACTGGGAAAATGTTTGTTGACAACCAGTCGTCCCTTCGCTGTGAAGTTGAACTTGTGTTGTCACGAGTCCAATATCCTTTGATCTGAAGTTGAAATTGGCTCTAAAACTGGGAAGCCCTTTCGTCGTGAAGTTGAGCCTCAAATGACACGATATCCTCCGTCGTAGAGTTGAAATCGTGGATATATGGGTGCGATATCTTCCGTCGTGGAGTTGAAATCGTGGATGGCCCCTTCGTCGTGAAGTTGAGCCTTGACTTGAATATCCTTCGTCGTGAAGTTGAGCCTTGACTTGAATATCCTTCGTCGTGAAGTTGAAATTCAAGTATTGTATGTTGCGGGTGGACATGATTCCCTTCGCCGTGAAGTTGAAACCGTGGATGACCCTTTTATTGTGAAGTTTGGCTTCGAGTTAGATATCCTTCGTCGTGAAGTTGAAATCTACTATCGAGAAAATTATGTTGTTTGAGTCCAAAATCCTTCGTTGTGAAGTTGAAATTGACTCTGAATGAAATTGGAAAGTTGTTTTTCGACAAACAATTGTCCCTTCGCTGTGAAGTTGAGCAACCACCATCAATTTCTGAATGTCCTTTTGAATCGAGTATCTTTCCTCTTGAAGTTGAAACTTGACTCTAAAAGCTGCAAAAATTTATGTATGCTAAAAATGATAAATGTGATGCTCTTAAGTATGTCTAAGATGTATGCAACATGAATTAATGTCATTTCATCTCTTGGATGGAGCCTCATTTTTTTCTGTTGGTTCCTGCATGTGGAGGAAAGACCTTCGGAAGATCTGATCGTTCATATCAGGATTTTGAATCCCCGAAGATGCCCCAATATTCGATGTTGAATCTCCAAAAAATGCCCCAACATTTGGTGTTGAATATTCAAAGATGCCCCCATTGTTCCTCATTCCTTGCTTCAGGATTGATTCTGAGCATGAGTGTCTGAGAGCCACATGTCATTTACCAAGATCCACTCTAGAGAGATTGTCTTGTTTGAAAAACATTTTTCTTTCTCTTTTATTTTCAAAGTTATGAAAATATCAATTAAAAATAGTTTCAAAAAATGTTTAATCAAAAAGGTTTGAAAATATTGCCCCTTTCTCGGTTTTACAATTGAAACGGATCATAAAACTAGAGTTCTTTGGATATCAAAGAATTAATTACATTGTTAATCCTTCAATAAATTATATCTATTTGACAAGTGTCAAGATCAAAGCTATCTTTGGGAAATGTTAAGTAAGGAAAGGATAAAAAAAAGTCTCAGGTTATTGTGTTTGGTCAAAGGTTTGACATTTTTGTTCATTTGATGCTCAATGGTTTGATGGGGTAGCTTGCATGCTCCTCTAGAAGTGTTCTACGACTTCCAGCTTTCATGGTCACACTCGGATTGTGCGATACCTTATCAAGGAATTTGAGTGATCGCCTCAACTGCACCATTTTTATATTCGAGCCGTCTTTTCAGGTTTTCGACTCGAATCCTCCTTTGGTTTCAAGATGTCATTCAGAATTTACGTCTTGAACCATCCTCTGTTATTTTTCTCTATCATGCATTAAAGATTTTAAAGAATTTTTTGCAAATAAAGATTAATCATGACGGGCGGGATGAAATCTGAAGATAGTCTCTTCTGTTCAGAACTTCTTGTATGATTAGAAAGGACTTTTAATGCACGTAATGTAGGCCATGGTTCATGGTTATGAAAGAAAAGGATAAATAGGCCCAAACAAGTGTTTCAGGGTATTGAACCAAGGATCATTTCATTTTGATGCCTTCAATCTTGTCTTGCTCAATTTGAGTATGCTCGTATGTGTCTCTCTCTCTTGATGCTCTATGATTTTCCGCAAACTTTGAGTGAAGTGATTCTTGAATAATTTTGCTTGATCAATCTCATAATTTGAATCTCGACGCGTCATTTGAATCGAGTGAATCTTTGCAATGTGTCTTGTCTTTTTTCTTTTTTTTTGTTTTCTCTTTGCTTTTCCTTTGTTTTTCTTTTTCCTTTGTTTTTTTTCTTTTTGTCTTGATTGGATCTTTGCACTTGCCATTTGATATCTCCTTTGGATTGATGTCTTCACTCATGTGAACAGATTTCTTCCACCTCTCCCCCCAATGTGGAGGGTGATCCTTGGTTAGAGTTGAATCAGAAGAAAAAATATTATAGGCTCAAAAGGGGACACAGGGGATACATTTTTTCTCCTGTTGTGAAGGGATAAAGAAAGAAAGCCGTTCATCATTTCATACATGGAAGACATCATAGAAGAGGTATCCCCAGGGGATAGATTTTCAGGATTCATTTCATTCACATGAAAACAGTGTAGTTAATGCGTGATAGAATTATTTCGAATAATTTTTTTTGCTCCCCAGATGTCTCAATGTTCAGGCTATCTGCAAAATTCCCCAAGTTAGAAGAATGCTCCTGTTCAAATGAACAACTCAATGCCTTGGGTTTTAATGGTAAAAAAAAGGTCAATTTTGAGTCTAAAAACATAGTGGTGTGATTTTATTGACTCAAAGAAAGGTATGGGTGTATCGAAAAGATAAAGGCAATGTCCAAAAATTCAAAGGGAGGTAATGTCAAAATTTGGTCTTTTTGGTAATGACCATGAGTTATTTTGGGTAAAGAATCAAGGTATTTTATTTTGGGGTTTGAAACGGGATAAGAAATGTCTAATCTTGTCATATGTCAAAAATCTATAATTCTTGAAGAATTAAAAGAATCCTTAATTCATTTAATATTCGAAGAACTAAAGATTAAAATTTGTTCAATTGATCCACCTTAGAAAGTAGCATAAATTCAATCGTTTAAAAGATTAAGCAAATATGAAAGATCAAAGACGTGTTCAAACAAAACAATCTTCTAAGTGCAAATCGTATATGCCATGCCCCCTTCTTCGGGTGTCCATGCCCCTGAATCTATCGGGTTTTGGATCTTACGCTTCAATGTCTTACAGTTTTCAGATGAATGTTTGGAGCTTCCTATGCGGTAACTGCAAACAACTTCAACATCGTAGCCCTTAGGATATGGAGACTCTTTTCTCAGATCCCCTGGCAGCTTAGTCCTACAATCAGCTGATCAAGCTCCCACTTTACTAATTTCAGTTTTTTTCTTTAATGTTACAATCTTTCTTCCATATGGTGTCATCTAGTTAAGACCACTTCATCGAATCCTCCATGAAGAAATTTCATGTTTATGAAAATGCTTAGAAATGAAATGTAGGTGCAAAATGCAAAAATGCTTGAAATGTTCGAGGCATTGATCCGAAAACATGTATGTTATTATAAATAATCTTTATTGGGACAAAAGTGTTTTATCTTTTAAGAGATAATAAACATATTTAGAGGTACGTCCTAGACTAAATCCTCTAGACCCCAAAACAAGTTGACTAGTCTTCTGCCTTCGTCTGTCACCGGTCGAATACCCTGTTGAACTACTCCGGCTTTTCTGGCTAAACCGTGCAAGTGGCGAGCTGTTTTTTGTACTTGTTCCCAGAAGTATCGAATGATTGCATCTCTGGCTTTCATCCTTTGCTAAATCGGAAACTCCAAAGTTCATTTTCTTGAATTTGTCAACAATGACTTCCAATTCAGCTATCGTTTTGCATCTTGTTCTTGTTATCTTTGAAGAGACTCTCGAGGTTAGTAACCTTTTTCTCGTCTTGCCCCTGCCACATTTGTCAACCTATTTTTGAAAATTTAACTTTTGATGTACTTGATTGTGGGCACCATGTCTTCTTGATTGAATGTGACACATAGTTGCCTTGCAAATTGTCCTCCTTTTCTTTCTGAGTCTTTTCTGACCATAGTCGGACCCCTACGTTTTTCATCACTTGTATTACAACCCTTTTGTCCATTAATGCATATTATTTTGGTTTAACGAACATGTTTTAGTGGATCAACACCTCTTTTTAATGATGCAAATGATTAAAATAAAATAAAAGAAAATAGAAATGAAAAGAGTTAGTAAGGTAAGTCAAAACAATAATGAAAATAAAAAGTCTTACCCCACATGATATCTACCCCACATTCTTTTATTATTCCTACCCGAACATGATCTTTATCCCGCATGCTAATTTCAAACAAATCCTAACCGCATATTTATCTAGTTCGTATGCTTTGAACACCTAGGGTTTGAAATGAGGTTTTGGGGTGGGCTCTAATTCTCCATGATCTCCCGGTTTTGGTTCTAAAAATGGTACCCGGGTTCTCCTTGCTGGTGCCCCCTTGGGTTTGCCAGACCCTTAGTCCTAAACCCATCACAGGCTTGCGTGGACTAAGTTAAACTCGAGAGGGCACATTCCCTTATGTCTATGCGGAGAATAAATTCACACGAAAACATAAGGTATATGAATCCCGAAGGTTACTTGCTAGGCATGTGCGGAGAATAAATTCTCACGAATGCGTCACTTTCACCTCCACTTAAAAAAAGGTTCGGAGCTCGGGTATAGAGCCAGAGATAGAAACTTCTGAAACCATTAAAAAAAAGTCAGTACAACTATTTATTTGAAAAAAATAATCAAAGGTAAATAATTGGAATCGAATAAATAAATTAAAATTAAAATTTACCATTTTCGCTTAAAGACAACCGAAAATTAATTTCGGCTTGACTCACTTACCTGTCCCCAGCGGAGTCGCCAAGCTGTCGGAACCGTCTTTCGGTTGGGCCCGGAATTGGGCTTCGACTTGGACTAAACGAATTGGAGTCGCCACCGATCAATTATTTAAAAATAAATAGGTTGATCGGACACCTTATTTCTTACCTGGTCTTTGTCTTACAATAGATGTGTCGGATTCGGGAGTCGATTACAGTCAAGGAAGAATTAGCACCCTTGAACCGCCCTTTCGGTACCAATTAATTTTTCTATTGTCTTTAATTGCGAAAATTTAAAATTTAAATTTAAAATTTAAAAAACCTGATTCGACTTACTTACCTCTGATTGGTTGAAATTACTACTAAAAAAATATGTTAGATAAAATAAAAGTAAATATACAAAAACAATGTTAGTATAATAATAATAAAATTAAAGAAAATAAACAAATAAATATGAATAAATAAACCAAGAAATATAGAGGACTAAATGATAATTAAATAAAATGTAAAACAGTGACTAAAAAAAAAAAAGGATAAATGATGAGGTAAAATTCGAAAATCAACCCAAAATACCAAACACACAAAAATAATGACTAAAACATAACTATTATAGAATTAAGAGATCGAAATAAGGTAAAAAGAGACTGTATTAGTGACCATTATGGAAATGTACAAAGTACAGAGGGCCTTGAGAAGATTTTACTCATAATATTTGAAGGACCAATATGAGAGTTTACCTCAAAGTCACTTTCACATGGGAACTTGTTTAATCTCACGCAAAATAAAACCAAAAATAACACCTTTTCTATTCATTTGTCAGAGGTGTCAAACCAACGTGAGCCCCTCTCTACAAAGCAATCAATTGATATGCACTGGAACATTTGTTTTTAATATAGCATGACATTCGACCTTTGTTTTACTGTAACTGTGTGCCAGGTCGAGCTGTGCTTTTTCTAATTCCCCATGCTTCAAATCCCTGATGAAATTATCGAAATGCAACCGCACACCACAAAGAAGCTCGAGAACAAATTCTCCTTGTAATTTTAGTCGTTCCTGAGATGTGGGTACCCAACTTAGGCTCTACAACTCCGAGGCTGAACTTCGATTTCTTCCCTTCCTTGAAGCTCCGCCAGGCGACCGAAAAGAGCGTCGATGATGGCATTGCCTGCTGTAAATTCCCCTTGTTCGAATATCTTTCTTTCTCCTCTAATCGTGTTACATGTATTTATAGTCTAGAATACAAGTCTTAGTTCCGATTTTTTAGCATTTTATTTGGACTAAACCACCTCTTGTTTGGTTGTGAATGAATCCCGTTGAAACACGTCGTTGATGGCGCCGTGAAATCGGCTGGTCGTTGGAGAGGCATGCAACTGTGGGAGTCTTGGACGGCTGGAAGCAAGAGATGCGGCGCTAGGGTTGGAATCGGTTGAAGCAAAGGGCCCCCTATGGTTTCTGTTGGTTCAGCATGGTGGGCTTGTTGATTTGGGGCTGCTGCACCGGGCCTTGGGGTTTAACATTGTAACATTGGGCTTGATACAAGAATAAAAAAATGTGTTATACATACCAAATATAATTATAATGAGATAAATCACTATATAAATATATTATAGTAGTATGATCTTAATAATATTAGGGCGAAATTAGGTGTCTATATATATGTTATGACTTGTGATATTTTTATACCTTTTAATATTGTAAACTTAAAAAAATGTTACATATATATTAATATTTCTTTGAATATTATGTAAAATTAAAAAAATTATTTTATATAAAATCCGATTCAATCGCGGTTGAACCAGTGAACCAGTACCTTCACCGGTTCAATGTCCGGTCCGATTTTAAAAACATTGGCATTTTGTGACTCAATAATGAAATTCGCATCAACTAATCGAATAAAGTATTAAAGTAAGCAAATTTTATGAGTTCACTCAATAATAATCGAGTCAAATACAGTTTTTCAGTAAAACGTGTATAATAATCTCATTTACAATTTAATTTCAACATATCCATTTTTTTTGAAGGAATCATGACTGGATTTGTCTAGTTGCTCTATTATAAAATTAATTTTTAGCAAAATAGAAATAGAGGGTCAATTCTATGGCACTAAGTGCAGCAAGCAGCCAATAAAAGTAATAAAGATAAGCCTTATTCAAATTATTAGGAAACCAACCGTCTCCACCGCTCCCTCCTGTTGCTTTGTCAATGGAAGATATGAGAATACCGCTCAATAAGCTTCCTACACCAAAGATGCTAAGGTACAGTGCAAGACCAATGCTTCTCAATTCATTTGGGACCTGATCATAGAAGAATTCCTGAAGACCAACCATGGTGAGCATCTCAGACAACCCGGTCACAACATATTGAGGAACCAGCCACCACACACTCATCGGAACCATGGCTTCTGGCTCGTCCACCAAACCATGTTCTTGAGCAATTTTAATCCGCTTCATTTCGGTTAAAGCTGCAAGTGCCATTGATATGGCAGATAAAAACATCCCGGATCCATTTCTCTGAAGCATTGTTATTCCGGCAGGTTTTCCAGTCCAGGCTCTTCCTAAAGGAACAAAAATACAGTCATATATAGGAATGGATAGAACAATGGTAAGGTTGATGAATGCCTGAAGTGAAGCTGCTGGTATTTTAACACTTTTTGTAATTGATCTGTCCATGGTAGCGCCTTGTTTTGTGAAAAAAAGTCGATGATTGTGCAAGAACAACAGCATAAACTAAGCTTGTAGCCCATATCGGAACTAGCCTTAGAACAGCCTTTGCTTCTTCAACCTCTCCAATGCAGCACACCTTTCCATGTTCCTTTGAACCATCCGGAGCAAGCAAGGCTTTGTTGAGGAATCTGCCATATTAAAAAATGCAGAGACTCTAGTTAAAAGGTAACAAAACTACGAAGACTTTTCATAATCCATCGGAAATGGGAGGAAAAAAATACACATATTAAGAAAATCTGCATTCATTGGTTTACACTGAATGTATGTAACCATTTATGATCCCCGATTTTCTTTCTATATGTGGGAAAAAGTTGGGTAAACATTTAACTTACTTGTATTGCTCGGAACCTGCTGATGGCAGAGTCCCATAAGCTTCTTTATCGCCAGCTATTGACGATGTTCTCCAATTCTGAACTGCTCAAACAAACACCTGACCGATCCTTACAAACGGACTCTTCTCATTTCTTTTGACACTGTACCGGTAAGTAGTTGTTCCACTCAAGAAAACAACCAGTGCGACAACCATGATGATACAGGGGATCCCAAATCCTAGAACCCACTAAGGTTGTCTTGGATATAGTTTAAAATAAAAAATGCTATTAAGGTGCCAGAGCATAAACCAAAATACCACCAATTAAAGAAGGAACTTTTGGCTTTGAACTCCTCTTGGTTTTGTGCATCGAATTGATCCGCATCAAAAGCTTGGACACATGGTTTATGTCGTCCTTGTCCAGATGCTACTGGATAGAGTGAGAAGAAAATTATTACTTGTAACTGAGGAGAACACAGTATGCTGGCATCAGCCTTTTGGCACCAAGAAGTGTTCAGAGAAGGAAGAGTGGCTGACAAAGTTAGCAATCCGAGTCCCTGTAAATTATTTCAAAATCAAGTCAAAAGAGAAAACAAAAGCAACTCGACAAGTACTCCAAACAATTAACGAAAAATATAAATGAAGCTCAAGCGTTACTTTAGATCTGCCTTTGAGTTTTCACTTTTCTAAAACTATCTACCCTGTGGCTAAGGCCACCTACAAGCTCAGTTCCATCTACTATGTATGGTTGCTGGAGTTTGAATTAAAATTCAAAAAAGCTGCGGTCACTAAATCAAACCTTGCTCAAAACAGAAACAGTAATTTTCCAACTAGAACAAGTTGTGTAAACTGTTGAATGTTATCACCTAATTGGTACACAAGATGCTATTATATTGTGATATCTAATAGAATACTGTCAAGGCTATTTTCTGTTTTAGCTGAGCTGTCAAAAAATTGCCTGTTCATTTTCATTCAGAGGCTGTAATGATCAGCATTCCAAGAAAACATTAATAATTCACTTGAACAATCCATGGGTAAACAATTTACATTTATCGCAGGCCACTCATGAAAAAGGATTTTCAATTTCTACGTTGCATTCTCATTAGCAAGCCAACAAAAGAAAACAAGTTTCAATTCAGAAAGCGCATACAAACAAGTTTAGAAACCAAGGGAATTTGGGCAATTCCCCCCTTACAGCAAGCACACTGAATTGGCAAAAAGTTTCAACTTAAAAACCATAAAAAAGAATCCATAGCATCATTAGCGAGCTTGGAGTAAACCAGTGACTTCCATGACCAGCTTTACACAATATATTCTACACCTAATCTCAGAAAAGTGGTTCAAGATCAAGCCAACTTTTACACCAAACAACCTTCCATAATCTCAGTAAACCAGTGACTTCCATAACAAACTCCTCGTAAGAGAATGATGCATAATTATTTTCATATCCGATGCTTAGAGATAGTTTAAGCCTCTTTCACAACTCCAATTCATCTCTTGGAAGCTCTCGCAAGAAATTCCCACTTCCTATAAAGATTTACTTTTAACAGGTTTCTATATATAACTAAAATTACAGGCATTACATACCAAAATAACAGGTAAATGAGTATAAAACAAATAAAATTGAGAACTGAGAACCAGTATTTTTTTTGTTCTATCATATATTCATAATTGGTTGGGAATGTATAATTGTGTAAAGAAAAGAATTCCTTTTTATGTTACCAAAATGTAAATAAGAGAAGCAACAATAATGGTGCGGTATCGGCCAAGAAAAGAATCAGCAATGAATGCTCCCAAGAGTGGCAGAAGCGCCACCGTACCGGACCAGGCGTTGACATTCACGGCGCCAGTCTGACCCAGAGGCCCAGTTAAGTAAGTTACAAGATTGGAGTCGATTCCACAGTAAGCAAACCTCTCAGCAATTTCAACGCCTGCAGTTGGATTCAATTTCATAAGCTTAGTGATTTATCAAATGGGATGATTGACTAATTAAAAAAAGCAAGGCATCACCTATTATGAAAGAAGCAGATTTCCAGCCGCCGTAGCTGGTTCTGTCGACAGGGCGGCCTTTGTAGTCAAGGCAACCATCGACGATGTCTTCCACTAAAAGTGGGGTTTCAATGCCGGAGGAGTCATCGGAGATTGCCATGTCGAGTATTAACCCGATGATCGGAAAGAAGCAGATTTCCAGCCGCCGTAGCTGGTTCTGTCGACAGGGCGGCCTTTGTAGTCAAGGCAACCATCGACGATGTCTTCCACTAAAAGTGGGGTTTCAATGCCGGAGGAGTCATCGGAGATTGCCATGTCGAGTATTAACCCGATGATCGTCGTGTATTAAAATTATGGGTAAACTACGCGTTTAGTATATAAATTAGAGAAAATAATTTCAGGACCGAAATTGTCTTATATTTTAGGATTTTAACCAATTTTTTTATTTTAGGATTTTAACCAATTTTTTTTAAATTGATGAAAATGACTAACAAATTCGCAACGCGAACTCCAATTTCACAACTCAATTTTTAAATTTACAACGCGAATCTGTAAATCGCATCGCGAATTTGTAATTCGCAACACAGAAGTCAAATTCGTAATGCGATTTCCTAATTCACAACACTGAATTTCAAATTCACAACTCGATTTCTAAATTCGCAACTCGATTTTCGAATTCTCAACACGAATTTTAATTTCGCAACAGATTTTATTTTCGCAACACAAATGTTTTGGGTATATAACTACGCAGCAGCAACAACACATAACATAAATCCCTAAATTGTAACTCATTCCATCTCCATCTAAACTCTCTCTAGCGACATTTGTTCCTATATCCAATGGCATCCTTCCCCATCTCAATTTTTTTTACATAATTTTATTTCTATATAATTTTTCAATGATTTCTCTCCAAAATTATCAACTATCAACTTAATAAAGGTATGTTCTTCTCTAAGTTAGTGATGATATGTAGTTTATAGCTCGTTTGTTTAGTAAATTAATTTACAATTTGTAGAATGAAATCATCTAATGTTGATCATGTTTGGATATATTTGTATTTTGGAGGGTCATGAGAGAATGTTCATGGTGTTTTACAATATATGCCTTTACCCATGAATCTTCAATTAAAACTGTCATTAAAAAAGTTAACTTATGAAACTCTAATGTTACGTGTTGCAAAGAAATTGAATTTAGAGCCTCTAAGTGGATTTAGGTTATCTTATCAGAGAAAATGTAAAGTTTATTTGTTAACCGACAATGAAGATGTTAAAGGATTCATTGCTTACATTAGTGTTTCGCAAGAAGATGATGTTACATTGTATGTTGTTGAACCTAGAAGTAGTGAAGTTGGGTCAGTAGCGGGTAGTAATCAACTAAGTTCTTCAACCCCAGTTTATGGTGCTCACAATGTACAATGTTATTATCAACCTCAAAATTTAATGGTTCCACCACAATTTCATCACAAAGAAAATTTTGTTTCACCACATTTCCAATACCAAACACAATATCAAACACAATTTCAAAACCCACAACTTTTTTCTAATCCAAATCCCAATCAACTTTCAGCACCAAATTCTGGTTTTCGTATTGACTAGTTTGACGATTATGAGCCAACAGAAAAAATTGTGAGTACTAGTCAGTATTCAAAATTTGATCTTGGTCAATACCCGGACTTTGATCTTGGTCAATACTCAGATTTTGATGATGTTTTAGAAGAAGAAACAGACACTGCGTGTAATGATTTTGATATTGGTCAATACCCGAATTTTGATGATTAAACAGCCGCTGCCGAGGAAGATTTTATTGATAATAATGAGGAGGAAGTTACGACTAATGAACATGTTGAACATTCATTCTGTAATTCAAATAACCCTGAAGAAAAAAAAGAAGAAGAAAAAAGTTCCCGAAGAAAAGAAAAAGAAGAAAATGCTACGGGAGTATAACTGGAATATGTCAGAATTACTTCAGATACCGGAAGAAGAGTTTGCAAAGATAACAGTTGATTGTTACACAAAAGTTATTCGTATCAAGAAAGATGATTGTTTTAATACAAAGGAAGACTTGAAGATAGCTTTATATACGAAATGTGTGGAAGATGGCTATCAACTAAAAGTTAACAAATCAAGCAAAGATCGTTTCAAAACAAAGTGTATGATTGACAAAAACTATACGTGGCGTATGATTACAAAGAGGATAAAAGATTGCGAAATATTTCAAGTTAGGACTTTTATTGATAAACATATATGTTCAAGAACCCAAGTTTTTCCTCACCATAGACAGGCAAACAAAAAGGTGTTGGGTGGTTTTCTGGCTGAGTTAATGTTTTTTAATGGCAGGGTATATCGGGGACATGAAATTATGACTGACATGAATGCTCGGTTCAAGATTAGTATCTCATATTCTCAAGCTTGGAAAGCCAAATGTATTCCTTGTAATTGTTGAGGGGGTCTCCAGAAGCATCGTTTGCCCAATTGTCGGCTTATTGTCACAATTTAAAGCTGAAAAATCCTGGGTCGGTAACTCATATCAAAACAAATAGAGATAGATGCTTTGAGTTGTTGTTTATCGCCATTGGTGCTGCGGTTAGTAAATTAATATAATTTTGTTGACTCATTTTTGTTAGTTATATGCATTTCACATTTAAATGATTATATTTCTTGTGTATATTATTTCGTAGATTCGTTCATTTATTACTTGCATGCGCCCAGTTATTATAGTTGATGGAGCACATTTGAAAGGTCGATACCTTGAAGTAAACTTTTTAGCAGTAGCCATGGATACTAGCAATGGGATACTGCCAATAGCTTATGGGGTTGGCAAATATGAAACATTTGATTCATAGACATGGTTTATGGGGCATCTTGGGGATTGCATAGGTCCTATTAGCAATCTGAAAATCATATCCGATAGGGCAAAGTCAATTGACAACGCTGTTAGAAGGTGTTTCCCAGATGCTTTTCATGGACTTTGTGGTGTTCATTTGTACAGAAATCTAAAATCAAGGTCTGTTGGTATAAAAAATCAAAAATGGACATACTGGAAGGTTGTAAAAACTTATCGGGAAGTGGATTTTAATAAGCATATAAATTGTTTAAGACGTGTTTTGCCTCAATGTGTAACCAAGATATGGTTTCATGACGTCTAATAGTGTAGAATCAATCAACGCTCTAAGTCGTCATTCCCAGAAATTACCCATTACTATGTTAATGGAGTTTTTTCGAGCCTCTATTCAACAGTGGTACTACAAGAAAAGAAACCATGCAGGTATTATTTCTTTAAATTCGTAACTTATCATATTTATTTATTTTACTAAGTATTATTTATTTAAATTTACAGGAACATTGAAACGTCGTGTTACACCATGGACTGAAAAAAAGATAACGAAACATGTTGTGAAGTCAACGTCATGGAGAGTTAAACCATGTTCAAACACTTTGTTTGAAGTATTGGATAATAACTTAAATGGGCTTGTCGATCTAAATGCAAAGACGTGTAGTTGTATGAAATGGAAAACATCTGGTTATCCGTGTGGCCATGTTATAAAGTTGCTCTTCATCTAAACCAAGATGATTCAATTCATAGCTATGGATTGCTACACTACAGAAGTATATCGACAGACTTATGTCGAGATTGTCTACCCTATTCCACATCCTTCTGAGTGGGACATACCAGATGACTTACAAACAGTTTTGCCACCAGTCATGGACAGCAGACTACCTGACCGACCAAAAAATCACGATCGTATACCGTCTAAGGGTGAAGAGAAGAGGATATCGACATGTAGTCGGTGCAAGGAAAGTGATCATACAAGGTTGACATGTGGATCACCAGTGCCATCACAATCATCTTTTCCTCTACCAAAATATGGATCCTCATCAAAATCCAAAACTCATATGGTGCCAAGCAAAAGGAAATCAAAATCGCAATCAAAATCCCAATCACAACCGGCTTCACCTTTTGGAACTTATTAACTTAGGTGAATTTTTAAATGCAAACGTTGTATTATGTGTATTTTATCTGTGAATGCATACATGTTTAGTTAGACATTCATTAGAACTTGAGTTTGAACATTGCTATGATCTGTTCAGTTGTTATCACTTATCATATTGTTGTCTGTTATTTTTTTGAAGGTGTTTTCCTTGAATTCGTAATGCGAAAGTCAAATTCACATTGCGATTTTGATTTTCGCGTTATGAAAGTGTACCTTCAACAGGTCTTTTTTGCCTTCAACATAATGCAATTTTCTTAAACAATAAATCAACTTTTACAAATCAATTAAACAAGGAAAAAACAATTCTTATTTACACATCTAAAAAAAACAAATCAACAGCTGGTTGTTTATGCACAAATACATCAATTTCACGCAGCTCACTTCAGGATTAACCTGCAGAAACCAAACATTTGCTCAAACAATACTTTCTACACATCTAAAACCAACAAACAACAAATTATCTAGGTACTTAACCAAACATTTTCAAATCAACAAAGAGTATATATGTTAACAACACTTGCTCAAACTTACCAATTTGTGTTGTTTATGCACACTTTCAGCACGCGGATGCAGGTAGGCAATGTCTCGCATATATCATTCTAGCCATAAAATGCCGAAACCACAACCCTACTGCTGCTCTATATCTATATGTGGGAGGTAAAAACTGTTTACTTCCTGTCATCAAACGTTCCAAGTACATGCATACGAGAGGACCACAATCCCCTCTGGCTCCCTCCGTTTGTTGTGGCGTTGTCTCGTCTCTGATCATTGTAACTTTGAACTTTTTTGGCTTCTTGTTTCCAGAATTAGTCCAATAATCAATTGCATCCAAGTATTTAGCCAAATAAGTGCTTCATCCCTTACAAATAATATCTCTCAGATCAGACAATGATATGTAATTCAATATGCTGTTATATACTATTGTCTTCAGGGATGGGAGATGAAGCTCGACGAGAAGCCAATGACGACGTTCCATAACAAGGATAAACACCTACAATCATAAATAATAATTCAATTGCGCACATCAAATATTTATGAACACCTTTAAAATATTCAAAAATTAATACTCTCCTTATCGACCTCCCACTGCGCAGGATAAAGTTTAGTTTTTCCATTACCCAACATATATGAAACGTCTCTTTGATCCTTCAAGTGAGCTACATGAAAAGACGAAGGCATAATAGTTCATCGCGTATTTTTTATTTTCTTCAATTTCCTTATTATCAGAAGACGTGACACCTATGCATTAATATGTTGTTTTATAAAAAATACATATATTAGTGAATTTAATCAATTTAAAAAAAATTAATCAAAATGCAATATAAGAAGAATATAAGACTTACCCCCCATTTGAAATAGCCATTGTCTTCAACCCCTAATTAAACACCCCACCAAGACCGATCAAGAAACAAATGCATACTATCGTCGAGTTTGCATATGTCAGCGTAACACCCCTGGCTCCGCTCATGTAGATAAAAATCAACTGCGGTCTTAGCCCAAAGGGTATTATCCTTAATTGTGTCTGGTAGTGTTCTCCTCTCCACTTCAAATACCGGAATGGTACTGACCGGTAAACTGATACGAAAGCCAACTCGAATCCATCATATTGAACACGTGAGGAGGTTTATCAATATGTCGACATAATATGCCATGTGAATCGGGCTCTTGAACGGCGGGAGGGGCCTCTTGAATGATGAGAGAGACCTCTTGAACGATAAGAGGGGCCTCTTGAAAGATATGGGCCTCTTGAACGATGACAGGTGAATCGGGCTTCTTCTTACGGAGTCTTGGAAGTATTGGGGTGAAAGGAGACGCAATGGCACGTACACGACGTCTGATGCGTGAACCCCGTCGTGCAAGAAAAACCCGACGTAAAACATCTACCTTACCGGGCCACTAAAAATAAATTAATACATAAATCAGTAAATAAACAAATAAATAATGCCGAAAAAAAGTTATTTGCATTTTTAGTATAGTATTAAACAAACTTACCTCATTGCGTAGAGTATGAACCTCATTCTATAACGATGCAACAATCTCACGTAGAGCGGCTACCTCATCACGTAAAGTAGATACCTCACCACATAAAGCACCATTTTCATCGCGTAAAACCTCTACCTCACCACGTAAAGACCGTACCTCATCACGCCATGCACCATTGTCATCACGTAAAGTACCGACCTCCTCACACAAAGCACTGACCTCATCACATAACTCCCATAACTCATCCCGTGGAGGTGGAGAATAGGGAGATAAATGTCGGGGCATCTTTGTCGGTCGCCTATCATGAGGTGATGGTGGAGAAGAGGCTCAATTATGTGATAGAATAGGTGATGGCTCTCGAAGTGGGGGGTGCTCATCATCCGTGCCATCAAAAAAATATTTACTAGCTTGCCACCGCCTCTGTGGGTGTCAGCCTCTGTAATGGATAGTTGGTCTCCTAACAATATAAAAGCTCAAACAAAGTTAAACGTCTACTAGTAATAACTTGTTTATATATGGTAGTATTTGTGTTAACTTACATCATTCATCATCGTATATGGTAGTAACTATTCCCAATCCAACAGCCGGATCCTCCTCCATGAAATAGCCCTAGGAATATCATTTGAATTTTTGATTGCATATGTCCGCATGTTGGGAAAAGCCTCAAATATCCAAATCTACAAACAATATAATACACAAACATTAGTAATTGTTATATAATTAATTATAATTTTGGAAATATTATATAGAAATTCTTACCTTAAAGGCCCAAATAAAGCCTGCCAAAGTGTATTTGGAACCATGGCCACGTAAACTTGTTGGGTCATTAAAGGCATACGACAACTTTTTCCAGGTAGCTTTCCATAGATATGAACCCCACGGAAATACGTTCCATGCATGTAGGTCCTCTAACAATAATATTAGGTCCTCATAAATAGGTTGTCTGACCTCTTTGCCTAAAAAAACGGCATGCAAAAGTAATAAAAGGCATACTCGGGACAACATCGAGGTCATCCATCCGAGTAAAACCATCTTTAACAAGTAATCTTTTCAAGTCATCGACGTGTAAACTGGGCTTCGCCTTTGCTAGCTCATGAAAAACCCGAGATAACCATGATGGGCGGGTGATATGACTAGTGTACCGACCTACTTCATCGTGTCCGAAGCGTAGACCAATGATTAAGCAAAACTCCTCCCGCCCAAAACAAGTATACGCCGGTGGAAAATGAAACCATATCTCTTCATCACCACGTTGTATCCTCTCAGGTAGATCGTTAGTCATGGTCTGAAGAAACAAATGGGTCAACATAGCATCTCCACTTGGATGTTGTACTTTCAGCCATGGCCCGAAGCAAGTATCCTTAAACAATTTTCTTTGTACAGGTGTAAGAGTCGACGCTATTGTAGTGGCTAGGCTTAATTTATTCCTTAGAGTCAATGAAGTCGAAAAAAATTTCTAACAAAAACAATAAACATACCAAGTTAGATATACCAAAAACTACAAATTATACACTATAAACAGACATGATATTAAACAGTGAAAACAAAGCCAAATATGTTTCAAACTAGCACGGTATTCACCCAAGTCATTATTCTATCATAGTTCACAAAATGCATCAGATAACATTCCATAAGTAAGAACTTATATAAACATTTAAAAGGACAACATATAGGTTTAGTGCATGTTCAAGGACAACATAAAGAGTAGTAGTTTATTCTTGAAACTTAAATTCACAACACTGTGAAGTTAGTATTTGTCTTTGTTTTTTGGTTGAAGTAATGCAACTCATTCAAGTTTCAATTTGCAGAAGAAGAGTAGTTTCTGAAAATGAAAATCACAATGCGAAAATGAAAATTGCAATGCGAAACTAAAATCGCGTTGCGATTTTCATTTTCGCGTTGCGATTTTCATTTTTCGTGTTGCGAATTTAAGTTTCAAAAACTATTCTTCTGCAAATTGAAACTTGAATGAATTGCATTACTTCAACCAAAAGACAAAACAAAGACAAATACTAACTTCACATGGTTAAAGACTAAACAGTTTAGCAGTATTGGCAGCAACAGAATGAATTTACTAAGCAATCTAAGTGAAATGGTTAATCTATTATTGAAATTACCAGTAAATTTATCATCAATTTAAATATGAAAAATCTAATAATAATACAAAAATTTCAAAATAAAAAATAATTAAAAAAACTAACCATCGGTGGTTGATTTTCCATTTGTAATCGTGAATGGTTGTGAGTGTGGCTCTGAGAGATGGAGATAGACGGATTTCGCGGAGACGGGGTCGGATTTCGTCGGAGATAGGGACGGATGTCGCCGTAGAGAGTAAGAGATGGAGATGAAACTGAGTTGTGATAAGGCATGCCTAGCTAAGACATGAGCCACCCTATTGATCTCCCGACGAACAAAAACCACCATACAACTAGCAAATTGATTACATTTGTCGCACATAGTATGCAAAAACATGCTTATAGTAGTCTCATCTACTACAACATTAAACTTATTCACAATCATAGAAGAATCTAGCTCAAAAAGAATGTGTTGCCAACCCTTTTCCAGGGCCAAGTTCATCGTTGCTTCGAGACTATGCAGTTCAATCAACCCCGGATCAAAGCACCCAGGCGAAGTGGTAGCGAGACCCCCTTGACCAATCTCTACGCATCACGTGCAACAACTCCTACAGTAGTAGTTCGAGAAATCGGATCATATGCACCATCAACATTCACCTTGATGGCACCTCTGGGCGGTGGAATTCACTACTCAGTGTAACCCCCTAGACCCGGCCTATGCGTTTCGACTAACTCTAGTGGATCACATTATGATTATTAAAGACATTTTTCGAAACCGTTATTCCATCAATATAAAATCACATTATAAATAACATGAAATTATAAACAAATTATACTATCAAAATCCAACTCGTAAATATAGTACCAATAAATAATAATTTAATTTAAAACTTGTTTTCAAATTCAATATCACAATAAACCGAGCAGTATTAGCAAAAGAGTTATCATTATAAAATCTGATATTTTAAAATAAGGTCCATGTCACCAAAATAAAGTCAACTTGCCAGATAAAAACATTACAATTTGATTTACTTCAAGAGATATGTTGATCCTCCAAGTGCTCGAACCAAGGTATCTAACCAACAGTATCTGAAAGGGGAAAACATTTTCAAAAGGTGAGCTAGGCTCAGTGTGTCCCAACATTTCCATAAAATCACAACAGGTACAAATCATAGTCCAGTAATCTCACAAATTCGTAAAAGAGTTTAACTTTTTGAAAATCATAGTTTAAACCCTTTTCTGGTACACCATCAGTAGTTCCCAAAAGTATTTTCCATATAGCTTACTTTATGCACATAGCAAAAAGAAAGCCGACTTAAGGATAGGCTATGAAGCTTGTATCCTTAAGCCCAAGTCAATAAGTCCATATAGCTTACCCTAAGCACACAGCAAAGGAAAGCTGACCTAATGAAACATCTTGGGGCCCTCAAGAGTCACATTAGGCCCAGTTAGCTTGATCAGAGCTATTCCATCGTATTTCAATTCCAAAATTCAATTGCACCGTGACATAAATTCCATAAATCCAAAAACATGGTAATCATATACCATTTCAAAACAAAAATTAGATAGCAGCCATATTCCATAAATTGTCACATTAAATTGGTGCATCCATAAAACAATAGCCAATGAATTCGGTGTACCACATATTAAAACCAATAAAACAGTTCAATAATAAGTAGGGAACATACCTCGACAATAGGTTCAAATAGCAAATTTACTGAATGCTGGTTTCACCACGCTCTGCTACAATTTTCGAACGGGTGAATACTGGCACACATGGTTTAACTGATCTAGAAGAGCTGGGTCGAGCTGTCGAACGATCCGGAGAGTCTCTTGTACCTTCAAACAATAATAATCTATCAGTCCCAAATCCTATTTAATTGTTCAAATCTAGTCTTCTTAAGTATATAAGCATTTTTCGAGTTTGACAATCAATTTGGGGTATTTCGAGTCTGAATTTGGCCAAACGAATTGCGGAAACGGAATCAGCACGTCGAAAAATATAAAGTATGACTTTTCAGAAATTCAGATTCTTGGTCAAAGTCAAAGTCAACCACTTTGACCGTCGATTTGGAGACCTTCAAGTTTGAATTTGGTGAAACGGACTGCGGAAATGGATTTGGCACGTCGAAAACTATCAGGATAGGTATACTCGGAAAAGATTTACGGTCGTTTAAGGGTCGGTCAAAGCCATTTTAAGTTTTAGTCAAATAAAGTCAACGGTCAACGGTCACGGTCAACGGTCAACGGTCGGGTCAACAGTCGGGTCAGGTCAACCCGGTTCAGACCGGTCAAACCGATTCAGACCGGTCAAACCGGTTCAAAACTGGTCAAACCGATTTTCCAACAGCTCACTCTCCCTGCGGCGGCGCGTGCGGCGCGTGAACAGTGCCACGGTGTCGGAAAATTCCCGAAAAAATTTCTAAAAATTATTTTGAGCGATTCCGAGATACTTACAACGATCAGTTCAAATTTTTGAACGGCGGAGAGCTCGTATTTCAACTCGGCCGAATCTTTGACTGCTCCACCTCCTCACGACGGAAAAGGTGTCGAAACGACACAAGGAACACGATGGTGCAGGTGTCGTAAACGGAACAACGATCGGCGTGAATTTAAGTTTTCCCGGCGATAGAGCTATAAAAAACGACGATGCTTTGACTGAAAATTCCCGACGTTTGGCAGCGTTTCACTTCAATTAATTTGAAGGGTTTGTTCCTCGCTTGATGATGAACACAACGGTGGTTTCAATTTTACGATTGGACGTCGAACGGCGTCGGAATCGGGCTTGGAAGTAAGGGTACGAGAGAAGGAAAATTGAGCAAATTCTCAATTGTGTTTTCTGATTTACAATCAGAAACCACGCTTAAATTATAAGCCTGTCGACACTCTTGGAGGAATTCAGGCTTGGTCCCTGAATTTCCTTCAACTTATAAAATGGCCTATAACTTTTCATAAATTTTAGTTCAGTCATTAAATTTCACCAATTTTCACAATTAACGTCCAATTTCAATTAAATATTATTTTGTAAATATTCGGGTTGTTACAATTCTCCCCCTCTTCAAGAAATTTCGTCCTCAAAATTTACCTTATGAGAATAGTTGAGGAAACTGAGCCTTCATTGACTCCAATGTCTCCCAAGTAGCTTCTGAGGGGCCTCGATTACTCCACTGAACTTTGACCATTGGAATTCGCCTATTCCGAAGAACTCTTTCATCTCTTTCTAAAATCTGAATGGGCTCCTCCTCATATGACAAATCCGGTCTCAGCTCTACTTCTTCAACATGAATATGTGACTGGATCTGGACGGTATCGCCTTAACATAGACACATGAAAAACATCATGAATACGACTGAGGTGGGAAGGCAACTCAAGCTGATAAGCAACAGGTCCAACTTTCTTCAGAATACGATACGGCCCAATAAATCGTGGACTCAATTTACCCTTACGCCCGAATCTCAATACTTTCTTCCACGGTGAAACTTTTAAGAAGACCTGATCACCAACCTCAAATTGTATATCTTTCCTTCTTTGATCTGCATAAGACTTCTGCCTATCAAATGCCTCTTACAAACGGTCACGTATCAATCTGACTGTGTCCTCCGTCTCTCGCACTAACTCAGGTCCCAACGTTTTCCTATCACGCAACTCAGTCCAACAGATCGGAGTGCGACATTTACGCCCATAGAGTGCTTCATAGGGTGCCATACGAATGCTGGTCTGATAACTGTTATTGTAAGCAAATTCAGCCAAAGGCAAAAATTTCTCCCAGCTACCATGAAAATCGATTACGCAACCCCGCAACATATCCTCAAGTATCTGAATCACTCTCTCAGATTGACCATCAGTTTGTGGGTGAAAGGATGTGCTATAATCCAATCTTGTTCCCAAAGCCGTATGTAGCGCCTTCCAAAATCTCGAAGTAAATCTCGGATCTCGATCAGAAATAATAGACAATGGAACACCATGCAATCTGACAATCTCTGAAATATACAATCTTGCCAGCTTGTCCAAAGTATAATTTACTCGCACAGGAATAAAGTGAGCTGACTTTGTAAGTCTGTCAACAATCACCCAAACTGAATCTTTTTTCGAAGGAGTCATAGGCAAGCTAGTAACAAAATCCATAGTAATACGCTCCCATTTCCATTCAGGAATCTTAATAGGCTGTAACAAACCTGATGGATGTTGATGTTCTGCCTTAACTTGTTGACAAGTCAAACACCTCGCTACAAAATTTGAGATGTCCTTCTTCATGCCGATCCAATGATACCTCTCTCTCAAATTCCGATACATCTTATCTCCACCGGGGTGCATAGCATATGGACTACTATGAGCCTCAGTAAGGATAGTCTATCTCAACTCAGCATCATCAGGCACACAATACCGACCTTTGAAGCATAGAACTTCATCCCGATCAAGGGCGTAATCTGAGCTTGTCCCCTGCTCTACTTGCTCAAAGATGGGAAGCAAGGAGCTATCAAAGGGCTGCTTAGCCTTGATCTCATCAACCAAGGTCGGCTTAACTTGCAATTCTGCTAACAAAGTGCCATCATCATATAAATTCATCCTGGCCATTAAAGATCTCAACTCCGATACCGTCTTTCGACTCAAAGCATCCGCTACAATGTTAGCTTTACCAGGGTGATAATCAATCACACAATCATAATCCTTCAGAAGCTCTAGCCAGCGCCGTTGTCTCAAATTAAGCTCCTTCTGGGTCAGGAGATACTTTAAGCTCTTATGATCCGTGAAAATATAACACTTCTCTCCATAAAGATAGTGTCTCCAAATCTTCAAGGCAAAAATCACTGCTGCTAACTCCAAATCGTGAGTAGGATAATTACACTCATGAGGTCGCAGCTGACGGGATGCATAAGCCACCACTTTACCTTCCTGCATTAAAACACAGCCAAGTCCTGAGTGTGAAGCATCACTATACACTATAAAATCCTTCCCGGACTCTGGTTGAATCAACACCGGTGCTTGAGTCAAAACCGCCTTTAATTTCTCAAAGCTCTCCTGTTGTGCCTCGCCCCAGTCAAACGGCACATTCTTCCTTAACAACTTTGTCAAAGGAGAAGCAATGATCGAGAAGCCCTCAACAAAACGTCGATAATAACCAGCCAAACCCAAGAAACTACAGATCTCAGATACGTTCTTAGGTCGTTTCCGATTCATAATAGCCTCTATCTTGCTGGGATCGACCTGAACACCTCGTGCAGAAATAATATGCCCCAGAAACGAAACTTCTTGAAGCCAAAATTCACACTTGCTTAGTTTGGCATATAGACGATGCTCTCTTAAAGTCCGCAGAACGATCTTCAAATGCTCGTCATGCTCTGCCTCAGTACGAGAATAGATCAGAATATCGTCAATGAAGACCACCACAAATTGATCCAAATATGGTCGAAACACCCGATTCATCAAATCCATGAAAGCTGCAGGAGCGTTCGTCAAACCAAAAGGCATCACTAAGAATTCATAATGACCATATCTAGTGCGAATAGCCGTTTTTGCAATATCTGATCCTTTAACTTTCAATTGATAATACCCCTAACGAAGATCAATCTTAGAGAATACAGTAGCTCATCGCAATTGATCAAATAAATCATCAATCCTGGGTAGTGGGTATTTATTCTTGACCGTCATCTTGTTCAATTTCCGATAGTCAATACATAATCTTAGTGACCCATCCTTCTTTTTCACGAACAGAACTGGAGCTCCTCATGGTGAAGTACTATGTCGGATAAATCCTCGATCGAATAATTCTTGCAATTGGACTTTCAACTCTTTAAGTTCCCTTGGAGCCATACGATAAGGTGCCATAGAAATAGGTGACGATCCCGGATAAGTCTCAATCTCGAACTCTACCTCTCTATCAGGAGGTAACCCAAGCAACTCCTCCGAAAAAACATCAGGAAACTCGCTAACTGTACGAATCTCCTCGATCGTGGACAATGCACCCTTGGTGTTCAAAATACAAGCAATGAAGGTCTCATATCCCTTCCGGATCATACGATCAATTTCCATCGCTGAAACTATATTGGAGAGATAACCACGCCGTTCACCAATTAACACAACAGTCCGACCATCTGAAGTCTTCAGAGTAGCCCGCTTGTATTCACAATCCAGGTTTACCTTGTGTTTATTCAACCAATCCATTCCAAGAATTAGATCGAACTCCTCTAAAGGAAGCTCCATAAGATCAGCGAGAAAAATTTCTCCCTGAACCTCGAGAGGACAACGCCGGAATACTTTATTCACTAATACCGCTTGTCCTACTGGACTTGTAACTGTAAAAGTATTTTCAGTGTTCTCGATCGAAATCTGAAGGTTTCGAGATACTGAGCTCGATACATAGGAGTGAGTGGAACCATTGTCTAATAATGCAAAGTATGGGGTAGAATAAATAGTAAATGTACCTGCAATAACCTCAGGCTCATCTCTGTCATCACGACGTCTAGTTGCATAAACCAAAGCTGGCTGTCTAGCCTCAGAAGCTATTGGCCCTCTATTTTGCTGAGGTCGGGCTCTACTGTCTGTCCTGGACGCTGATCCTCGAGTCTTTCCTTGACTACGATCTCTAATTGGGGTCTGTACTGTAGTCTGCGAACGCACAGGAGTTTGGGTAGTGGTCTGCTCAAACGAAACTAACTGAGGACAATCCCTCCGATAATGACCACTAGATCCACACTGATAGCAAAGACCCATCTTCTTACGACACTCTCCTGAGTGTTGTTTACCACAATACTCACAAAGGGGCCCATTATAATACGACGAGGAACCGCCTCGACTGACAGCTAAAGGTGAGGATGTTGCAGGCCTGAAACGTGTATTGCTTCTCTGAGGGGCTGAAGTACGAGTCCTCTTTCCGGACTGTGCTGATGACTCCATCGGGCCTGAAAATTTCTTAGATCGATCTTGATCAACACGCTCTCTACCAGAAGCTAAATCCTCCACCTCTTCCGCATCTTTGGCTCTACCCACCAGCACATCAAATATCTCATCCTGATGGGTTACAACTTGCCTACGCAGCTCGTATCTGAGTCCAAGGGCAAATTTACGACATTGATCTCTCTCCGTAGGTACCATACTGAATCCATACTTCAGCAATTTCAGGAACTCGATCTCATATTCAGAAACAGTCATGTCTCCCTGAACCAGGTCTTGAAACTGTTGTCGTCTCTGAGCTAAGTAGCGCTCTCCCAGAAAACGACTCCGAAAGCGATCCTTAAAGAAATTCCAGGTCAAACGATCGGTAGGAACACTACTGGTCACTGACTCCCACCAAGTGTAGGCATTACCATCTAACATTGCTACAGCACCCAGATATCTCTTAGTTGAGTCCAAACCCAACTGATCCATGCGTCTCTCTGTATCCTGGAGCCAATCCTCAGCTTCAGTAGGAGCTCCACCAATCTGTCCCCCAAAAGTTCTAACTCCATTGGCAATCAACGTCTGTGAAATAGGAACCTCAGATACAACACCAGTAGCTCTAACTGCTCCCTGTATTAACTGCAGAAACTGTCTACTAAAATTCTCATCCAATGCAACTCCAGTAGACTCTGACTCAATATCGGTCGCTCCTATGATCGGTGTAGTCATGCCAATACCATCGGTAGGTGGCATATTCGTTGGTGTCGTAGGAGCAGGATCACCTATTGGAGGTGGGGGATCTACTCGTATCTCATCAATCGGATCTGCAAATCTAGCTACTCGACCTCGTCCACGACTAGTTCGACGACCACGTCTAGCACTCATTTTGGTAGATCTAGAGATTACTACAGAAGATAAACTTAAGGTTAGATAAGCACTTGGAGTCTCGAACATAGTTAAAATCTTAATAACTTTGTGACATGGCCTTAGTAACTCGTTTTGTAAAATATTTCAAAAATGTATTTTCAATGTGGACTCATACACAGTCCGAGGGTTAAAAACCAAAAGCTCTGATACCAATAAATGTAACCCCCTAGACCCGGCCTATGCGTTTCGACTAAGTCTAGTGGATCACATTATGATTATTAAAGACATTTTTCGAAACCGTTATTCCATCAATATAAAATCACATTATAAATAACATGAAATTATAAACAAATTATACTATCAAAATCCAACTCGTAAATATAGTACCAATAAATAATAATTTAATTTAAAACTTGTCTTCAAATTCAATATCACAATAAACCGAGCAGTATTAGCAAAAGAGTTATCATTATAAAATCCGATATTTTAAAATAAGGTCCATGTAACCAAAATAAAGTCAACTTGCCAGATAAAAACATTACAATTTGATTTACTTCAAGAGATATGTTGATCCTCCAAGTGCTCGAACCAAGGTATCTAACCAACAGTATCTGAAAGGGGAAAACATTTTCAAAAGGTGAGCTAGGCTCAGTGTGTCCCAACATTTCCATAAAATCACAACAGGTACAAATCATAGTCCAGTAATCTCACAAATTTGTAAAAGAGTTTAACTTTTTGAAAATCATAGTTTAAACCCTTTTCTGGTACACCATCAGTAGTTCCCAAAAGTATTTTCCATATAGCTTACTTTATGCACATAGCAAAAAGAAAGCCGACTTAAGGATAGGCTATGAAGCTTGTATCCTTAAGCCCAAGTCAATAAGTCCATATAGCTTACCCTAAGCACACAGCAAAGGAAAGCCGACCTAATGAAACATCTTGGGGCCCTCAAGAGTCACATTAGGCCCAGTTAGCTTGATCAGAGCTATTCCATCGTATTTCAATTACAAAATTCAATTGCACCGTGACATAAATTCCATAAATCCAAAAACATGGTAATCATATACCATTTCAAAACAAAAATTAGATAGCAGCCATATTCCATAAATTGTCACATTAAATTGGTGCATCCATAAAACAATAGCCAATGAATTCGGTGTACCACATATTAAAACCAATAAAACAGTTCAATAATAAGTAGGGAACACACCTCGACAATAGGTTCAAATAGCAAATTTACTGAATGATGGTTTCACCACGCTCTGCTACAATTTTCGAACGGGTGAATACTGGCACACGTGGTTTAACTGATCTAGAAGAGCTGGGTCGAGCTATCGAACGATCCAGAGAGTCTCTTGTACCTTCAAACAATAATAATCTATCAGTCTCAAATCCTATTTAATTGTTCAAAGCTAGTCTTCTTAAGTATATAAGCATTTTTCGAGTTTGACTATCAATTTGGGGTATTTCAAGTCTGAATTTGGCCAAACGGATTGCGGAAACGGAATCAGGACGTCGAAAAATATAAAGTATGACTTTTCGGAAATTCAGATTCTTGGTCAAAGTCAAAGTCAACCACTTTGACCGTCGATTTGGAGACCTTCGGGTTTGAATTTGGAGAAACGGACTGCGGAAATGGATTTGGAACGTCGAAAACTATCAGGATAGGTATACTCGGAAAAGATTTACGGTCGTTTAAGGGTCGGTCAAAGCCATTTTAAGTTTTAGTCAAAGAAAAATCAACGGTCAACGGTCACGGTCAACGGTCAACGGTCGGGTCGGGTCAACGGTCGGGTCGGGTCAACAGTCGGGTCGGGTCAACCCGGTTCAGACCGGTCAAACTGTTTCAGACCGGTCAAACCGGTTCAAAACTGGTCAAACCGATTTTCCAACAGCTCACTCTCCCTGCGGCGGCGCGTGCGGCGCGTGAACAGTGCCACGGTGTCGGAAAATTCCCGGAAAAATTTCTAAAAATTATTTTGAGCGATTCCGAGATACTTACAACGATCGGTTCAAATTTTTGAACGGCGGAGAGCTCGTATTTCAACTCGGCCGAATCTTTGACTGCTCCACCTCCTCACGCGTCGCCGTCGACGGTGAACAAGGTTGACACCGGCGGACTCAAAATGACACAAGGAACACGATGGTGCAGGAGGTGTCGTAAACGGAACAACGATCGGCGGTGAATTTAAGTTTTTCCCGGCGATAGAGCTAAAAAAAAACGACGATGCTTTGACTGAAAATTCCCGACGTTTGGCAGCGTTTCACTTCAATTAATTTGAAGGGTTTGTTCCTCGCTTGATGATGAACACAACGGTGGTTTCAATTTTACGATTGGACGTCGAACGGCGTCAGAATCGGGCTTGGAAGTAAGGGTACGAGAGAAGGAAAATTGAGCAAATTCTCAATTGTGTTTTTTGATTTACAATCAGAAACCACGCTTAAATTATAAGCCTGCCGACACTTCTTGGAGGAATTCAGGGCTTGGTCCCTGAATTTCCTTCAACTTATAAAATGGCCTATAACTTTTCATAAATTTTAGTTCAGTCATTAAATTTCACCAATTTTCACAATTAACGTCCAATTTCAATTAAATATTATTTTGTAAATATTCGGGTTGTTACACTCAGTGTTGGAGCTTCTCTTCGGATGGGTGGTGGAGGCTTGGGTGGCAAGGAAATCCTGATGAAGAAGTTTAGCATTTGTCACTAATAACCAAGACGGTTGCATTCGCCCATCATGGACAAAAACATTTATCGTGTTCCATATATCCCACAAAAACATCAATACGAAAAGCATACATAGTTGTATCTAGGGTTGTAAACGAGCCTAATCGAGCTCGAGTATTGATGAGCTCGACTCGAAAACTCTAAAATGAGGCTCGACTCGACTCGAAGACTCACAAACTTAAAATTTTCAAGCTCGACTTAAACTCGGAATCATGAACCGAAACTCGAAAAGAAAAAAAATCTTAAACTTAACTAGATTAAAGTCTTAAACTAAAACTCGAACCTGAACCTTAAATACATAAAAACCTTATACTACATTTTAAAAAAACCAACACATAAACGTTAATATTATTACTAATTTATTCTTTAAAAATATAAAATCTTAATGTACTATATTTTCGAGCAGTTCACGAGCTTTTCGAGTCGAGTATCAAGTAGATCATTTCAGTTCGTTAAGAACTTGAGTCGAGTATTTAACGTGCTTTGACAAAGTCGATCTTGAGTACCTCACTATCTGTCTCGTCTCATTTACAACACTATCCGACTCCAACCAAAATAAAGGGTTCAAATAACGAGAATACATATCGTCTCGATAATACATGCGACTTGGAGAACTTAATTCGCATAATAACAATATCGCATTACATGAATGATCGTTGCAACCTCAAAATGACAAAAATGACATAAATCCTCACCGAGACGTGCGTCCCTAACTAGAGAACCAACGGGCATGGCCCCATTAACCAAACGCCACGCAAAAACTCTTGCTTTCGGAAGTATCTTCAGTTTCGTCAGAAATAGCCAGAATTTAGAAATCACCTCAGAAGTATGTGTGGGCCGTTGAAGCCACCAGTAAGCAGACTGTGCCGAATATGTACCCGAGTCATGATTACTCCATATTATCTCTATCCCATTGAGTTGTATCACGTTTCATGAAATTCTCACATGACGCCTCCAGGAAATTACTATCTGTATAAGTCATTGCGAACATGTGTAACGTTATGCCGCTCCATTTGTCCTTGAACAAAGAAAATAATTTATTAATAATAAATTATTTCTTTGAATTTATTTTCTCCAAGCAACTCTATTTTTTCCTCTCAATTTATTCTTTCATTGAACGATTATACTATAAAATTTCAAACTAAACCAAAAGAATCAGGTGACAAGCTCTTACCAACTTACTTTACAACATGCCATATTACATTTGCAACAATCGGTATCGTTGTGAGACAGAATAACGCCTTAGATTTGTACCTTTTATGGATGATTGCACGAGGCTGAGCTATTCAATCTATAAGGTGGCTCCCCGTGGATAAATGAGCATAAAAAGAGAGCCAATCCAATGGCATTAAGTGCAGCAAGCAGCCAATAAAAGTAATCAAGATGTGCCCTATTCAGATTATCCGCAAACCAGCTATCCCGTCCATCCCCACCGGTCATCTTCTTAACGGCTGAGATGAGAAAGCTACTCAAAAAGCATCCAACATCAAAGATGCTAAGGTAGAGTGCAAGGCCCACACTCCTTAGTTCCTTTGGCAAATGATCATAAAATAGCCGTTGAAGACCAACAACCGTGAACACTTCAAACAATCCGAACAGTACGTATTGAGGGACCAACCACCACACACTCATCGGAACAGTGACGTTTGGCTTGTCTACCAACCCGTATTCTTGAGCAGATTTAAGCCTCCTCTTCTCGACCAAAACAGCAGCTAGCATTGATGTGACAGATAAAAGCATTCCAGGTCCAATTCTTTGAAGCATTGTAATTCCATCCGGCTTCTCAGTCAAGGCCCTTGCTAAAGGAACAAAAATGCGGTCATATACAGGAATGAAGAGAATGGCTGCAAGTAGGGCTGTTCATGGACCGTACCGTTTAACTTAAACGGTAGATTAACTGTTATAACGGTTATGAGATTTTTCTAACCGTAACATAACCATTAAGAAACCGTTAACCGTTATTAACGGTTCGGTTACAGATTAACCTATTACAATTATTTGTCATTTTTTTCACAATTCATACTGCAAAAAATGTAACACTTAACACGTACTTACATCGGTGTAAGTAAATAAAATAAACAAGTGTAACACTTAATAAAAACTTACACTAGTGTAAGTGAATAAAACAAAAAAGTGTACCATTTAACACATATTTACAACAGTATAAGTAAATAAAATAAAAAAGTGTAACACTTAACACATACTTATACCGATATACGTATGTACATCTCCCAATATCTTAGTACTTAGCAATAAACATATAATTATATTTGTGTAAGTATGTTTCTATATTTTCAAAGAAATAAAAAAATTAAAAATAATTAAAAATATATATTAAGTAATTTGTATACAAATTGTTGAGAAAACATTTTGATATTTCGATATAACAAAAGTGTTAATGAATTTTAAGATTGAATTTTAAGATTTTATATTTGATTCAAAATTATATATTCGATTCAATTATTCGAATCTAAAAAATATTACTCCAAGTTTTCAAAGATCAATTTTTACTCCTTACTTAATGAAAAATTGTGATTTATTCTTAAAATATTTTTGGAACAATTTTTACAAAGTATTTCAAACCATAATCAAGTCAAAAGTGAGTTTTAAATAGGGAAGTACCGATACCCCCTTAGTGAGTATCGATACCCCTCAAACATCGAATGCAAAAGAGGTACGGATACCCCACAGGATATCGATACCCCACAGGGTATCGATACCCCTCTATATAGTGGCACTGATACCTAGCCTAAAGGTACCGATACCCTTCATTTGATTTTGACTCCGAAAAATAACAGAATGCAAAATGGGTACCGATACTATGACAGGTATCGATACCTCTTTGCATAGTAGTATCGATACCCCTTGATAGGTACTGATACCCCCTTGACAGGTACTGATACCATTGATTTTATAACGGTCAAAATATTTGAATTTTATACAAGTAGTACCGATAGCCCTTCAAGGAGTATCGATACCCATACGCTCCCAGAAACTTTTTCAAGAGGATTTTCACACTACAACGGCTCTATTATCACCAATTTGATTCCCAACAGTCTGAATTCACCCAAGGTGTATTGATCATGAAGTATTACAAAAGTATTGAGATAGAAACAAGAGAAAAAACATCAAACATCAAGTTTGAGAAATCAAGCCAAATTCCTTTCAATATTAATTTTTCTTTCAAGAACACACTATGTGCTTAATTGTATTTATCTTTGAGTGTTCTTTCCTTGTTTTAGAATTTTGCAAACATTCTACCTTGTGAGGTTTTTCTGTAAGTTTGCAAGATTTGTAAGTTTCTCTTTGAGAGAGAGTGTTCTCAAGAATTTGGGGTATAATTCTTGAGGGAGTTGTAAGGTTACTCTTTGTCCTCTAAAGAAAGACAAATTAGTGAATTTGTGGAAAATCCTTAGTGTGGATAGCTAAGGTAGTGGACGTAGACTTTGGTTGAGAAAGTCGAATCACTCTAAATTGATGTGCAAATATTTTCAATTTTCTGTCAAGGCTTCCACCAAATTTTCAATTGTCAATTCCCCCTCTTGGCTGATTCATCCGATCGATTAACTTAATAATTGGTATCAGAGCTTGATTCGTTAGAATGATTAACATCCTTGAGACGATCCTCGAAGAAGCTCTACCGATTCCCGACGCAACCGACAAAGAAATGGCTTCAACCTCCAGTACATATTATATTGAAGAATCACACATTCTAGATTCACAATCGGTAAACAAGTCACCCTTATTCAATGGAGCAAACTATGCCCATTGAAGAATAAGATGATGTTCTTTATTCGAGCCTACGATCTAGGAGCTTGGAACTCAATCATGAAAGTATACTCCATTCCAACCAGTGAGATAGATGATTGGGATGATTGGAGTAATGAAGAGAAGAAAAAGTTCCAGTATAATGCCAAACCTATGCACATTCTCTTTTGTGCTTTAGGCCCAGATGAATATGGAAGAATCTCATCTTGATCCAGTGCCGAAGAGATTTGGGATAAGCTCCAAGTTACTTATGAAGGAACCGATAAAGTGAAGGAAAAAAAGATAAGTCTTCTCAACCATAGCTACGAGAACTTCAAGAGGGAATCCGATGAAGACATCAAAGCTATGACGGATAGATTTTTCGTGATTGTCAACGGTCTCAAGGGATTAGGAGAAGTAATCCCTAATGATAAGATTGTAAGGAATATATCTACTCTCTTCCAAAGTCGTGGCAATCGAAGAAGATGGCTATTATCGAAGCTAGATGATGTTGAAGGAAGAAGAAGAAGGTGAAGAGAAGAAAAACAAGAAGAAGAATGAGGTAAACATAGCCTTCAAATCCTCCAATGAAAGCTATCAAGATTCAAGTGATGAAGTGGATGAAGACAATGATGAACAAGAAGATGAGATGGCCAAGCTCTTGAAGGAACTCAAGGGATTCATGATTTCCAATGAAGTAAAGCATGAATCAACCAAGAAGAAGAGTCCCCCGGTGTGCTTCAATTGTCAAAAAAGGGACATGTCAAATATGAATGTCCTCTTCTAAAGAAAAAGGGGTCAAGCAAGAAGAAGACACTTGTTGCATCTTGGAGTGATGAAAATGAAGTAGTCAACATATGCCTTATGGCCACTAAAGAAGAATTTGAGGTATCCTCTAACTCAAATGAATTTAATTCATTTACTTTTGATGAGTTACAAGATGCTTATATAATAGGTTGTATTTGGGATCTGAGACCATGAATTCCAAATATACAAAATTAATTTCAAAACTCAAAATTAAAGATAAATCGATTTTTTATTTTTAAAATCAAAATAAAATTTTGAAAAATGATTTAGAGCTTTCAAAAATCAAAATAAATGATTTAGAAAAAGAAAATTTTGATTTAAAAGTTAAGCTTTAAAGCTTAACAAAAGAAAAATAATTAATTTGTAAAAACGACCTATTATGTTTAAAAATGGCAAAATGCTCACATTGCCATTTTCATGGTCATTTGGAACATACTTGCCCCATAAAGAAAAGAAAATCTTTTAAAATTAGACAAGTATGGGTTCTCAAAAGAACAAGGGACATTGAAACTAATGTTCAAGGATCTAAAGCAATTTGGATGCCAAAATCTACTTAAATGTCTCTTGTAGGTGTGTGGGAGCAATGATGATGAAAGTGATGATATTTAAGATGCTCTAGCCACACATGAAAAAGGAATGAGTAACCTCTAAGCCACTCCTATGAGTTCTTCAACAAAGCTTGACAAAGATGAAGGAGGTAATGTGTCGATGTTAAATTATATATGTCAATGATTGGTTCTTTACTTTATCTAACCGCAAGTAGACCGAACATTATGTTTAATGTTTTCTTATGTGTTAGATTTCAATCATGCCCTAAGGAATCACATCTACAAGCCATTAAGAGAATCTTTAGATACCTTAAGGACACTCCTAGTATAGGACTTTGGTATCATAGAGACTCTAGCTTTAGCTTGTATGCCTTCTCGGATGCGGATTATGGAGGATGCAAAATAGATAGGAAGAGCACCTCCGGTACTTGTCAATTCCTAGGAAATATGTTGATTTATTGGTTTTCAAAGAAACAAAATAGTGTTGCATTATCTACCACTGAAGCATAATACATTTCAGTTGGTAGTTGTTGTGCACAAGTTTTATGGATGAAACAACAACTTTTAGACTATCGAATTGAAGTAGGTACCATTTCTATCAAGTGTGACAATACTAGTGCTATTAGTCTTACTAAAAATCTGATCCAACACTCTAGAACTAAGCACATTGAAATTAGACATCATTTCATTAGAGATCATGTCACAAAAGGAGATGTAGTTCTAGAATTTATAGATACTTTGCCTCAATTAGCAAATATTTTTACAAAACCTTTAGATAAAGAAAGATTTTGGACACTTAAGAGAGAATTAGGTTTAATTGACCTACCTTGACTTAGTGTTTTAAATGATTTTAGCACTTTTAATTAGAAAATGAAAAATGCATATAAAAATAACATTTTTAATGCCTTCTATGCTAATAGTTAGGGGGAGTTTATGATCTTTAGTGAAAAATAATAATATATTCAAGTAAAATTTAAGATTAGATTTGATTGATTGAACATAGTTAATTTTTGAAATATGAGTTGTTTATACCACTAGAGATGATTAATTTTGCATGCTAAGTGTTTAAATACATATTTTTTACATTTATGTGCACTAGGTATCGATACTGGCCACCCAGTATCGATACCCCTCTTGCTAGGTATCGATACTACTAGCATAGTATCGATATTGATTCAATAGGTATTGATACATGTTCATACAGTACCGATACCCTCCTTGAATGTGTATCGATACCCCTCGATGGGTACAGATACCCCTAGTCGGGTTTAGGCTTTAAAATCCCTAAAAATAACATATTTTACCAAAACCTCTCAAAGCAAAAACACTCGTCGTTCTACCCTCTCTCACTCAAAATCTCTTTTTTCGCTCAAAATCAACGATTTTTAGTCGGAATTCATTCGTTCTTCAACTCCTAATCCTACTTGAATCATCAAAATCGTGCAAGAAATATCACATTCCACTCAATCTCAATTTTTCAAGGTAAACTTTTCTAAAACTATTTTATTGATTTTTGAATCTATACTAGTTTTAGTTAATTTTAGATCAAAATAGTGAATGGGCATTTCGAAGATTATAGTTTAGAACTAGAATCTACAACTAATTTTATCAAAAACTCAAGATTTTTCAAAAAAATTAAATTTTCTAAATAAAAAAATGTTTTAAATTGTTGTTTTTTATTTAATTATGTTATTTTTATGAAATTGCCCTTTTGAAACTAAGTTAGAGAACCTTGAATATTGAGGACTCATATTGAGTTTTGGGATTAATAATTGTTGCATACATTTTTTTAAATAGCAGGTATCCCATTCCGATTTTAAAAACATGTCTAAACGAGCTATGACATCTTCTAATCGATCAAACACACCTCTAAATCCACCTCCTATTCCACCACAAAACCCTAATTAACCCGATATGACCATTCTAAACTCATGTTTTAATGAACCTAACCGTAGAGGTCTCTACTCTAAGTTCGTAAACCATTTCGAGTCTTATAACATAAGGGAAGAGCGTATCCCGTCTCTCCAAGCTATGATAGACATGAAATTTAAATACCTCCAAACCCTCAAATCATGGAAATTTGATAATCTATTTAAGCTTGACCAGTTGTTTATCACCAACTAGTTCATATTTTCTACTCTAATGATGTGTGCGTACAAAACGAGTCCCAAACCGCAACCGAAAGTATTCGGTCCTCTCTCCTAGGCCAATATATTAATATAGACTCAGACTATATAGCTAATGCATTTGGTCTAGACAACCGAGGGTTAGATAATGAGCGAGATTTAGTACCTACCCCTTATAAAGCCAAGTCTAGTGCTAGTGTTTTAGATTATCACAAACGTTTTCTTCATCTTATCATCTCTTGATGGTTCAGACCATCCGGAGGAAAATAGTCCACTCTTAGAGAACTTGACTTATGGTGGATACATTGTATCCAACAAAATAAGAAAATAAATCTCCCTCAAATTATCTTTGGAGAACTCGTAGAAACCGTAAACAATATTCCCTCTAAACGAGTTGAAACATTAGTTTACGGATGTCTACTTAGTAATATGTTTATCAAATCCGAGCTTAAGGTAGAGCTTAATGTAACCATCCCTCTTACCACCCAAATCAATCTCACATCTTTACAAAAATCGGGATGGATTGGAGACAAAGACCAATGGGTTTTCTCAACACAGAAAACTCCGGGTGCTAGCTCTTCCGAGCTACTCCGGCTCCGGCTGATGCTTAAGAGCTAGAAGATCTCCTACGAGATGTCGATGATCCTGTAAACCAGGCCAAGGATGAGCCAGCCCGACAAGACATTTCAATGCCTCCATGCTTTCAGTCTTTTATAGAGACATTGGATTTGAGGTTCGTATCCTTAAAGTCTCATTTGACTGCTCACCGCGAAGCAATGTATAATAGATTCAATGTTGTTGATGAGAGGCTCGATGCACTAACCAGCGATGTTTATTTTGTTAGAGGACATCAATTCGATCCAGATCCTTATAGGGATGCTTGAACTTCTCTTGCTAGTTTTCTTAGGTTGAATTATGAACTTAGAATTGTCAAAACATTTTGAATGATTTGGATTGATTTTGAATATTTGGTTTGGATATATGTTTTGGATGTTTGATTTTGAATGATTATTAGTTATTTGAAATTAAATTGAATCTTCAATAGTTTTTACATCATTTACATATTATAAATCTAATGACAAATTCCCAATTTGCATATTGTTTTTGAATATTGATTATGGACTAATGGCTAATATTTCTCTTAACTTTGATCTTAGCATCTATATCAGTATAAATCAATTGACTATTTTCTTTAAAACTTGTTTAAACGTTTTATAGAGTCTTTTTTATTTAACAAAAAAGGGGAGAAATGTTATAGTAAGGGGGAATAATTTTTCAAAGTAATTTTTCAAAAGAAAAAAATTTTAAAATTTCTAAAATGTTTTGTTATATCAAAAAGGGAGGAAATTGTTGAGAAAACATTTTGATATTTCGATATAACAAAAGTGCTAATGAATTTAAGATTGAATTTTAAGATTTTATATTTGATTCAAAATTATATATTCGATTCAATTATTGAATATAAAAAATATTACTCCAAGTTTTCAAAGATCAATTTTTACTCCTTACTTAATGAAAATTTGTGATTTATTCTTAAAATATTTTTGGAGCAATTTTTATTAAAGTATTTCGAACCATAATCGAGTCAAAAGTGAGTTTTAAATAGGGAAGTACCGATACCCCCTTAGCGAGTATCAATACCCCTCAAACATCAAATGCAAAAGAGGTACAGATACCCCACAGGGTATCAATACCCCTTTTTATAGTGGTACCGATACCTAGCCCAAAGGTATTGATACCCTTCATTTGATTTTGACTTCGAAAAATAACAGAATGCATAATGGGTACCGATACTATGACAGATATCGATACCTCTTTGCATAATAGTATCGATACCCCCTTGATAGGTACCGATATTATTGATTTTATAACGGTCAAAATATTTGAATTTTATACATGTAGCCCTTCAAGGAGTATCGATACCCATACGCTCTCAACAGCTTTTTCAAGAGGATTTTCATACTACAACGGCTCCATTATCACCAATTTGATTCCCAGCGGTATGAATTCACCCAAGGTGTATTTAAACAAGTTCTGAAGCCTTTTTATAGGGAAGTGGTGGTGGGTTAATGAATGTTGCTCTTGTTGAAGAATCAAACCTATAAAAGCTCTAGACTCGATGAAGAACAAAGGGGATGAATAGGGGAAGGTGGCGGCAGCAAGTAGGGTTCTTAGGGTTTCTTTTAGGTACTGGAAACAATGTAAGAAATAAGATTAGAACAAGATAAATAAAAGATAAATAAATTTAAAATAAAGTATGATAACCAAGAAATCAAAAGATCTCCCTTATGAAGGTGAACGGTAAAGATAATGATTGTGAGGATGGATTTGTTGAAAATAGATGGATAAATGTACTATCGAGCCCTCCTAGTCGCAATGAAAAGGAAAACATGATAATATGACTCTAACCAACCCTCCTAGTCACAATGAAAAGGCAAATTGGAGTGTGAAGATTAATCTCCCTCACAAAAACTTGAAAGAACTCTCGGAGAAGAAGCTTCGAAGGCACAAGACAATCAGCACTTGCAAAAACGAACTCTTGTTGTATTATTAATCAAACAAATCTTATTTACAAAGTTAAATGAATCCTCCTTTATATAGGGGCTGAGTTCTAAAGGTCCTAAATAACTAAAGAATAAAATAATAATAAACTAAACATGTCTTAACTCTAATTCATAATAAAATAATAATAACTAAAAATATTGTTTTAACCCAACCTTAATTCCTAATAAAATAATAAATCTGATCCTAAAAGATAATTATTCATCCTATATTAAATTATATTACAAATAATCAATATAAATATTGAAAATTCGTAATATTTACAAAATCACGTATTAATCCCGTATAGGATTTCCTGCATGCATCATCTTCAGTAAAATGGCCATTTCTTGAGTTACCGATATTGGATTGATGCGATTCAAAAACCGTTGAAATAAGAGACATACGGTCGTATATAAAAAAGACATCTTGACCAAATAAGATTAGGATCCCATTCAAAAAGTCATTGCAAGTCTCCTTCTGTTCTGATCTTCTTTCCCAATGCTTGGACGAGTGGATCATTTGGAAGAGTTATTACTTGTTCCTTTGATGTGAGTCTTATGATGTATGTATCACCTTTGATCATGAAGTATTACAAAAGTATTGAGATAGAAACAAGAGAAAAAGCATCAAACATCAAGTTTCATAAATCAAGCCAAATTCATTTCAATATTCATTTTGCTTTCAAGAACACACTTTGTGCTTAATTGTATTTATCTTTGAGTGTTTTTTCCTTGTTCTAGAATTGTGCAAACATTCTACCTTGTGAGGTTTTTTGTAAGTTTGCAAAATTTGTAAGTTTCTCTTTGAGAGATAGTGTTCTCAAGAATTTGGGGTATAATTCTTGAAGGAGTTGTAATCATGTCTGTTTATAGTGTATAATTTGTAGTTTTTGGTATATCTAACTTGGTATGTTTATTGTTTTTGTAGAATTTTTTTTCGGCTCAATTGACCTTAATGAATAAATTAAGCATGGCCACTAAAATTGCGTCGACGCTTACACCTCTACAAAGAAAATTGTTTGAGGATACTTGCTTCGGGTCATGGCTGAAAGTACAACATCCGGGTGGAGATGCTATGTTGACACATTTGTTTCTTCAGACCATGACTAATGATCTACCCGAGAGGATACAACGTGGTAATAAAGAGATATGGTTTCATTTTCCTCCAGCGTATACTTGTTTTAGGTGGGAGGAGTTTTGCTTAATCACTGGTCTACGCTTCGGACATGATGAAGTAACCCGGTACACTAGTCATATCTCATGCCCATCATGTTTATCTCAGGTTTTTCCTGAGCTGGCAAAGTCGAAGTCGAGTTTACACGTCGACGAATTGAAGAGATTATTTGTTAAAGATGGTTTTACTCGGACGGATGACCTTGATGTTGTCCGAGTATGCCATTTATTACTTTTACATACCGGCTTTTTAGGCAACAAGGGCAGACAACCTATTTCTGAGGACCTAATATTATTGGTAGAGGACCTAAATGCATGGAACATGTTTCCGTGGGGTTCATATATATGGAAAGCTACCTGGAAGAAGTTGTCGTCTGCCTTTGAGGACCGAAAAAGTTTGTGGGGCGATGGTTCTAAATACACTTTGGCAGACTTTATTTGGGCCTTTAAGGTAAGAATTTCTATATAATGTTTCCAAATTTATAATTAATTATTTAACAATTACTGATGTTTGTGTATTATATTGTTTGTAGATTTGGATATTTGAGGCTTTTCCCAGCATACAGACATATGCGATAAACAATTCAAATGATATTCCTAGGGCTATTACCTGAGGAGGATCCGCCTGTTGGATTGGTAAGAGTTACTACCATATACGACGATGAATGATGTAAGTTAACACACATATACTACCATATATAAACAAGTTATTACTAGTGCACGTTTAACTTTGTTTGAGCTTTTATATTGTTAGGAGGCTAACTATCCATTACAGAGGCTGACACCCACAGAGAGTGAGCTTTCCACTGATTGGTGGCAAGCTAGTAAGCGGTTTTTTGATGGGACAGATAATGAGCACCCCCCACTTCGAGAGCCATCACCTGATCGGTTCGATTCTACAGCTCGATACCCAGAGCCATCACCTGATCGAGCCTCTTCTCCACCTTCACCATCACCTATTCCATCACATCATCGAGCCTCTTCTCCACCATTACCTCATGATAGGCTACCTGCAAAGAGGCCACGACATTTATCTCCCTGTTCTCCACCTCCATAGGATGAGGTCGGTACTTTGCGTTATGAGGTCGTGCTTTGCGTTATGAGGTCGGTACTTTACGTGAAGACAATGGTGCATGGCGTGATGAGGTACGGTCTTTACGTGGTGAGGTGGATGTTTTACGCGATGACAATAGTACGCTACGTGGTGATGTATCTACTTTACGTGATGAGTAGCCGCTCTACGTGAGATTATTTCATCGTTGTAGAATGAGGTTCATACTCTATGCAATGAGGTAAATTTCTTTAATACTATACTAAAAATGAAAATAACCTTTTTTCGGCATTATTTATTTATTTACTTATGTATTAATTTATTTTCAGCGGCCCGATAAGGTAGATGATTTATGTCGGGTTTTTCTTGCACGACGGGGTTCACGCATCAAACGTCGTGCACATGCCATTATGTCTCCTTTCACCCCACTAGTGCCAAGACTCCGTAAGAAGAAGCCCGATTCACTTGTAATCATTCAAGAGGCGCCCCTTATCATTCAAGATGCCCCTCTCATTGTTCAAGAGGCCCCTCCCACTGTTCAAGAGGCCCCTGTCATCGTTCAAGAGGTCCCTCCCACCGTTCAAGAGCCCGATTCACATGGCGTCATATGTCGACATATTGATAAACCCCTCTTGTGCCCGATATGATGGATGCGAGTTGGCTTTCGTATGAGTTACCGGCCAGTACCATTCCTCAGCAGGAGAGGGAAACACTACCGGACACAATTACGGATAATACCCTTTGCGCTAAGACCGCAGTTGATTTTTATCTACATGAGCAGAGCCAGGGGTGTTATTCTTACATATACAAACACGACGATGTTATGCATTTGTTTCTTGATCGGTCTTGGTGGGGTATTTTATTAGGGGTTAAAGATAATGGCTATTTCGAAGGGGGTAAGTCTTATATTCTTCTTATATTGCATTTTGATTAATTTTTTTAAATTTATTAATAAATTCACTAATATAAGTATTTTTTATAAAATAGCATATTGATGCATGGGTGTCACGTCTTCTAATAATAAGGAAATTGAAGAAAATAAAAAATACTCGATGGACTATTATGCCAACGTCTTTTCACGTAGATCACTTGAAGGATCCGAGAGATTCTTCATATATATTGGGTAATGGAAAAGCTAAACTTTATCCTGCGTGGTGGGAGGTCAATAAGGTTAGTATTTATTTTTTGAATATTTTAAAGGTGTTCATAAATTTTATTTGATGTGCGTAATTATTTATAATTGCAGGTGTTTATCCCTGTTTTAGAACGTCATCATTGGCTTCTCATCGAGATTCAGCTCCTATCCCTGAAGATAATAATATATGACAGCATGTTGAATTACATACCATTGTTTGATTTGAGAGATATTATTTGTAAGGGATGGAGCGCTCATTTGGCGAAATACCTGGACGCGGTTGATTATTGGACTAATTCTGGAAACAAGAAGCCAAAAAAGTTCAAAGTTACAATGATCAGAGACGATACCGCGCCACAACAAATGGAGGGAGCCAGAGGGGATTGTGGTCCTCTTGTATGTATGTGCTTAGAACGTTTGACGACAGGAAGTAAATAGTTTCTACATCCCACAAATAGAGATAGAGGTGCAGTAGGGTTGTGGTTTCGGCATTTTATGGCTCGAGCAATATATGCGAAATGTTGCCTACCTGTATCTGCGTGCTGAAAGTGTGCATAAACAATTGGTAAGTTTGAGCAAGTGTTGTTAACATATATACTCTTTGTTGGTTTGAAAATGTTTGGTTAAGTACCTAGAATTCAATAATTTGTTGTTTGTTGGTTTTAGATGTGTAGAAAGTGTTGTTTGAACAAATGTTTGGTTTCTGCAAGTTAATCCTGAAGTGAGCTGTGTGAAATTGATGTATTTATGCATAAACAACTATTTGGGGTACACTTTTTTTGCTTGTTTAATTGAATTTTACGTTGATTTGTAAAAGTTGATTTGTTTAATTGATGAGGAAATAAGAATTATTTTTTGCTTGTTTAATTGATTTGTAAAAGTTGATTTGTTGTTAAATTTGAATATGCATTATGTTGAAGGCAAAAAAGACCTGTTGAAGGTACAAATTTTCAACGCGAAAGTCAAATTCGCATTGCGATAGTCAAATTCGCAACGCGAAAGTCAAATTCGCAACGTGAAAGTCAAATTCGCAACGCGAAAGTCAAATTGGCGATGCAATTTTCATGTTGCAATTTCGCGTTTCTTATTTGACTTTTGCAACAATCGCAACGCGAATTTGACTTTCGCAACAATCGCAACAAAAAATCTGATAAGTGATAACAATTGAACAGATCATAGCAATGTTCAAACTCAAGTTACTAATGAATGTCTAATGCATTCACACATAAAATACACATAATAAAACGTTTGCATTTAAAAATCACCTAAGTTAATAAGTCCCAAAAGGTGAAGCTGGTTGTGATTGGGATTTATTGCGATTTTGATTTCCTTTTGCTTGGCACCATATGAACATTCTCCTATGACCCTCCAAAACACAAATCTATCCAAACATGATCAACATTAGATGATTTTATTCTACAAATTGTAAATTAATTTACTAAACAAACGAGCTATAAACTATATATCATCACTAACTTAGAGAAGAACATACCTTTATTAAGTTGATAGTTGATAATTTGGGAGAGAAATCATTGAAAAAATATATAGAAATAAAATTATTTTAAAAAAATGCCTTTCGAATATTATCCATTTCATCCAGCTCATTAAGATAGGATAACCGTTAACTGAAATAATCTGAGAGAAACATAGCTGATGTAGAAGCAGCTGCATATTTAAAATCTCGAAGGCGATCCATTTGGTTCTCAAACATTTAAAGCATCGGAAGCATTTCGGACTTATGATATGGGTGGTACTCGGAAGCATTTTGGACTTATTATTTTTGTTATTATTACAAGTTGTAGCCCTCAATTATCAGGATTTTTAGTTGACATTTGTTGTATTTCCCGTATACCACCCAGATCATACGTCCGAAACGTTTCTGACGCTTTAACTGTTTGAGAACCAAATGCATCACCATTGAGATTTTAAATCTGCAGCTACTTCTAAATCAAGTATGTTTAGCTAAGACAGTTTCAATTTAGGGTTAACCTACCTCAGTGAGCTGACTGAAATGGATAATATCCGAAAGACATTCTTCGATATCCAATCTTCATGCTTGTTAACCAAAAATAACGATGGTCGGGATTTCCCTCGCGTTTAAAGTTGGAAAAAAACAATGGAAATTAGGAATAATCAATGATAACATGCATATTGGTTAATTTATTCCATTGAGTAAGTTGTTGTTTGGATGGAACAAAGGCTTGGGCTAATATTTATAGTGGAGCCGAAATTTATATATATTGAAATTCAAACTCAAATTGACATTTAAATTCAAACTCCAATTACATATGAAATGAATTTGAAATGCAGTGTTAAATTGAACATGGAAATTGCATAATTGATTTATACTGTTCAAGTAACATGTTTTATGAATCATCAAGCTAAAAGACAATATTGATTGAGTTCAAAGTTGAGTTATGAGTTGATGGGGTTGTCACACTTGTCACATGGTGGGAATAAAGTACTCATATGGAAGAGTTAGATTGTTTTGTTATGCACAACCCATCCCATCTGAATGAAAATATACATACAATATAATCAAACCAAAACATACATAAACAACAAATTTATACATAACAATGTTCAAATAGTATACCCACAATAACGCAATTAATCCGATGAAAAAAGGTTATCTCTAACGAAGTCCGAAACATTATTTTCCAAATAATGTACCCATAACAATGTTCAAATAATGTACCCACAACAATGTTTATGTTGAAGGTAAAAGCTACCTGTTGAAGGTACACTTTCGCAACGTGAAAGTCAAATTCGCGTTGCGATTTTCTCGTTTCGATTGTTGCGATAATCAAATTCGCAACGCGAAAGTAAAATTCACGACGCGAAAGTAAAATTTGCGTTGCGATTATTGCGAAAGTCAAATTTGCAACGTGAAAGTCAAATTCGCATTACGATTTTTGCGTTGCGAATTTGATTTTCACGTTGCATATTTGACTACATAAAATACAACTGAAAAAGATAAAAGACAACAATCTGATAAGTGATCACAACTGAACAGATCATAGCAATGTTCAAACTCAAGTTACTAATGCATGTCTAACTAAAAATGTATGAATTCACACATAAAATACACATAATACAACGTTTGCATTTAAAAATCACCTAAGTTAATAAGTCCCAAAAGGTGAAGTCGGTTGTGATTGAGATTTTGATTTTCTTTTGCTTGGCACCATATGAGTTTTGGATTTTGATGAGGATCTATATTTTGGTAGAGGAAAAGATGATTGTGATGGCACTGGTGATCCATAGGTCAACCTTGTATGACCACTTTCCTTGCACCGACTACATGTTGATATCCTCTTCTCTTCACCCTTAGACGGTATACGATTGTGATTTTTTGGTCGGCCAGGTAGCCTGCTGTCCATGACTAGTGGCAAAACTGTTTGTAAGTCATCTGGTATGTCCCACTCAGAAGGATGTGGAATAGGGTAGCCAATATCGGTATAAGTCTGTTGATATACTTCTGTAGTGTAGTAATCCATAGCGTATGCACTTGAATCATCTTGGTTTAGATGAAGAGCAACTTTTATAACATGGCCACACGGATAACCAGATGTTTTCCATTTCATACAACTACACGTCTTTTGCATTTAGATCTACAAGCCCATTTAAGTTATTATCCAATACTTCAAACAAAGTGTTTGAACATGGTTCAACTCTCCATGACGTTGACTTCACAACACGTTTCGTTATTTTTTTTTCAGTCCATGGTGTAACACGACGTTCCAATGTTCCTTTAAATTAAAATAAATAATACTTAGTAAAATATATATTAAATATGATTAGTTACGAATTTAAAGAAATAATACATGCATGGTTTCTTTTCTTGTAGTACCACTGTTGAATAGAGGCTCGAAAAAACTCCATTAACATAGTAAGGGGTAATTTTCGGGAATGATGACTTAGAGCGTTGATTGATTCTGCACTATTAGACGTCATGAAACCATATCTTGCTCCAAGTTGATGTACTCTTGACCATCTTTCAAACCCGACATCTTCTAGTGTTTGAGCACATTGAGGCAAAACACGTCTTAAACAATTTATATGCTTATTAAAATCCACTTCCCGATAAGCTTTTACAACCTTCCAATATGTCCATTTGTGATTTTTTATACCAGCAGACCTTGATTTTAGATTTCTGTACAAATGAACACCACAAAGTCCATGAAAAGCATCTGGGAAACACCTTCTAACAGCGTTGTCAATTGAGTTTACCCTATCGGATATGATTGTCAGATTGCTAATAGGACCTATGCAATCCCTAAGATGCCTCATAAACCATGTCTATAAATCAGAGGTTTCAGATTTGCCAACCCCGTAAGCTATTGGCAGTATCCCATTGTTAGCATCCATGGCTACTGCTAATAAGTTTACTCTAAGGTATCGACCTTTCAAATATGCTCCGTCAACTATAATAACTGGTCGCATGCAAGTAATAAACGAACGAATCTACAAAATAATATACACAAGAAATATAATCATTTAAATGTGAAATGCATATAACTAAAAAAATGAGTCAACAAAATTATATTGATTTACTAACCGCAGCACCAATGGCGATAAATAGCAACTCAAAGCGTCCATCTCTATCTGTTTTGATATGAGTTACCGACCCAGGATTTTTCAGCTTTAAATTGTGACAATAAGCCGACAGTTGGGCAAACTATGCTTCTGGTGACACCCTCAACAATTCCAAGGCATAACATTTGGCTCTCCAAGCTTGAGAATATGAGATACTAATCTTGAATCGAGCATTCATGTCAGTCATAATTTCATGTCCTCGATATACCCTGCCATTCAAAAACATTAACTCAGCCAGAAAACCACCCAACACCTTTTTGTTTGCCTGTCTATGGTGAGGAAAAACTTGGGTTCTTGAACATGTATGTTTATCAATAAAAGTCCTAACTTGAAACATTTTGCAATCTTTTATCCTCTTTGCAATCATACGCCACGTACAGTTTTTGTCAATCATACACCTTGTTTCGAAACGATCTTTGCTTGATTTGTTAACTTTTAGTTGATAGCCATCTTCCACACATTTCATATACAAAGCTATCTTCAAGTCTTCCTTTGTATCAAAACAATCATCTTTCTTGATACGAATAACTTTTGTGTAACAATCAACTACTATCTTTACCAACTCTTCTTCCGGTATCTGAAGTAATTCTGACATATTCCAGTTATACTCCCGTGACATTTTCTTCTTTTTCTTTTCTTCGGGGACTTCTTCTTCTTCTTTTTCTTCTTCAGGGTTATATGAATTACAGAATAGATGTTCAACATGTTCATTCACAGTCGTAACTTCATCCTCATTATCATCAACAATATCTTCCTCGGCAGTGGCTGTTTCATCATCAAAATTCGGGTATTGACCAATATCAAAAATCAATACACGCAGGGTCTGTTTCTTCTTCTGAAATATCATCAAAATCCGAGTATTGACCAAGATCAAAGTCTGGGTATTGACCAAGATCAGAGTCTGGGTATTGACCAAGATCAAATTTCGAATACTGACTAGTACTCACAAATTTTCTGTTGGCTCATCATCGTCTAACTGGTCAATACGAAAACCAGAATTTGGTGCTGAAAGTTGATTGGGATTTGGATTAGGGAAAGGTTGTGGGTTTTGAGATTGTGTTTGATATTGGAAATGTGGTGAAACAAAATTTTCTTGGTGATGAAATTGTGGTGGAACCATTAAATTTTGAGGTTGATAACAACGTTGTACATTGTGAGCACCATAAACTAGGGTTGAAGAACTTAGTTGATTACTACCCGCTACTGACCCAACTTCACTACTTCTAGGTTCAACAACATACAATGTAACATCATCTTCTTGCGAAACACTAATGTAAGCAATGAATCGTTCAACATCTTCATTGTCGGTTAACAAATAAACTTTACATTTTTTCTGATAAGATAGCCTAAATCCACTTAGAGGCTCTAAATTCAATTTCTTTGCAACACGTAACATTAGAGTTTCATAAGTTAACTTTTTTAATGACAGTTTTACTTGAAGATTCATGGGTAAAGACACATATTGTAAAACACAATGAACATTCTCCCATGACCCTCCAAAACACAAATCTATCCAAACATGATCAACAATAGATGATTTCATTCTACAAATTGTAAATTAATTTACTAAACAAACGAGCTATAAACTACATATCATCACTAACTTAGAGAAAAACATACCTCTATTAAGTTGATAGTTGATAATTTGGGAGAGAAATCATTGAAAAATTATATAGAAATAAAATTATGTAAAAAAATAGAGATGGGGAAGGATGTTGTTGGATATAGGAACGGATATCGTCGGAGAGAGTAATAGATGGAGATGGAATGAGTTGAAATTTAAGGATTTAGGTTATGAGTTGATGCTGCTGCGTAGTTATATACCCAAAACATTTGTCTTGTGAAACTAAAACCTGTTGCGAAATTAAATTCGTGTTGCGAATTTGAAATTCAGTTGCGAATTTGAAATTCAGTGTTGCAAATTTGAAAATCACATTACGAATTTGACTTATGTGTTGCGATTTACAAATTCGCGTTGCGAATTTGGAAACTGGGTTGTGAATTTGTTGGTCATTTTCGCAAATCCAAAAAAAGTTGGTTAAAATCGTATATTATAAGGCATTTTCGGTCACTGAGGTTATTTTCTCAAGTTTTAATTGCCAATTCACCCCCCTCTTGGCCGATTTATCCGATCGATTAACTCAACAGAAATTTTATTAAAAATATATATAAATTATAAATAATAAAAACTCATATTAAGTTATTTATGTAAAAATATAATTATAAATTTAATTTATTAACAGTTAACCGTTGGTTAACCGTTTATCAAAATTCGTAACAGTAATCTTAACCGTTAACTATAATTTTTAGTGGTTCGGTTAACCAAAACTGTTTAATATTAATAGTTCGATTAATTAACATGTTAAATATAATGATTATACTGATTAACGGTTACGGTTAACGGTTTTGGGTTTTTTTTAACACCCCTATCTGCAAGGGTAAGAAATGAAAGAAGTGAACCAGCAGGTATTTTAAACCCTGTTGTAATTGATCGGTCCATAGTAGTCCCTTGCCTGGTAAAAAAGTCGAATCTTGTGCATACGCAACTGCAGAAAATAAGCTTGCAGACCATATTTGTACAAGCCTTATAACTGTCTTCGCTTCTTCAACCTCACTGATGCTAAACACCTGAACTTGTTCCTTTGGAACATCTGGAGCATGCAAGGCTTTGTCGAGGAACCTGTACATTAGAAAATCCATATTGCCATTCAAGTGATATTTGTCATAGAATTGTAAATAGGCACATTATTTTCACCAAAACAAGGGTAACAACTCAAATGGATCACAAAAGTCGAAGTTCTAAACATTATAATAGTTGAAAGAAATGAGTGAGAGATCCAACTCAATTAAAAAAGAGGCATCAAACAATGCTACAGATTAGCAAAAGAAGCTACAATTTCAGGACCTTTATGAGCATGAGTTCATGCATCTTTTGTAAACAGAGATTATGGTGGCACTATATTTTACAGGATCCTAACATGCACATATGCCGGGATTACAGCCTTGTTTAGATGATACAGGAACTTAACAGATGCCATTAAAGCATAAAAGTGAATTTTCTGTTTTGTGTATAAGGCTTTAGATATTGATCTTCAGTAAAACTCACTTGAATTGCTTGAAACTTTCAGCTGGAAGACTTCGTCGGGCCTCTTCATCTGTGGCAAGTGCTGCTGAAGATGTTGTTTTCCGATTCCTGACAGCTAAAATGAACACTCGACCAATTCTCACAAATGGATTTTCTTTATTCCCTTTGATACAAAATTTGTAAGTCCTCGTTCCAAGCACAAAAACAACCAGTGCAACAACCATTACAATAGCGGTATCCCAAATCCAAGAACCCAAGTAATGTTGTCTTGTTTTTCAACAAAAAAATAATGTTGTCTTGGATGTAGGGTAAAATCCAAGTGGTTAGGAATGCACCAGCACTTATACCAAAGTAATACCAACAAAAGAATGAACCCTGGGCTTTGCACTCCTCTGGATCTTGTTTATAAAACTGATCCGCACCAAAAGCTTGAACACATGGCTTGAACCCACCTTGTCCAAATGCTGCTAGATACAGTGAGAAGAAGAACATTATCGCTTCAACCAGAACAGAAGAACATTATGAACTCTCTTAACAACTAGTTGATTCATACTAGGAAGAAATCAAGTTCAACTCCTTGTGCTTCCTTTTTTCAAGGTTCAATTGGGAGAAAAGAAAAGAAAGGAAATTCAGTTTTACCAAAATGTAAAGGAAGGAACAATGATGGTGCGGTATCGACCAAGAAATGAATCACCAATGAATGCACCCAAGAGTGGCTGAAGCGACAAAGTCTCAGACCAGGCGTTGACTTGTGCGGCAGCGTTGGCAGCGGTCTCCCTCGGTGGCCCCGTTAAGTAAATTATGAGGTTTGAATAGATTCCAGTGCAATTTCGAAGGCAATTATGAAAGGACCGCCAACCGCCGGAGTTTGAGCGGCGGAAGGGGCGGCCTTTGTAGTCACCGCAGCATCGACAGTGTCATCTAATAGTGGAGTTTGGAGGTCTCCATCGCTTCGGCAATACTATTGCAGTCTGAGTGTGTGACTAGTTAAAGTGAAATGAAATAGACTAGCTTTACATGTATAGTATCTTATCCTTTTTAATTATAATTCAGGGAAAATTACAAAATTTATCACTTATATTTTAGTTTTTTTTCATTAATTTTTAAAAAATTATATTTTAGTTACTAATCATTAACGGCATGATATAATATGTTGAAAAAAAATAAACTTTAACTTGAATTGTAAATTTACATATGAAAGAGAAGATTGATGCGAATTCAAATTCGTGGGTGAAGAACGTCGTCTTTAAACGTATCAGGTCCAAATTCATTCATAAAAAATCCTTTTTACTTTACATTGAAGAAATGTTATAAAATCCCAACATCCTAGAGAAAATCTTTAGGTCCTACATGAGTATATATAGTATTATGTCACACAGGAAAAAGTACATCTTCTGTTACTTACATGTTACTTATATCATCATCGACAACGGTTGAAGCTTTAAGCTTAGGCGGTGGGCGAGGTAAACAAGATGCCAAGTGAGAGCAATTAGGTTAAGAACATTAAGAATCCATGATTTTGCTTTTAGCTTCTTCAGCCTCTCATTCAGCCTACCGATGTTGGCTGCCGATGATGGGGATTCCCTGCTTTTCGTTGCTGCCTCTCTCGCCCTGCTTTCTTCGACAACCAAGCTCTCTCTTCCACTTCGATCTTCCTTCTCGATTCTCATCCTCACTAACATAACCTACATCATATAAGCTTCATTTTGGTCACAATAGTAGATCAGGGCTGTAGATGTAACGAATGCTCGTAACATAAATGAATGAATTAGGTGGCTAATGTTGCCTAAAATGTTATCTTTTGGCTTTTGGCTGGAGATACATTGCCTTGACCAAAACAAAGAAAAAGTAACACAAAAGATTAAACGCTTGAAACATGTCGGTCTTGCTAGAGAATAATGTCTCCGACAGGGCCAACCCAACGCTAAAACCCATAGCTTTGGCGTAAACAGGATGTATCTTGCTTTGCACCGCCACAAGTTGCTGTCTCGGCAGAGCTTCAGCCAACACGGTGCTCGAAATGAACGTCACCCACACACACATCCCGTAAGCCTAAGCTAATCCCAACAAGTTAGCAATACCCATCACCGGTTTCAATGCCTCGATTTCAATCATGCACTTCACCGTATCGAGTAACTTGTTTGCGCTACTTCTAGCCTTCCTTTCTGTTTTCTCCATTGCCTCTGTGCCATTGTTCACTACATGACTCCGTAAAGCCTCAGCCGTTGCGCTACTTCTAGCCTTCCTTTCTGTTTTCTCCATTGCCTCTGTGCCATTGTTCACTACATGACTCCGTAAAGCCTCAGCCGTGTCTTTCGCCGTTTCCATGGTGCCCTTGACCTTTTGTGCTAATGCCTCTTTTGCTTTGCATGCTGTTTCTTTCACCTTATCTTTAGCTTCATCTGCGGCCACTGAAACCTTGTCTTTGGCAAGGTCGAAAACAGAGGCGAATGTTTGAGTACATTTTCCAAAAGCATCACAGATAAGTTCCCCGGGGATGTGACCACCAGGCAGGCTTTTCCTACCGGTGAAATGCCTTGGCCAAGGTTGGGAAGCACAGAGGCAGCTTCTTTAGGAGCCTCCTTGTTAAAATATTCCAACGGTTTCGGTTGCTTCCGTGACGGCGGTGGTGACGAGATAGAGACTTTGGTGCCACGTTGGCCATATTCATCATATTCAACGACTACAACTGTATGCACTTCTTTGGGTCTAACATATTGCCTTTGCGGGTTTGGCGACCATATTCCAGCAGCTGCCAATGAAGTTGCTACAAGACTCAAGGCCAAAATATTGATCATCTTTCTTTTCTCTTCCGATATTTGCGTTGGTTATGGGATGTTTTCTTGTCTGGAGATTTTATGAATTGAAAGATATAATCCACGTTGCATGTAGCAAGCCGCCGAGAAACCGAAGCGTTCGCGCTGACTCCACCACGTTGTTTTCAACTTGGAGGCATTTCAGGGCCTTGTTGGACTTTTTAAACTACTCATCTTGTAAGTTCGAGAGCAGTCCCTTAGGCCTAAAGTATAGTTGGAAACCAAGTGATGGACCCAGTTAGAGGCAGTAACGGTCGCAATTAAAATTTCATTTTTTTTCTATTTTGTATTAATAATTTATTTTATTTTTTAAATGTAATAAATTTATTTATTCTTAAAATATTATAAAATCATATTTATTATTAAAAATTCATTTTTAATACAAACTTTTGGATTGTCGTGATTAATTTTCTATAAAATAATTTATTTAAAAATTATTTTATATAAAATAAGTAAAATAAATTATATAAAAACTTTTTTATGTAAAATAAATTATCTAAAAATTAATTTACATAAAATGGATTATGCCTTCCATTTCCTTGGATCGATTCTTTCGACCTCAGTGGCCGCGCTGCAAATGCAACAGAGAAAAGGCGAAACAAACCTCTCTGCGTGTCCGCGAAAAGTGAGCTTTGGGTTCATTAATTGGGCTTTGCTTCACTTTACTGATTCCCAAACTGAAAATGGAGGAACTTTCTGGGCTTCTACTTCTCTTATGTTTCGCGCGGGGAACTGATAGGTCAAATCAGCCCAAGTATTATGGTCCTTTACCCACACATTTGAATTCCAGGAAAAAATAATCCTTTATCCAGATCTCCCTCAGCCTCACACTTGTGGTGTTCATTTATTTGTTTGTACACAAGGCATATAGGGTGAGGTTAGGGTTCACCATAATTTCATTTCATTCCAGTCTGGCAATGGCAAATATCTCAGCTTTACCACTTGTTCCTCAATACAGTCCCGGGATGCTAGCTACTGCAAATAAGCATCAAATTAGACCCAGAGTTTTCACTGTCTTTGCTGCAAAATCAGGTCCCTTAAACTCGGTAATTAAACTCTCTTCTTCTCCCTGCATCATTCTTTATAAGCTTATTTACAGAACATAAGATCACATTACATTTGTATGCAGATATTGAACAGATGTCAGAAATGTGGAGGCAAAGGGGCCATAGAGTGCCCTGGATGTAAGGTGGCGTTGTACTCTCTTGACCTCCACGTACCTTGTGCACTTCCAAACACTACCATGCTTAATCTTGCTGCATTTTTTGAGTTCTCTTTTTGCAAAGACTGAATAAATGATGCTTAGTTAATTTATACCATGCATGATTGAGTTTACAGGGAACAGGGAAAAACAAAAAGAATGGCAACATATTTGAGAGATGGAAGTAAGCTGTTTTCGTATATTATTTATGTTTTAGAATACTTTTTTATGGGAGATATATAATTATATCTCAATTATTTAAATAAAAAATTGGATTTGTTTCAGATGCTTTGATTGCCAAGGATTTGGGTTGAAAAGTTGTCCTATTTGTGGGAAAGGAGGGCTCACACCTGAGCAAAGAGGAGAAAGATAGAGGCTTTTAGTTTTTAATGAAACATATTGTATCTCATCACAATCTACAAAATCTCGAAAACTTTCCCTCACTGTATTATTATTGTGCATCTTCTCAAAAACTTTGATACTATAATGCTAAATAAATATTTAAAATGTTATTGAAGATATTTGTTACAACACTTGTAACATTTTGTGTATATATTGTGCATATACATAAATAGGTAAAAACATGGTAACAAAGTTGTAACAATTTAAATACTTACACAAAAGTTAATAATATATTAAATGTATACTTAACTACTCAAAGGTTGCTCAATAAAACAGTACAACAAAAATTGAATATATTACTCATTGCTAAAAAAAACGATACATACACCTACTTAAGTATAGGAAGAGAACGAAGATCCTGAAAAAAAATTGAATACGGCTACGGTTTCCATAGCATGTTGTTGAACTCCTTCCTCAAGGTTAGTCAATAAATCCGTTACGAACAACCAGGAGTTTGCCCGAGATCCATCATATCCATTTGCGGTGGAGTTATTCTTTTCCGAATAAGCATTTCCACGGTGGGGCACGTTCTCTTCCGCCCACCTCTCGGTCTTAATCGAAATTGCTGGTCAGACTCCAAGAAGTCTCCCTGCACAAGTAGTTATAGAAAAAACCATGAACTTTGCCTAAAGTGAAAAAGACCAATACCACAAGACAGAAGCTCACAAGAGCATTGAGCCATTGAATAACTAGTAACTTACTGGAGTATACACGTGGCACCCTGATTTCTCATGTTTATCTCTAACATGCTTGTACGAAAATTTCATGCCACAACCAAAGCTACATGCATAAGGCTTGAGTTCTTTGTGCATGGCCTTGACATGCTGGCGGAGATTTGATTTCTGTAAAGGAATATTTCAACACATCGGTGAAAAAATAAAAATGTTAATGATCAGAAAACAATTTTAGCAAGGAACACTTGCTTAGTCTTTAACAATAACATTCTACTTCTTATGTATTTTAAGGTTCACAGCATCTTACAGTTGAAAATGTGTGAAGACAACCCTCAAAATCACACTTAATTCTCTCTGAGGCAACCCCTTCCGATTCATGTGTTTGGAGGTGCCTCTTGATGTTCTTCTTCAGATGCTTTGCTCCGCAAATCTGGCAGTTAATATATGCATGGCATGATCGCACATGATCCCTAAGACATTGCTCATTAGTGAAATACTTCATACAACCTGGTTCGGAACAGAAGGCTTCCACCGAGTCCAGCTTAACTGTGACAGTTAAGTTATTCATCAGATAACATGTACTCTCATCAAATCAGATGCTTTGATAGATTTTGAACACTGAAAAAATGGAAAGCAACTTGCCATGAGAATCAGCATGCTTTTTCAACTTTGATGCAAATTTGAACACCTTTCCACATCCTACTTCTTGACAGACATATTGCTTCTCACTTCCAGCGTCAGAGGAAAATGACTCTTCATCATGAAATTCTTTTAGATGCCTTGTCATATTGCCTTGAAATGCAAAATCTTTATTGCAGTTCTCAATCGGACAGTTAAAAAGTTTCCCTTGGTGCTGAAGAAGGTGGCGATTCAAGTGGTCTTTCCTCCTGTAGCTAGCATGGCAATCTTCAACTGAACAAACAAATGGCCTCTGTGGTAAAATTTATAAAAAAAGGGGTATTAGAACAACTAGCACATAGCATACATCATAGATGTATACATGCAAATTAGCAAGTCTTCAAACCTCAAAGTACACCACACCGCGTGACCGAGGCTCACTTGATGGAGCTTCTCAGGAGGTCTCCCAACCTGATACTGGTCCATTCAAGTAATAACAAAACAGCCTCTTGCATTTTGGAGTTCTTTTTGTGGGATCCAATGCTTCACGCTATAATATCTGATGGTTATTTTTTCGTTATAAAAAAAATAGGAACTCCTGCAAAAGTATTCATCCTTGATAGACATGAACACAAGAAAAACAAAGCAGTCATAAATCATAAGTGACTAAAAGTACCCATGTCCTATATATATTCAGACATTGATTCGAGGGTATGATTCCCCAAATATATGAATAAACTTAAGCAAATGAGCTTATCTATATCAAACATACATTGGTAAGACAATTTCCTTCAAAAATATATATATATTGGTAAGACAAGTGATACTAAATTACAAACAGCATGAACTAAAAAGATCTTTCAGCTTGAAGCTAATTACAAGGGTTTTTTTTATTTAAAAAAAAAGGCACCTCAAGTGAATGGCTTTGCAAGTGTTGCTTCAAATGAGCAGGCTTCTTGAAGAAGCACCGCATTTTTCACATGTATTCGAAGATGAAACTCCCTCTCTTCTTTCCCCTCATTGTTTAACTCGTCCTGAATAAAAGCCAAAGTTCAAAACAAAAGACACGTTTTGAGTTGAATATGAGAAAAACAGAAGAACCCATCGGCAGATTTCCGGGGGGGGAATGGGAAAACGTTGCAGAACAAAAGAAAGTACCGGATGATGAGCGAGGATGTGGGAGGTGATGAGAGTCTTCTTAGATCTGCATATTCCACAGTATTCGCAGAAATAACGCCTTATGTCTTTGAAGATGGCTCCTCCGCCTCCTTGTTCTTCTTCCATTTTTATTGGATTTTCGCGGGTACAGCAAGCAGGCGCGCCGCTCTCGATATATATCACACAAGATGACCTACGCAATAGCGGTTGACCTTGGACTTAGTCTTGGAAGGCGGTGTTTAATAGGACTGATTCAGCCCATCTAATCATTATTTTGGATTTTGGATTTGGGCTTTAGTATTTTATTTTCAAACATTGAATTTGATTTTAGGTCCAATCGAATGCTTTGATGTCATAAAACTAAAATGGTTTGATCACCTAAAAGGACAACAATAATGGTGTTAATGCTAAAAAACTAGATATCCTATTCTACTTGATATATATATATATATATATTTATTTATTTTTTACTATTCCCAGTTTTAAAATAATCGAATATAAAGTATTGAATGTTGATAATTAAAATTTAGTTTAATTATAAAGAAATTTCTGTTAGTGTTATGAATATCAACTATAACCAACATCCCATCATTTGGGCTTATTTGAACTTAAGGATTAGGGTTTATTTTTCTAAATTTTGGGATTCTTTAATTAATCAAAAACAATAACAAATAAAATTGAGTCTTTTTTCTTTTTTGCCTTTTGATTAGCGGCGACGTCAACTTTAATAATAGTTGTTGATCGTCGGTATTTCTTTATTTTCATTTTCCTTCTTTATTGTATCTCTATTTTCTTAATTTTTTTATTTTCAATAAGTCTGCATGTATGACACGTTTTCATCTGTCACAATTTTCTTGTCTTTTGACATATTTTTCGGTGAATTTGGCCGTTTTTTTCATTCAATTTTTTCTTATGGTTGATTTAATATTTTCACGACTAATCAAGATGGCGCTTGTCTCATATCTTATTGATATTCCCTGCTTTGAACCCTCATGGGGGTGTTTGTTCAATGATTGTGGGATGGGAATCCCACATTCCCTGTTTGGTTAGCTGAGAATCTCATTCCGGTAATGTTTTATTACCAATAGTAGATTTTTTGGGGTATATTACGGGAACGTCATTACCTCCCTTCCTTTAGGTATTGTAACATTACCGTCGTTTTTGATAAAACGCCCTTAAATTTTATTTTTTTTCAAAAATATCATTCTTCTGCATTGAATAATAAAAATTCTACGAAGGTTAAATTACAAATTTATCTTTAAATTATTTTAGATTTACAAAAAAAAATCTATAATTAAAATTTATAAAGTTAGGGGTTAAAAAAATTACCATTTTTAAACCTTTTTATATTTTTAATTTTGTAAAAAAAATTATATAAATATTATAAATTTAATTTTTAAAAAATATAAATATTTACAATTTGTAATATTATAAAAATATAATAAGTACATTTGGTCAAATACATTCCAATAATTTTTTATTCCTTTAACCAAACACGGTAATCTTACATTCTGCTAAACCAACCAAACACAAAATACAACATTCCCAGTAATCTATTCACTGGTATTTTTTCCCACTTATAATCTTATTCCGTGAACCAAACACACCCTCAAGTAAATTTAAAAATTATTTTGTATTTGTGGATAGTTTTTCACATCACTTAAGTTAGATTTACAATTATTTTCGGTGTTTCATTAAACAAATCAGAAAAGTAGATGATAATCGCTATGGCATTAATTGGACTAGTGCCATCAGCTTTACTGCTTCATTCTTTCGGTTCCATAACCCGTTTGATCTCATTAATTGTTTTAAGCAAACAAACCTTTGAAAAAATAACATAAGAACTTGAAGAAAAAAATCAAATCTTACAATTATTTTCGGTGTTTCATTAAACAAATCAGAAAAGTAGATGATAAGTGCTATGGCATTAATTGGACTAGTGCCATCAGCTTTACTGCTTCATTCTTTCGGTTCCATAACCCGTTTGATCTCATTTCTTCCTTGCTAAGCAAACAAACCTTTGAAAAATATAACATAAGAACTTGAAGAAAAAAAATCAAAATCTTGAAAACAAAATAAGAATATGTAAATTCGAGCTAAAAGCCACCCAAAACACAAATAAATTTTTCTAGCTAATTTTCATACAACTTATTCGAGGAAAAGAACACTCAGAATATGAAAAAAAGCCCAAATACCTAATTGTTTTAAGAGAAAATAACCTCAGTGATCAAAAATGCCTTATAATATACGATTTTAACCAACTTTTTTTGGATTTGCCAAAATGACCAACTAAATCGCAATGCGATCGATAATTTGCAACTCGATTTCCGGTATCGCAAATCAGTTTTCAGATTCGCAACGCGAACATCGACTATCGCAACGCGAACTTCAATTATCGCAATGCGATTTTCCAAATTCGTTGCGGTAGTCGAAGTTCGCGTTGCGATTTATTCCAAGTTCGTTGCGATAGTCGAAGTTCGTGTTGCGATTTATTCCAAATTCGTTGCGATAGTCCAAAATCGCAACGACTGGTGGTATTGCATTTGTTTCTTAAGAATTTTCTCTAAAAAGATAGTATTCGCGCGGACGTGTCGAAGACACGTATGACCACGACCCACGACCACGACCACGACCACGACCCGACCTGAGACGAGACGGACGGCGGCGGCGGCGGCGCGCGAGAGTCTCTCTTGTTCTCTATCACTCAACAAGAAAGTGGGAAAGCCAAGCCTTAAATATCATTCCCAATAGTGTTTCCAATACTATGTGAGATTGAGCATTACCAACACTTGTTCCCAATACTATGTGGGATTAAGCCTTAAATAGTGATATTATTTGTGAATTATAGTTAATGACTTTAGTATTTCTATGAAAAGTATTTGTGGTTCGTTTAGTTTTCATGCAATTCTAATTTATTTTCAATTGATTGTAATTGCACGATAACAATTTTTTTATTCTCGCGAGTGATGCAATTTTTTTTCAATTAATTAAAATCTTATATTATAAGATATTTTTTTTCACTGAAGATATTTTCTCTTGTTTTAATGATTAATTTTATAATAAAAAATCAAGGACAATTATTTATTGTTAGAAAAAGAAAAGTATAAGCAAGCAAGCATAAAGGTTGGTGATATCTGAGAAAGACAGACAGGAAGTATGTGGAAAGATTCCTTTTTATTTGCCATTTGTTTTGTCTTTTATCCTAAATGGACAACCAATCTAAAAGTAATACCCATTGCAACAAAGTAGCCCGAAAATCCTAATCCTTTCATATCAACACATGTGGTTCACATTGAGCCACTTGACAAGTTCCCCACTTTCCTTGATAGAATAATCCTTTCATTATCTTCTCCTTCATTCCACTAGATTAAATAATTCATTAATTCATTAACAAGAAGAAAAAAAAAGAAAATATTTTTATTTTCCATATTTTCACACTTGGGGAATGATGGGGTTGTGCTAGTTTAATGGGCAATCTTTGACACCACCCTACTGCACATTGAATTACATTTCATCACTAAAGCTAATCACGATCAACAATCCAAAAATGGTAACAAAACACATGCATTGAAGGAAAGAAAGAAAAAAGCTGCTGCAAAACAGTTGAAGAATGTGAGCTGGATTTATAAGCTTTTGATCATTAAGAATCTGTTGCTGGGTTTTCATCTCCACTATCACTTCCTTCAGTGTGATTTTCCTGATCCAAATTCATTTTTAAGCCCACTCTGTTGTTGTTGTCGTCGTAAACGCTGATTCCCGTACGGCCCAGTAGCCCCATGTTGGTCTCTGTCACTCCTAAACCGAGATGATGACCCCCGGTTCGCTGTTGTTGCAATATCTCGAACCCAGCTGAACCGGATTTGCTCTACCCCCACCACCCGATATGAGCCGGAAAGGTCCACATATGTGCTTCCGGCACCGTGGCTGATGCGGTGGCAGTACCGCCTACTGGTAGCATCCAGAAGGCATTACCTCCATTGGTGGTGGCCGGTGCGACGGCCCACATAGCTGGAGTTGGCATGACGTTGGCTGTGGGAATGAACCGGTTCTTGTTCTGGCATTCCGATTCTCTCCGGTTTAGGAGAATTTGAGTCTATAACACCCGTTTCGGGATTGTGTTGGGACGATTCTTTGAAAAGATCATTCTGAATGACTTTGTATGTAGTTGTCGTTAGGGCTGTGGAGTTGAGGGTAAAGTTGATGGTGAAACCCTAGCATGGCGGTATTGTTGGCGAACCTTCTAGTATCGTCTCCTCCATTACTGTTGTAAAAGCCTAAAGCACTGTGTAAAGAGAGAGGCGCGGATTTAGAAGAAGGAGCCGAAACGGTGGATCCACTGCTCCGAAGCGAAACATTGAGGTGGGAAATTGGCCGGGATAGTCCCTGTTCCCGTGGCAGCTATGATGGCGGGTTCGCTTGTTGGAGTAGCCACTCGATGGTTTCACCGTCGGATTTTATGACCCAATTCGCGGGTGAGCTGGAAGACTCGAGCGGCGCAGACGGCAGGCATCCGGATGCGACGGCCGCGGCCATCGACCTTGGTGTGACGGTCTTTGGTGGGTCTTTTGGCTCGCTTAGCAAGGGAAGAAGTGGGAGTAGAGGAGGAAGAGGGAAGGGGAATTTGGTTGAGATGGAGCCCATGAATGGACATGGCGAGGCTGGGCTGAGAGGAGGAGGTCCCATGTGCGCCACACCCTGTCGTGGTGAGCTTCTTGTTTAGGGGGAGGATCACTGCTACTGCCGCTTTTATTGCTCTCTGTGACTCCATAATCTCCGTATGGGGTTCCCAAAGATTTTGTTTTGTGGAATTAGACGATCTCCCAAAATATGAAGGCCCTATTTTTTTCTTCAAGTGTAATGAGTTGTGATCCTAACCGGTGGTAGTGCGTGGTGGTCTTCTTCCTTGTGATTGACTGCTATCAACTCAGGAGTAGGTGCACACACTAGAGCAAATTAAATAATTTTTTGAGCACTAGCCCACGAGTGGGGGCCTCTAGTTTTAAAAAAAAAATGCAGATCGATTAAAAACTCTTCTCTGTTTTAGTTAAAAGAAAATTTCCAAATACTCTTGGAAAAGATTGAAGCTCTCGAATTTGTTATGGATTTCACTTGATTTTTTTGTGCGTGTTTGAATCGACAAGTCTAAGATATGCTAATCCGTCTCAACAATAATGACAGCTATTTCATATTGTTGACCACATTTTCAGTTCCTAAAAGATCATATACTACCCTCTTCTTGATGTTTAAGATTTTATACTTTTCATGTTTATGATCTTTTGATACTCTGCAAAGGCAATAAATTTTGATTTAGTTACCACTAAAATAAGGTTGGCTCTCTTCCAAAATATCAAAATTAGGATCATTTGATTCAATTTCTGCACTTAAGTATTTCTCTAACTTTTTTTTCATCACAAGTTTCTAAGTACATTTTGTCATTCTATACCTATTATAGTAATGTTGTTGCACATCAATCTTTTTCTTGTTACTTTCCATGGCATGAAGTGTTTTGTTTGAAGTAGGAGTACTGCTACTTAATTTTCTTTCTTCCTCTTAGAGTATGGCATTACATCATCATAAAATTCAAATAAAATTTTTAAAGTAACTTTAATGGTGGAAAGTAACACATTAGATTTTCAACATCATGTATCACTCACAATCCACGCAAAAATTCCCCATTTTGTCTTGGATCAAGTAGTAAAGCAACAAACAAAAATATGATGTTACCAATATTTGCCTAATATTCGTCATGTTAGCCTTCATTGGTGAGTCATCCTTCTAATACTTTCACTTTCATGAACACAATAATAGACATCAAGCCTCTAACTCCAAAAATTTGGGGGTACATAAGAGTTACCTATTACATGAAGGCACCATGACATCTTCAATGTAGCCTCATAAAAAACCTGTAAGAAAGGTAAGAAAACTTTAACTCTCTCCCAATCATTGTTATCAGGTACACCAAAATGCTTCATCAAATTCCTGTACTAGGCACCACCTTTGATGTAAAGTTATCGAAAGCTTTCTTAAAATTTAAAGCAACTTCAAGCATCAAGAATGTGAAATTCCATCTTGTTTAAAATCTAAGCAAATAAGACTTTTACTTGTAATGTTTTTTTTCTTCAATGCAAGCCTTAAAACTTCAAACCATCCTTAACACTAAGTTTAATATATGTATTGCACATCTCATAAAAACTTATCACCCAACACACTACCCCAATGAGTGATTCTTACTCTAAGATATTGAATGGTTATAACATTTGAACTAGCATTGTCAACGTTATGGTTAAAATCATACGATTCCATTCATTTAAATATTTTTTCAATAGATTTTCTATATTTCACTGGAATGTCCTGAAATAGGACAAAAATTGATTTCTTTTTATGAAAATCCAATATCATCAATAAAGTGTGCCATAGACACATATACCAAGTTCTACCAGAAGCCCAATTTTCGATAGTGAGACACACTCTTGAAGATAAAGTTAAAAATTTCTTCAATTTACTTCTTTCTTCAATGAAGAGACTATAACAATATATGGTGGTACACGAAGGAGGAATAAATGTAGGACACATTTATTTGTAAAAATCGAAATCCTTCATGCTCAAAGGCAAAAGGTAACTCATCATCTCCTAGCAAGTGTCTTCCTACAATTATCTTGATCAAATTGCCAACATTTAGGGACTTGAATAGTTTTTAGTGGCGCCATATGAAGATGTAATTGTTTGGATTCAAAATCATAATTTTTATTTTTTATCCAAGTTTGTAGGAAATCTTTTACATTTTGAAACATATTTTTTCATGCCTAGTCCCATTAGATGATTGTGTGCAATACACTTTCTACAATATTGCACTTCACCTTATTTGGATCAATATTTTATGAAAAATGATCCCAAAAAGAGATGTCTTTTTCTACTTTGACATTACTAACAGGGAAATCAGAAGACTTCCTCTCTTCTTGGTCATTATCTCCTCAACTTTTTTTCACTATCTTCTTTATAATAATCATCCTTCAATTCATGAATCTAATCAACATTCATCACATCGTTAACACTTTATACTTCTTTACAAAATTTTAGAAAAAAACCAAAGAAAGTAACCACCATAAGTTTACACCAAGTAAAACTAAAATGAATCTGACCCAAGTTTGTGTTGCATACAGAAAACAAAGACGAATCTTGAAGTTGAATTTTTTCTCTTTTAATATGTTTTATTGTTTTTCTTGTCAACTAAAATATAAAATATATTTCTAAAGTAAAATAAATAATTAAAATAAAACATAGATAATAATAAATAGTTTAAAGTCTTGAACTTATCTTTTTTGTAGCAGTCGTGCCCGTAATTCGATTTGCAACTTGCAGCACTTTTAATTCAATTTGCAGCATTCAATTTGAAATTTAGTTAGTTGGTGTAAATAATTAGGATGATAGGTTGTTATAGATATAATAATAATAAACCAAGAAAGAAAGATAAAAGAATGAGTCTCGTAAATGAAATATAATTGCTTTAAAGAAAAATAGTTAATTATAAATTAATTTTCAATTTTCAATTTGTATAGCTGTCTTTAAAAATTTATATATTTAATAACGGTTACCATCGTTAACCATTTTATCAAAATTTGTAACTACAATCTTAACTATTAACCTTCATTTTGAATAGTTTAGTTAATCGAAACTGTTATTCTTAATAGTTCATTTAATTAACCTATAAAATATGGCAGTTTCACAGTTAACAATTACATGTTAATTTGTACACCCCTACTTATCACTTGTTTCTGGGTTATTTATTTATTGTGTTTGAAAACGAAGACGTGGAAGATTTATGGGTGACTATACAGAGCCAAATAGAGTGCATTTTAATTTTAAGTGTTATATTTTTATTTATTTACAATTTGTTGTAACTGGCTCAGCTTTGGGGTTATTTAGGTTAAGGAGAATAGTTTAGGGAACTTCTAAGTAACAAAAATCAAATATAAAAAAATAATATAAGTGTAATTTGTCGATTAAGTTTTTTTATATAAATTTATTTTATAATATAAAGTAAATATACAAATAATCTCTTGTTATATGATATTTTTTACTAAGTCTCTAATTATGAAAAATTATAAAAAATCATTTAGTTTATAAAAAATAATAAATTAATTTTAAAAAAAATTTTAATAATGAATGACAAGTAATTAATAAAATTAATGTAATAATAAATTTGACTCCCAATTTTTACGTTTTATTTTAATTTACATTAACTCTAAAATATTAATTTTGTTATACATAGGGAGATAATATTTGAAAAATTATAGTTATCTATTAGTTATAGGGATGATCAAATACTTAAACCTATCAGGTACTCATGATACGATCTTATAGATATGTTTTTTTAGTTTCGGGAATCAGGGTGGGTGGGGTGGGATAGGGTCATATTTAAGGTGAAAAGTACCGACCCAACCCGGTTAATTTTTTATTATATATATTATATTTAATATTTTAACTTTTTTTTTTATATTATAATATATTATTTAATTGTTAAAAATATAAAAATTATTATAAAAATATTAATTTAATCATTTAAAATATAATAAATAAATAAATAAATACAAAACATATTATTTTAAAATATTAATATATTGAAATCGGATCAGGTAAAATCATATCGGTTTTAATCTAAAAATAGGGATGAGTTCAGGACGATTTTTTTTTTAAAATTCATCGAAGCAGGATGGATTTTAGTTATATACTTTTGTGTCAAGGTCAGTACGATTAAAAAACAACCCATCCCGTGTCCATCTCAATTACTCTACCATCAATTAGACTTCTTCGTTCGTCAAAGCTTAAAAAAGCCCATAGTATCCAAATCAATTTAATGTGTAGATAATCTTTAATATCATGTGATTATTAGAGCAAAATTCAAGAATCTATCATAATATCTATTAACCGTAATGATCCAATATCTTGTATCATCAATTAGAGAAACTATAAATACTTATCAATGTCTAAAAAGGTATTACTAAATCCCTTCTCTTCTATCTCATATCTGAAACAATCTTTTCTCTCACATTGTATTTCTCTTTTTTTCCTTGAAAATTACTGATTAACTATTGTTTCTAGGGGTGAGCAAAACTCAACTCGACTTCAAAAATAGATTTTTTATTCGATTTGATTTGAAAAAATTCGACTCGAATTGAGTTCGAGTTACAATATCATAAACTCAACTTGACTCGAAAAAATTTCATGTTCAAATCTAGTTGTAAAATACAACTCGAATAACTCAAAAGGTTTAGTAATTAGTTGATTTATTTTCAAGTTTGAGTCGACTCCTTGAGCTTTGTAAGATATATGTATATCAAATATGAAAAAAATGAAGAAATATATTTGTATTGTATGTATGGTTATAAAAAGTCACTTAAATTGGAACCAAATAATATTATAATATTATAAATATTCACAATTAAATTTAAACATCAACTAGAATTTTATAAAGTCGAATTAACTCGAAAAATTTCAAGTTAACTCCGAGTTGTAAAATAAGACTCTTCAACTCGAATAACTCGAAATTTTTGACTCGACTAAACTTGAGTCGATCGAACGCTCATCCCTAATTATTTTGCATTAATTATGACTCTCCAATTTAAATAGATAAACCATAATGATTAACACAACACATTTACTTTTCATCAACAACCTTCAATATTTAAATATTATATTAATTTAATTTCTATATTTTTTTATTTCTTCTCAACGGTTAATGTTGGCGAATTTCTCAATAAATCACCCTATCCATCTTTATTTTTCTTTCAGACACCCATTTAACTTTATTTCTCGATCTAACACTCTTTGTAGAAAGGTGCGACCATGTACCGTGCCTTACGCCACATATTGAAAGGCACAACCTACGCAGCTCGTCTTACGCCACGTGTAATAACTGGGTGCTAGTTTTAAATTTTTTTTAAAATGATGCCAAATATGAAATTAATTTATGTTAGGGTGATTTTTATGTAAAAACGTTAACTTTATTTATTTATTTTTTTATGCAAAAAAGTTGTATTAAAATCTTTAAATATTCTTTTACAAATTATTTTATAACTCGACAAATTTTGATTTTTGTATGAAATTACACAATACGTATAATCTAGTGTAGAAATATTTTGAATGTAAGTAATTTAAAATATGAATAATTTTATAAAATTTTATAACTATTATTTCTTTTATAAAATGATGATGATGATGGTAAATAAATATTTTATAATTTAAAAAATTATAAATTTCATATATTTTTGAAAATTTTATTGACTTTTAAAATTAATTGTTTAAAAATATAAAAAATATTAAAATAAATTTTAATTACAATTGAGAGATCTAATGAATTATTATTCATTAATTATTATTTTTTAACAACAACTAATAAATTTATTCATTTTTAATAAAATTAGAATTTAATATTTATTTTATATTTTTTAAAATTAATATTAGAAATAATATTTTAAATATATAGGTGATATTTTTTAGTTTTACATTATTTTTATTGAATTTTGTTACAAGTTTAGAGAGTAACAAAAAAAGGAAAATCTTTAAATTTTCATTTATGTATTTATAATTTTCTTTTAGAAACATTTTACCATATTTTTTTTAATTAATTTGAATAATAGCAGAATAAATAATTAATTTGAATAATAGCAGAATAAATAATTAATTTGAATTATAGCTCATATATTTAAAATTTAATAAAAATACAATAAAAAATTAAAAGTGAATAAAATTCAATAAAAATGTAAAGCTAAAAATCAATTATTTTAATATTTTTCTATTTTTAAATAATTAATTTTAAAAGTCAATAATTTTTTTTAAAATATATAAAATTTATAATTTTTTAAATTATAAAATATTTATTATTATCATCATCATCATTTTATAAAAGAAATACTAGTTATAAAACTTTTACAAAATTATTCATATTTTAAATTACTTACCCTCAAAGCTTTTCTATACTAGATTATACCTATTGTGTAATTTCATGCAAAAATCAAAATTTGTCGATTTATAAAATAATTTACAAAAGAATATTTAAATATTTTATTGTAGAATTTTTTTTCACACACAAAAAATAAATAAATAAAGTTGACGGTTTTACAAAAAATCACCCTCACATAAATTAATTACATATTAGGCCCATTTTAAAAATATTTATAAAATTAACACCCGATTTTTACACATTGCATCACATTAGTGTAAAACGTGGTGCATGGGTCGCGACTTACCCCACGTGGCGTCACATCAGCGTAAAGCGCGGTGCATGGACATGGGCCGAGCCTTTCTACAAAGGGTGTTAGATCGTGAAATAAAGTTGAATGAGTGTCTGACAAGGAAATAAAAATTGATAGAGTGATTTCATGAGAAATTCGCTGTTAATGTTGATACCATGCCCATCAACTCCAACTAGGGTTGTAAATGAGATGAGACAGATCGCGAGCTATTCGAAATCGACTCGATCAAGGCTCGATAAATACTCGGATCGAATGGACTCGACTCGAGCTCAAGCTCGACTCGAGTTCTTAACGAGCTGAAACGAACTACTCGATATTCGACTCGAAAAGCTCGTGAGCAGCTCGAAAATATAATATTATTAAGATTTTATTTAAAAAATTAAATTAATAATAATATTAATATTTATGTATTGATTTTTTTTAAAAATACAGTAAGATTTCATCTATTTAAGGTTCATGTTCGAGTTTGAGTTTTAGGCTTCAATCGAGTTAAGTTTAAGATTTTTTTTTCATTTCGAGCCTTTTGGAGCTGCCCACGAGCTTCATTTCAGGATTTCGAGTTCGAGTCGAACTTGAAAATTTTAAACTCACGAGTTTTCGAGTCGAGTCGAGCTCAGCAATACTCGAACTCGACTCGGCTCGTTTACACCCCTAACTCCAACACCATCAATTTTTGTATTCATCTTTTTTCTTAATAAAGCATGCATAAAACCATATTAAAATTCTTAGATTAAGATGGTCGTTATTATCTCTATAATATTTGATTTAAATTAATTAAATAATAAATTAAATATAAAAAATATATTAAAGATGAATAAATTATGGAATCCATCATCAGGCTGGCATAGGAGCTTGACTTACAGGTGTGAAATGTTGAAAAGAAAAACGACCATACGTGATTGCTACTATTATTTCCTTACAGCTCACTGATTGAGTTTTAGCTGATAATGACAACAATGATGACCTTGCCCAACCCTGAAATTGTTGGAAATTTTATATTAAAAAACTCAAATAAATAATTATTTAAAGAAATAGAATCCTCAATAAATTATTTAAAAAAATAACTCTCAAATTATCCACATCCAATGACCTCGCTGCTTATAAATTGTGTGTTAAATCCTCGCACCCTTCAACACGTGAGATACATCTGATATGGACGCATTTTCAGGTAAGTTAATAAAACAATTGGATAAAATGACATCGTGTATTACGAAGTGTGAGGTAGCCTTTATAATCGAAAATATCGCGAAATTTATGAGGGACCTCGCGGCCTGTAAAGCGCGAGGATAATAGACTCCCTACGCTCCCTTTAATGTCCATAGCCTTGTTCGGATACTACTTTCGGGTGGAAAACTGATTTTTTTTTTAATTTCTAATTATAAATGTGTAATGTTACAATTTATCTTTAAGGTGACTATGATATCAACATATATAATATATTTTAAGCGGGGTAAAAATGACATTGAAATGGTTAGAAATCATGGTTTTGTGAAGGAAGAAGAAAAAACAGTTTGATAAACATATTGGAGTGTTACTTCTGGCTTGTAAATATGAGTAATATGTGTTGTTAATTAAAAAAATAAATAATGCAAAAAGCCCATTTGTATCATCCCAAATTACGAGTTAGTGACTAAATTGTAAACTTTTAGAATTTGTTGATTAAAGTGGAAAAGTTGAATAGTTCAATGATTTATTTGGAAATATTTCCTGAAAGATTTTAGTAATTATTAAAGGAATTAAAGGGCAAAATGGTCATTTGACAGGAAAAATATTTTCTTTCCTTAATAAATATGATTCATGTAGGGGGTGGGGGAAGAGTTATCTTAAAACTCTTTCTTCTTCCTTCTTCTTCTTCTTCCTCCCGTATCTCCAAGCTCAAATGTAAGTTTCTGATTTCTTGATTATTTGTTGATTTAAAGGTTGAGTTATGATCATTAGAAGATAATTAAGCTTAAGGAAAGCTTAATTTGTTCTAAAACAACAAGATGAAAGGTATAGGAGAGATTAAAGATTTTGAGTTCTTGAATGAAATCTTGGAATAGAGTTCATTATTAGAAGTGGAAGTCAAATTTGACTTGTTATAAGTGGAATTAAGAAGTATGAAGTGTTAGAATTGAATTTAGAACATGTTGAAAATTGGGTATGATTCTTGAAGTTCATAAAGAGAAGAAGATTTTGAGGTTTTAAGATGATATAAATGGATATAAATTAGTTTAAGTATGTGTATGTGAGTTAAGGATATGAAATGGTTGAAATATGACACAATTAAATTAGAAGGAAGTAATTTACGTGCATAAATGAGAATTCTGGACTAGTGTGCATCGGTACACATTCAACATGTACCGATGCATCAAGGGTAAATTTTCAGAAATTATTCAGTGTGTATCGATACACATAGGTAGACATCGATGCATGGGAATCTCGAAGCTATTTTGTGTACCGATGCACCCATAGTGCATTGATACACCCCTTTAAGGAAAATGGAATTTTGGTTCATTAAATTAGCCTAAGTTATTAATATCAAGTTATAAGGTTTAGGCTTTTGATAATTGTCTCGGAAATTATGTTTATATAAATATTGAGCCTAAACAAGCTCCGGAACAATCAAAGAATTAGGATCGAATCAAAGCAAGGCTAAGGTGAGTGCAATTTTAATTGTATTTATGTTATTGAACGAACATTGGCTTGTGATGAGCCAGTGATGGAGTTACTATGGTAAGAAGTGACTCCTAAAATGTTATTTGATTTGTGATTCTGATATGTGCATGAATACATGAAAATGGGTATAGTATATTATATGTGACATGATATACATGCTTATATGAATATGCAATATGTATTACATGTTATATGAAATGACATAGATGTTTACACATACATATGGTATGTGACAGAAGAAAAAGTATATGTGATCACAAGAGAAATGACATGGGTACATGAATATATGAAACATAAGAATAATGCCTATGGTATATGATACGAGAGCTATAAGTATAGTTGACATGCCAAGAGTCGAGGGTTGTACGTGGTCCTTCGGGATGTATATGTATTCTTTGGAACATTTACAAGGTCTTTTGAGACACATTTGATCCATTAGAATATGTATATGGTTCTTAAGGAGTGGTTATTCGGGACAAATACAATACATAGGTCCTTTGGGACAAATTTCATATGCCCCTAGTGGGACCCAATACGAGCTGTGGTGACAGCATAGTGCACAACCTCAATGTACTCAAATACCTTGAGTTCTCAGTAATGTACATAGGCCTATAAAAGATATCAAAAGTTTTTGCATGATTATATGATATGTTTGTTCCTTTGTGAAATGATATATGATATACCGAAATGATAAGTGCAAGATCATATGGTAAATGGGTTAATGATAATGATGGTATGTATGCATGTATGTATTCTGTTATATGAAATGTTTTATGGTTTTTATTATATGTTTTATATGTCTCACTAAGTCATAGACTTAGCGTGTGATTGTTTCACACGTAGGTTCCGAGAAGAGGAATAATGATAAAAGCTAAGCAAGACAGGTCAGTTCTCATTTTCAAAGATCAGATCATAAAAGTATTAAATAATATGTATTTTGTAATAATGATAGTGGTTGGCATGTAATAAAGACTTGAATACGATATGCTCTAATTGGTTTGTAAAATTATATGAATGAGTTTTGTAATGTTTTAAACGTGTATATGTAAATGGTAATTTTAATACAAATGGAAACTTAGATTTTTATGAAGTTATACATATTTTGCCGAAAGTTACTGTAGCAGTGCATCGATACACAATTGATATTCGAAATTTTTTTACTGTTCATAGTGCTGTTTCACGGTACTGTTCACGGTACTGTTCATACCATATAGTACTGTTCATAAATACATATTTTTTTCAGCTTTTTAAAATGAAGCATAATTTAATAGAATATTATTGTATTTTCTTAAAATGAGTTCAAATATTTTGATATTTTATAAGAATATCGTTTTAAAACGTCAATGTGACATCTCAACTTGTATTCGGGTCGGATATGGGTTTGGGTGTTACACCTAGGGGTGTGCAAAAAAACCCAATCCAACCCGTTGATCCGATCCGAAAATTCAGATATCCGATCCATTTTTCAATTTTGGATAGTTTGGATCGGGTATCCGAATTTTTTTTCGGATTTTCGGATCAGATACGGATCAGTCAAAATCCTATTTCGAATTATCCGAAAATCCAAAATTTTATTGGGCTATATTATTAGCCCAGAGTTGTTTGGGCTATATCTATCTCGTCTTTCTCAAACCTTAAAACCCTTAGTCCTCAAATACTAATACCCTTAAATCTCAAAACCTTTTTCCTCATAAAACAAATCCTACATCTAGTTTCTCTATGTTCTGCAGACTTACTCCAGTGACAGAATGTAAGCAACATATTTCCTCAGTGACAGAAAATCCAGAAACCATAGACCTACAGCTTTTCCACTTCTCACATCCTAAACCAGAAAGTCCTTTTCTCCATAAAAAATCTATACATTAAAACCCCTAATTTATTAAAACTTGAACTCAAAAGCCACAAGTCACATTTCTCTCTCGAATCTGTCCAAAGTCAGAAAAATAACAAACCAGCGTTAGCTCCTCAATTGTAATGTACCAAGTTAAGCAAAGAATAGTACTGTGGTAGTTTGAGCAATAACCTTAGCCCAGGAAGAATTCGGGTTGTTCAAGCAAGGATATTGGCTACTCAGTCAATGAAGGATAAGGACTAATGCCATATTCGCAAAGTTGTAGTTCTAAATTAGATTATGAATTTAAATTAATAAACTTACTCATGATGCACCCTTTTTATGAGCATGGTATGTTGGTCCATCTTTGTACTCTCCATACCAATAGTATGTACTGGATATTTCATAGTATAACATGCCACCTCCATGAGCTTGAATAGGATTTCCATCAGTATCCAACCAAATTCTCCCTGGATAATAGGATTTCATACTACATTATTTTCCAATAGCATTGCAAATTCTGATACATGAAATAATGACATTGTGTTGTATGTTTTCCAATAGCATTGCAAATTCTGATACATGAAATAATGACATTTCGCAAGAGAAGAATATGAAACTCATCTCATTAGAATGGTGCTGGAACGTTTGCAATTTTCTGAGGAGATCTGGGTGGATTTGGTGGCCATCTGACATCTAGTCAGCTGCTTGTCTTCCCAAGGTTGCGAAAAAGGTTACAAGTCGATAATATGTTACTTTGACAACGGACGTGATAGGCAAATGACACTCCATTTAGTGATGAATTTATTGCCTTAGCCAAGTTCGTTGTCATGTGACCATACCGTCTACCTCCATCAAATGATCAAAGCCATTTCTCCTTTGGGATTCTAGCAAGGTAGTTGAAGCCCTCAGAATTCATGTGTCTCGGTTCCTGCATCAGGTCCAGAAACTCAGGTACGAACTGTGTGTAACCTATCAATCAAAAGTGGAACACTTGATTTGAAATAATTTTTGTAATGATATGGTAAACCGAAAAGGGTGAAAGACGTACCCATTCGAAGCACTATTAGATGATCATCTTGACTCTTGAACTTCTGTAAACAGTTTGTGGTACTATTAGAGCTGGGTATACGGGCTAAGGCCCGCGGGCTACCCATTTAACCCGCGATCCGTGCGGGCTTCGAGCCTCAAAAATTAAAGACCGTTTAAATTACGGGCTTTTTAGCCCGGACCGTTAAACCCGCGGGTTTAATGGGTATACCCGCGGGCTACCCGCTAAAGCCCGCTTAATTTAAAATTCATAAATTTTTAGATAAAATAAACTTAAAGAATTTTATAGAAAAAAAATAAATTACCTATAAATATGATGTTACTTATAACTATTGTAGTTCTTAAATTTATTAGGGCGTTAGTCATAATTTTACCGATGCTTGATATTTTTTTCATTTAAATATACATCATTATCATTTTGGTATTTAAAGATTTATTTTATTTAATTTTAACCTTTATTTTTTTTCATGAAGTATGTTATCCATTTTGTTCTTTAATTATAAAAAGTCACGTGATATTCTAATAATATATCACATGACACGTAATATTTGGATTAAAAATAAGAAAGAAAAGTAAAAAAAAATTGAAAACATACTTTTCAACTTTTAAAGACTTTTACAAAATAAATATATTTTAACAAATTAATGACTTATATTTTATCAATTTTAGTATAACTGTATCTTTCAAATTTACTCTTATACTGTAAGTATTTTATATATTTTCATATTATATTTTAGTCTTTCTCTAAAGTATCTATAAAATACAATTATTAGGATCACTTGATAACTTTCTTGTTAGATTTGTATAATGTTTGACTTTGTTCAATTTTTATGTTTAAATTTATGCTTTCAGAATTCAGACACTTCTGTGTCTTCATATTATAGCCTTGAATAATCGTGTTTTATAAAAGTGTAATGTGGTTATTGTTTTATTTGTTTTTCAATTTGGTGATATAAGTGAATATTGTTTTTTTAATCTGAGTTTAAGTAATTATATCATTATACATATATGTATTAATGATTAAAAAATTTAAAAAAGTATTATTTTATAATCATTTCTGGCTATTTAAAATAAAAATTAAATATTATTTATTATTTTGACGGTGCTACCTTCCTTTTCAAGTTGTTCGATCATTTTTAAAGGTGTAGTAAGTTAAAACATTATGTTTTATTGCATTTAAAACATTTAAAATTATTTTTATTAAACGGGCCGCGGGTAAGCCTGTTTAGCCCGCGGGTTAAATAGATGGGCCGCAGGCCTTAAAATTCAAAACCGTTTATGAATGCGGGCTTTTTAGCCCTCTCCGTTTAAGCCCGTACCGTCAAAACCCGCGGGTTAAACGGGCGGGTAGCCCGTATACCCACCTCTAGGTACTATGTCGTAAATAGTACCGGTAATAAATATTGGGGGATTGGCAAGATGGACCCATACATTGAAGTGTGTATTTGATACTAGAGCCTGTGTCAGAAATAAGACAAATCTCATTATCTCTATCCTGCATCACATGTGATAGAACATATGTTTCTAAGTTCGTAAGGAAAAATCCTATCATCTCTAGTCGCATCGTATTCTTCATTTTCTTCTGCTTTTGGTGTCATGTCAAGGTCTACTGGTTCTTCAGAGAAGGGGCCTAACTCATCACCATCAAGGTTGGCCTCCTTTATTGGTTATTCATTAGAATGATCCCTCAAATCATAATAGTTCAACCTCGTTTAAATCAAAGTTAGTCGCTGCTGCAGGTGTTTGTCGATCACGAGACCGCTCACGAATCGGTTCCACATGACCAAAGTCACGCACACCAGTAAAAGAATGTCTCCCCATATGTGTTGAGACGTGATCCTCAGAAGGGATATACATTGAATATCTTCTAGATGAAAAATCATCGAACGGGTTAAACATGGATTGTTGCGTTGGTGGCATATTCAAATCAAACTCGAATCTAGCAACGTAAGAATGCCTTGACATCGAAGACAATGATGCACCCAAATCATTCTGTGTATCATGTGTGCTTAACAAATTGAATTTGTTTCTCAAATTTGTCGTCGGACTATCAACAGTTGGATCAAAGTCGAACTCCGCTCATCTCTAACTTGGCAAACTAGTACCATCATCAGCATAAGAAAACAATGCATACAACTCCATCGACCCTCCAAATGAATATTGCAAGTGGCAGAATCGATTGGACACATTTAAATTATCAAAGGACGCGCTCGATTGGATGCCACTCGACTATCTCATACAAGATCAGTGAGACTAACACGATGTACACGGGGCATTAGTCAAACAGATCTCATGCAGTATACAATCGGCAATAGCAGCATCGCAATAAGGCTTCCATAGGAACTATAAAATTAAAATTACTAACTTTGTTAGCTAAAAACCTCAAATAAATTAAATTATTCTAAAATTATAACATAAAAGTCGAAGGAAAATATTTTATTAACTGATGTCTAAACTTATGAATCAATAGTCTGAAGTCTCGTTGATGTGTTGGTAAGTGGGTGTGAGAGGTTTTTTTAGTCCACCTTTCATTAATACAATAGAATTATATTATTTGTTAGTAATATTATAAAAAAATAGATAAAAATTATTTTTTACCTCTTAAGTAACGAAAATTCATATTAGACATGTGTTTTAAGGATCGGGTATAAAAATGGCATTGGATCCAGGCCCATGACTGCAATAACAATAAACACCCTCTAATGACATTTTTTGTCCGATCTACGACTTTACAAAGCTATCGAAACAAAATTGCCAAAACTAATGACCCCCAACTTATATTTCTTGAATCACTCAAATTTTGCAAATGATTCAACCACATTAGATGCACCTTATTTCAGGATTTGTCTGACATTAAAATCCCTCTAATAACTCGTAGTATATGTGCACAAGCAAATTACTTTAAAAATTTAATAAAATAATATAATTACTTAATTTCCAAAGAAATAAATAAATAAATTGAAATATTAATAAATATTCATAAATAAATTTATATTATTTATATATTAATGGCTTTAGGAGTGTTTAAATTTCGGTTTTAACCGAACTAATCAACCAAATTAACCTACTGAATTAGTCAAAAATATTAAATATTAAATATATAATATATATTATTTAAAATTTTGGTCAATCGATCTATTAATCGAACTTTGTTCGGTTTATTTAATTATTTATGAAAAACTTTTGGTTCAATTAAAAGTTAAAGCAAAAAAAAAAAATCCAGTTAATGAATTTTTGGAAGTTTGGTTTGGTCGGTTAATTGAACCAACTGATTGAACACCCCTAGGTAGGATTACACTCCATCTTCACTCTTCATTTTTTTTTAAATTTGCTTAATGTAAAAATAAGTACCCAAAAATATATTCAAACTTAACTTTTAAATGTCTAAAGAATTTTTCGTTAAAAATATGTGTCTAAAGTTTTCAACGTTACACTTTTAAGTGTTTGAACTGTAATGATTGCTTAATTCGATCGGTAAGTGATATATGTCAAACTTATAAAATTTTATTTAAAAAACACTTAAAACTATTTTTTTTAAATCTAATATTTTATAAAAAAACTCAAAATCTTGAAAAACCTAATTTCAATCTATTACCATTGTGCTTGCCAATCAGCTAAAATCCTAATGGCGTGTGACTGGCCGAACCTTCACCGACCGAACTTTCATGCTTTCATGCAGTGACTACAACAGAAAATCGACGATCACATCGACTAAATGATTTCAATGGTATATTGGTAAAATAGACTGCAAACCCACACCGTTAGCACTGACAGGAAAGATAAACAGTAATTGAAAAAGAACAGATTGGTAAACCATGTCGTGGTATAACCACTGCCTTAGAAACGAATTCGTCCCGATGTGTGTAATCGCTGCAGTAGGCGGACCATCCCCCGAGGTTAACATGGTCGCTCCGAATTTCGTACACCGAAACTGGAGTGGACTGCTGATGGTATTGCACTTCTGATCGGAAAACACACAGAGAGAACTTTAGAAAACACTTGGAGAGTGAATTCTGAAATATTGAGAGTGAGTTGAGAAACTGAATATAGCTCTCTATTTATAGGTTAGAAATAGGGTTAAAATCGTCCATAAAATTTCAGGATTAAATCTCTTCTTTGTAACAGTTGAAACGTCTAGATGAACCTGACTCAGAAATAGTCCAGGTTCATTGCATCATTATTCAGCTGTTATAACTCCCGAAATTATATCATGTAACCCCTGGAATTAAATCAAATAACTCCTGTAACTCCTGATATTAACAGCTTGTCCCCTTTGTACAAAGATGGAAATCAGTCCAGATACATCTTAACATTTTTTATTTAATTTAGGAAAAGATGTTTAATTTCTGATAACTCTCATAAACCAGCTGTTATCATTTAAATTTAAACAGTCCTCAACATCCTATAAATATCAGTTGAAATCTTTCACATTTTTCCATTTGTTTCTTTCAAAGAGAAATTCCTTAAGAATTTTCTCTAAAAAGATAGTATCCGCGCGGACGTGTCGAAGACACATATTACCACGACCACGAACATGAGCCAAGCCGAGCCGTGCCGTGTCGAGCATAGCCAAGATGGACGGCGGCGGCGGCGGTGGGCGAGAGTCCCCCTTGTTCTCTTTCACTCAACAAGGAAGTGGGAAATCCAAACCATAAATACTCGTTCCCAATAGTATTTCCAATACTATGTGGGATTGAGCATTACCAAAATTCCCCCACTAATGCGAAAGAATTCTTCTGAAACTCGAAAACAAACTTTCCAGAAGAGCAATAGGGAGATTAGTTGCTTAAGCACTAGTGGACGTATCTAGAATTAGTATAAAGTGATAATGAGCAATCCTTCTCTTAGATAAGTGAAACTAGTCTGGAACTTTCTAAGATGGGGTAAACTCATAACACACAACTAACCCCTTCATCCACCTGAGTCCTCGATGTGTAAGATATATATATACAAAAGTATATATTTGGCCATCTTACCTCAGGATTCTAATAAGTGTTCTAGAAAAATGGCCCAACATTTTTCATAGAATGAGGCTAACCCTTCTCACTTACATAGGTTATTTTATCAAGTTTATCTTGATATAAACCATCCTTAATAGGGATATGAAATAATTAAGAGCTTTTATAAAAGCTCAACCTCACAAAGGGTATGGTGTCTATCTTCAAGTTCATTATAAATGAACCACCCAAACTCTGGGCTAAGAAGTCATTAAGAATAAATATTCAACCTCATTTATCGGTAAATCTAATAATTCCTTCTCACTAAAACCATCAAAATACTTGGATTTGAATTTATTAAGAGTTTAACAAACTCAACCTTTCTGTTGGTAAGTTCATTATTTCATTCTCACTTAGGAATACCCACTCAAATTGGGTTTTGAACTTATTAAGAATAGATATTCAGCCAAAATCGGTAAATTCATCAAGTCTTTCTCACTAAGACCACCCAAAGCCTGGGCTATGAATTTATTAAGAGCACTTAAGCTCATCATAGGCATGCACATTATTCGTCATAGGGATAGGAAGTAGGAATGTGCACATGAGTCTTTCCATGGTTTCGTTTGATCACATGGAACTTAGATAACTAAGTTGGGTATCAACCATGAATTCCTCAACCAATGGGCTTGAGACCCATCCCCCTCGACGAATCTAGGACCAGCTTCCGACTTAACCTTTTGGTAAGTGGATCTACTAGGTTCCTTTCTGACTTCACATACTCTAAAGATAGTACTTCATTCTTTATTAAGTGTCTAACTGATTCATGTCTTATGTGAATATGTCTTTTCTTACCATTGTAAGCTTGGTTCTTAGCCACACATATCGCAGCTTGTGAATCACACAACAATGAAACTGGAGGAGTTGGTCTTCCCTACAACGGAATATCTGCTAACAAGCTTCTGAGCCACTCGGCTTCTTGCCCAGCTAGGTCAAGAGCTATAAACTCTGACTCCATGGTAGAACGAGCAATACAAGTCTGCTTTGATGATTTCCACGAGATTACTGCTCTACCCAAAGTAAAAACATACCCGCTTGTAGAGCTTACCTCATCATTATCATAAACCCAGTTGGCATCACAATATCCTTCTAGTACCACAAGAAAGCCAACAAACTCAAGTTTCCAATCCAAAGTACCCTTAAGATACTTCAGTAAGCGTTTAAGAGCAATCCAGTGCTACTACTCGGATTATGAGTATATATACTCAGTCTACTCACAGCATAAACAATATCAGGCCGAGTATAGTTCATTAAGAACATTAAGCTCCCAATTAATTTAGCATATTCAATTTGGGAAATGCTACTTCCTTTATTCTTAACTAGATGTATGCTAGGGTCATAAGGAGTTCAAACAGGGACGACATCAAAACTGTCAAATTTCTTTAGAACTTTCTCTATATAATGTGCTTGACATAAAGAAAATCCCTTCTCAGTTTTGGTAACTTTGACTCCTAATATTACATCTACTTCTCCCAAATATGTCATCTCAAACTTAGTGGACAAGAAATTTTTAACTTTGTTAATGGACTCAATGTTAGAACTGAAAATCAACATGTCATCAAAATAAAGACTTATGATAACACATTCAGTGTCAAACATCTTCGAATACACACAAGCATCCGAACCATTCATAACAAAACCAAAACTAAGAATAGTTTTATGAAATTTCTCATACCACTGTTTAAGAGCCTACTTAAGTCCATAGAGTGCCTTTTTGAGTCTACAGACTTTTCCTTCCAGACCAGGTACTTCAAAACCTAGTGGTTGCTCCATGTAAATCTCCTCATCTAGATCTCCATTCAATAAAGCACTCTTAACATCCATTTGATGTACCTGCAACTTATGAATAGAGGCTAGTACAAATAATGCATGAATCGTTGAGATTTTTGTAACGGGAGAGTATGTATCAAAGTAGTCTAAATCAAACCTTTGAGTGAACCCTTTCACGACTAACCTTGCCTTGTACCGCTGAATCGAACCATCTGGCCTTAGTTTCTTCCGGAAGATCTATTTGTTGGAGATTGGTTTGAATCCCTTAGGCAAGTCAACTAATTCCCAAGTATGATTAGACATTATCAATTATAGTTCATCATTAACAGCGCTTTTCCAAAAACTAGCATCGATAGATCTTATAGCTTCTTTAAAAGTTTTAGGATCCTCATCTAACAGAAAAATTTGAGCTATAGGATCTGAAATGGAGTCTAAATCATTTATCTAAGAAATAAAGGAAGTAATAAAGTATGGTCCAAAAGAGGTTTCAACTCTTTGCCTTTTACTTTTTCTAGGCTCAAAATCAATTTGTTCAAAAGACCTAGCAGGTTTACTAGAAGAAGTTGATGGAATATATTATATTTGTGTTTCAATATTTATTTTTGGTTCCTTTAAAGGAAAAGTATTTTCAAAGAAAACAACATCCCTTGACTCACAAATAGAATAATCTTATAAAAGCATGAATCTGTATACATCACTATTCGTAGCATACCCTATAAACACTGCATCAACGATTTTAGGTCTGGTGGTGGACTTCTTAAAGTCTGACAAACCCACTTTAGCCAGACACCCCCACACTTTCAGGTATTGTAAATTAGGATCATATCATTTCCACAATTCATATGGGTATAATCTAATTTATTATGAGGAACTCGATTCAAGATATGAGTTGACGATAGAATGACTTCCCTCATATGTTATCAGAAAACCCTGAACTAGTAAAGAATTCATCATCTCTTTTAAAGTTTTATTTTTCCTTTCGGCTATACCATTCTGTTGAGAAAAAAATAGGGGGCTGAAGTTTTATGAATTATGTAATTCTTTTCACAAATATCTTTTAAGAAATTAGATCCATATTCACCACCTCTATCAGATCTAACCCATTTGATTCTCCTATCTAACTGATTTTCAACTTTTGCCTTATAAATAAGAAAGAAGTTTTCAGCTTCATCTTTAGTCCTTAGGAGATAAACTTTTGTATATCTTGAATAATCATCTACAAAAGTTATGTAGTCTTGTTTTTCTCCTTTACTTTCAGTGTTTCCAAAATCTGCTAGATCAGTATGAATAAGTTCTAACAACTCAGTCTTTCTATTAGAAACAGTCTTAAAGTGAGGTCTAGTATGCTTAGCTTCTACACAAATCTCACATTTGTTAAAGCTAGTTGTGTCTAGTTTAGGCAGAACATTCATATTTATTAATTTCTTTAAAGAATGAATATTCATGTGTCCTAATCTAGCATGCCACATATCAATGGATTCAACAATATAAGCATAAATGGTAGCTTTATTTTCATTAAATTGAGTTTCTATGACAAATAAACCATTGCTTAAAAACCCTTTCCCAATATAATCACCATTTCGGGAAAGTACAAGTTTATCTACCTCAAAAACTAACTTAATGTCTGCCTTATTTAGAAGCCCACCACTTATCAAATTTCTACGCAAGGCAGGTACATATAAAACATTATTTAAAACCAGAGTTTTACCAGAGGTCAGCTTGAGTAAAACCTTGCTTTTGCCTAGCACTTCAGAGTTGGTAGAGTTCCCCATGTACACACGTTCACCTACGTTCCCATCCTCAAATTCAGTGAAAAACTCATTCCTTGCGCAGAAATGCTTTGAAGCGCCAGTGTCAACAACCCATTCCGAACTATTTTCCACCAGATTGACTTCTAAGACCACCGCAGCAATGATCTCATCATCTTCTTCTACAACGTGCATCTGTGGCTTGTTTTTATTCTGGCGGTCTGAACGGTGTTGGCATTGGTAAGCTTTGTTGCCGGGTAAACCGCAGACATATCACTTGAGCGTCTTTCCTTCAGGTTTGGCCTTTCCTGACTTCTTGAAGTTGGTAGCCTTCTAAGGTTTCGTCTTCTTATCTTGATTCCCACGTTTCATGATCTTCTTAAATTTAGACTCAACCAAGTTAGCTCTAAAAGATAAATTACTCATAGAATTAGTAAGCTTATCTTTTAAACGGTTGGCTTCTTCAATCTTCATATGGCCCACGAGCTCTTCAAGTGAAATTTCTCTCTTCTTATGCTTAAGAGAGTTACGATAGTCAGACCAGGACTTGGGAAGCTTCTCAATGAGAACATTGGCTTGCAGCACCTCGCACATTTGCATCCCTTCGGTGATGATGTCAGCGACTAGGTTCTCATAGTCATGGACTTGATCCATTATCGGCTTGTCATCTGGAATTTGAACCATTCGCTGACAACGTACTTCTTGATGCCAGCATCGTCCGTACCATACTTTTAATCGAGAGTATCTCATATTGCCTTGGCACTCCATTCTCTAAGGAACATATCAAATAATTTATTTGACATGTGACTGAGCAGATGTCCTCGTACCGTTTTGTTGTCTTTCTCGTACTTCTCGTAGGTAGCGATTGCAGCAGCGGCAGTTGCTAGGACATCATCATTGAGGACCGCATCAGCATCATTACTGGTAGCTGGGGTTGGCGGCATGGTAGGTGGTGGCTTGAGCAACACATAGTCAAGATCAAGTTACTTGAAGAATATCAGGATTCTTTGGGACCACCTTCTATAATTCTTTCCATCAAGTGCATCGAGCTTGGAAATATCGGGTATCAATTTGCTCAAAGGTGTTGACATGATTGCAGTATATTTGAATTCGTTTCTAAATTATTGGTAAAATAGACTGCAAAACCACACCGTTAGCACTGACAGGAAAGATAAACAGTAATTGAAAAAGAACAGATTGGTAAACCGTGTCGTATAACCACTGCCTTAGAAACAAATTCGCCCCGATGTGTATAATCGATGCAGTCGGCGAACCGTCCCCCGAGGTTAACACGGTCGCTCTGAATTTCGTACACCCGAAACTGGAGTGGACTGCTGATGGTATTGCACTTCTGATCGAAAAGCACACAGAGAGAACTTTAGAAAACACTTGGAGAGTGAATTCTGAAATGTTGAGAGTGAGTTGAGAAGCTGAATATAGCTCTCTATTTATAGGCTAGAAATAAGGTTAAAATTGTCCATAAAATTTCAGGATTAAATCTCTTCTTTGTAACAGCTGAAACGTCTAGATGAACCTGACTCAGAAATAGTCCAGGTTCATTGCATCATTATTCAGCTGTTATAACTCCCGAAATTATATCATTTAACCCCTGGAATTAAATCAAATAACTCATGTAACTCCTGATATTAACAGCTTGTCCCCTTTGTACAAAGTTGGAAATCAGTCCAGATACATCTTAAAGTTTTTTATTTACTTTAGGAAAAGCTATTTAATTTCTGATAACTCTCATAAACCAGTTGTTATCATTTAAATTTAAACAGTCCTCAGCAGCCTATAAATATCAGTTGAAATCTTTGACATTTTTCCATTGTTTCTTTCAAAGAGAATTTCCTCAAGAATTTTCTCTAAAAATATAGTATCTGCGCGGACGTGTCGAAGACACGTATTACCACGACCACGACCATGAGCCGAGCCGAGCCGAGCCGTGTCATGCCGTGCCGTGTCATGTCGTGCCGAGCCGAGACGAGACGGCGGCGGCGGCGGTGCGCGAGAGTCCCCCTTGTTCTTTTTCACTCAACAAGGAAGTGGGAAATCTAAACCATAAATACCCATTTCCAATAGTATTTCCAATACTATATGAGATTGAGCATTACCAACAGTATACATCAATTTCAACTATTTAAGTGACGATTACTCTCATCGTGCATTGAAATTTGATTAAATAGAGTATCTGATGGAAAAGAGTGGCAACCAGGGCAACATCATTGGTGGTCGTTGTTGATAAAGAGGTTTGGAATTATGGATTTTAGAGTTCATTTTTTTAATTTAAGAAATTTTTAAATAAATTTTAATTTGAAGTTTTTTATTTTTAAAATATATTTTTTAAAATTTTTATAAGCCTGACACGTGTCACTTAACCACCAAATTTAATGATGTTATAGTCCATACACCTAAAAGTTTAACGTTAAAAATGTTAGACACTTATTTATAAAAAAATTCTTTAGGCACCTAAATTTAACTTTGTGTATAATTTGATCACTTATTTAGATTAAGCCATTTTTATTTTAAATTTCTATTTACAATGATTTACTGTTACATCAATGATTCACTTTTGTGTTGTCAAGTTCTAGTTTATAAATAGAATTCTCAGGCAGTTTAACCTCCACCAACCCAATCCATTCAATCATGATTACCTCCATGATATAGATGGGCAAGATAGATCCACTGATAATTGAAAAGTCTTACATGCTGATTATATTGGTATGTGAAACGACAGTTTCATTGTTGTCATATCGCTCTCTCATTGAACATGATGATTTTGATTGAGAGAATTCAGAGTACGTGATCTATTGTCTTGTTAATGGAAGATCATAATTGAAAACAATTGAAGGACAAAAAGAATTTCGCAAATATAAAAGTAAATATGATGGTCTCGATGAATGATCTAAGAGTGGAGCATATGCATCTCAAAGTGAATTGATATATCTTACGATGAAGTAGAACAACACAATATCTTTCAAGCACTTGATCGCATGCGCAAAAAGAAAATCCAGTAATAGGCGACATCTCTTCATACAATCAAGTTTTTAATGATCTTGAAGTATACAAATATGAGTTTTATCTTTCACAATCCTTAATTTATCAGAATATTAACGTCAACATAAAATTTCAGGATATGACATCTATCATATCTAATAAGCCGATTTGCAATCTCATAATTTCATCTTGCATTGAGAGTAAAGTGGTGATCATTTTTTTTACAAAAACATCTCTTATGTTTGAAGTGACTGACGAGTTGAACGACGATGAATAAGATCTCGTTCAAGTATAAAGGAAAAAATGAGATCGACATCTATTGAGATATTATTATTTTACAAAATCTCGACACAAGTAAAAATTAAAAATATATTTTCTGTACTTTTAGTTTTTGTAATGCATGAATAGAATTTAAATATTACTTTTTATCATTAAAATTTTAATTTCAATATATCAAATTTATTTAAATGCTTATTATAATTTAAGTCGCATATCAAAATATTAAAATATAAAATAGACAAATATATATTTTCTTATTATCTACTCCTAATCTCTTTTCTAATAATCATTTATCCCTCAATCTCATATATCCCAACACAATATAATTTATTTTTTAATAAAAAAATTAATACTCATAACCTCTGTATCAATATCACCCTATATTTTCAAATCAATTGCATGAAACAACTCTCACGTCAACCTGCACCCGTCTCAAGCCTGTATAGCCTACACCTGCAGTCTACCGTGCCAGCATAAAATGACATTCCTACACCCAACACGAGCAACCAAAACTAGAATATGCACAAATGAAGACGAAACATGTCACTCCGTAGCATCTATTTATCAAGGATTATAAATGGAATATATTTCTTTTAGATCTTCTCAGCATTAACATGTTTGATATTATTTCAAGAAAATTTGTGAAAAAAAAAGATTTTGATAAGAATATTAATGCCATTGACTAAATAGAATAGGTATCTTTACAAAGATTTAATGTAAATAAAGTTTCAAAACTAAATCATTTTTCTTAACACGGTGTTTAAATTTTTTCGGTCAATCTAAATGTTCGACATTATAAAATTTATCACTTTAGGTACTTCGTGTGTAATGATTGTTAAAAAGACCCATTAAATGACATATGTCGTATTCAAGTAATTTTAAATTTTTATTTTAAAAAAATATATCATTATTATTATATTAAAAAATTTAATTTCTCTTAAAGTATAAAAAATTCTAAATTCCTAATCCTAACTTTATCTCTCCTATTCATCATCGTCGATGACGACGGTCTCCCCCACTGCTATCGTTATCATCAGTTGCCTACCCACCAATCGTCAGACTTTAATACTAAAATCCCCTGATCGTAGGGATGACAACGGACCGGGTTCAGGCCGGGTATTGGTCCCCCGTCCCCGTTTAAAAAACTCATACTCGTCACCGCTTAAAAAACCGCAGGGATTTAAACGGGGATCCCCATCGGGTAATCGAGGAAAACCGCGGGGAAACGGGTATCCACGTTTAGCATAAACGGTTATTTAAACGGGTATCGGGCCGGGTATATATATATTTAAATTAAATATATAAATATTATATATATATTTAAATTTAAATTAAATTTATTAATATTATATATATATATATAATAATTATTTTTAATATTTATTGGGCCGGGTAATCGGGGCGGGGATTACCAAATTCGTCCCCGTCCCCGTTTAGAATAAACGGTTTTTCCCGTCTCCGTTTATAATCCCCGAACTCGACTCGTTTAATTCAGTTTTCGATTTTCCCCGTCAGATTCGGATTTTTTTGCCATCCCAACCTGATCGTTATCCCTAAATCCTCTTTCAATCCATTAAACCTTTTTTAATATCCATCAAATCACGATTGCAATCCTCCCTCTTATTAATATTAACAACAAACCCATTCTATTATATTGCAATTAGAGGATTTGTAGTGCTGCAATATACTAAAAATTAGGGATTCAATCTCATTTGATGGATTTAAGGGACTACAATATACAATCGAGCGACAAGGACAAAGGTGGGTTTAAGGGATGACTCGATCTAATGGTTAGGTTTTTAAGAGTTTCGGAATTTAGTGGATTGAAGCAATGATAAGGGTGGTGGTCGATCACTGGGCGAATAACGATGAATAGATGGTAGTTTAACAATAGTGATGACAGTCAACCGTGGTCGAGAACGATAACGAGATAGTTTGTTTTTCTTTGAGTAGGATTGTCGTCTATTGTTCTAGTGGCTGATCATTGAGTAACTGGTTGTCGGGTGGAAGCGCGTTCTGGGGTAGGCTCAACCGACAACAATGACGGTAAGAGCAACCGGAGTGGGTTAAGAATTGGAATTAAGGTTTTTAATGTTTTGAGGTTTTTTAGATTTAAGATAATTTTGAAATTTTTTATTAAAAAAACCACATTTTTAAAATTTTTTTATTTAAAATAAAAATGTTATAAATTTTATAAATGTGACAAAATGGGATAAATTTTTTAACTATCATTATAGATAATACTCTAAAGCGATAATATTTATAAAATTATAAAAAAATGTCTGAACACCTTAAAATAATATAATTATATACTTTTTTTTTATATTAAGCTTTTTACAAACTTACCAACAAACCAAAGTTTATACTACGCTGATGGAGGACAAAATCTGCAAAAACCCCTCCATTTTATGAAAAAAATAAAGAAAATAAATAAACAAACAATAAAGTAATATATCCCAGCAGTAAAGAAGTCGAGTTTCTAAACCCTAAACCTGAAGCTGCAGTTACTACTCGAAATTCTGATGGCACTGTTAGGAGATAAAGCATCCACCACTAGCCGGCACCTAACGGAGAACTTCATTTCCGGGAGCTTTAGGCTCCCAAGCTTAATCCTCACAGGCTGACTGGCCCTCAGCATCAAAGGTATGTTCCCCGTCTGCTGCTGCTGCTGTTGCAGCGCCGTCATTAAGCCGGAACCGTTCTGGATTTGTCCCGACATCGGCAAAACCAGAACGGTCGTGTTCCGATGACCTTGGTAGAATTTCGGTATCGAGCCTCGGCACAGTTGGGTTCCAGTGTACCACACGGTTATATGGCTGCCTCCTTCGTAATAAATCCCGATTCTTCTGTTGGGGTTTCTCGCGGTGAAGTTAACGTGGAAGCTAGCAGACAAGCTAGAATCCGAGCTGAGACTCAACTGCGTTACCTCCAGACCGTCGATGGAATAGTCCGGTAGCTTGGGTCGGAAAACGAGGAATGAGATGCCGACGATGATCCCTATAATGACGATTAGGAGCAAGAGAATAGACAGTGTCCAACACAAGCACCTGCAGCAACAACAGCTTCTTCTTTTCTTTGGAGGAGTGACATGGGAGTAGTTGGGTTGCTGTTGTTCGAAAGGGTTAAGAAGATCGGATTTCTTGGAGCCTAGGGGAACCAAGGGGACTGGGGAGGTTTGTGGCGGCGATTCTATGTCTGGGACGGGATGGATTTTCTGTTGATCAGCCATTGACGATGATGATGAGTTCAATTCAACACATTTGAGGCAGCCGGCCCTATGAAAAGCAAGCCTTGAGAAAAATAAAATATGTAGAGAGTGAGGGAAAGGGACGGTTGATTAAGTCATAAGATAGAAGCTTCCTCTATTTGACTTGTAATTTTTTCTCTAGTGATGAAGAAGTTTTGCGGTTCCCTTCACATATTCACCTAATCGTCCCTTTAGTCCTTATATTTTAGATTTAATATTTATATTTTAATTTAAGATAGCGTGATCCTTTTATTTTTACTACGTCTATGGTTAGTTTTAAGTTTTTTAACAAAATAATTATATGACGTGTTTAAAAATTTTGTCAAAAAATATTTTCACACGTTAATATTTTAACAGGAATAGATCATAATATTATTTAAATTAATTAATAACCAAATCTCAAGTTTAAACAAAGTTATAATTTGAAAAAAGTTTAGAAATGGTCAAAGTATTGAGAAAAAGAATAATAACGGCGTTGACAAAATAGATGCGTGTTATGAGCGTTGCTTTGTGTTGAAAAACGGAACAAAATTAGTAAGAGAATATCAGAAAACCCATCAAATAAATCATAGCCGACTTGAGAATTAAAAAGAATAAATGGAAAATCTTAGTGGGTGAAAGACCGTCATCTTGTTTGTAACAAGGGACAAATCACAACAGCTATCGTCAACTTTCTTTTGTTCTATCCTTGCGTTTCATATTGGAATACAAAATACCATATAGGTTATTGTCTTTATTTTAATCGGTCTATGTGCATTATGTACCAAAACAATTATTCTAAATTTATCATTTATTTCTTTTATATTTTACAGTCTATAATTAATTAAATCTTTAACATAAAAGTTAATTTATTAAACCCGCGTTTATACCACACATCATCATTATAAATTTTTATATTTTTTTTATTGATAATCTATTATTAATCTTTAGAATTTATAAATTTATTTTAAATTAGAATTATACATTTATCTTTAAATATAATCATTACTAATGAATGGAAGGGTATGATTAGTTAAATTTCAACTAAAAGATGTAATTAAACATATATTTTTAAAATTTTTACTATAAGTTTCTACCATTATGTCATAAATGTGCACAGATACCAGTCCATTCATTCCCCCCCCCCCCCTTTGGGTCGATCTTGCTATGGATCTTTCGAATCCAGGCTCGATTCCGATCCTTTTGTCGCCTTCAGGCCTTTCCCCTCTAAGGCTCTTATTTAGTTACAAGAACAACGTCATATTAAGGTATGCAAATGTCATAATAGATTTTGATTCGATGAATGTGCTACGTTAAAAGCATGATGGATCAAGGAGAATAAATAAGATTATTGTTTTTTTTTTTAAAAAAAACAATTCTCTTAAATTTTAAAATTTTAATAAAATTATGCCTCCATAATTAAAATCTATCTTCAAAAGCCTAAGAATATTTTTTTCAGATTTTAGAGGATTTTCTTTTCATATCATAAATTATAATTCTTTTAATACATCTGAAGTGAATATAAGATAATATATGTTAAAGTCTCTCAATCCTTTAATAATGAATGCTCGTATCCCTACATAAACGATGCTTCAACTCAAAACTTCAAAATATAACAATAAATCCTTTAACCATTAAGTCATTTGGTTGAAGTTTTTTTCGATGAATAAAAAATTCATTGCCCAAAACACCAATTAAATTGTACAAAGATTTACATCACAACTACCTAAGCATTCACACCCCACACCTAACAAAAATGACTATTTAACTAACTCGTTTTACAACCCTTCATACTAGTGATCTTCAAAGCACAATCCCCTTCAAACGTTATCAAAGCACACACTTAAGATTATGTTTCCCTTGAAAGACTCTATTTTTCTCTCTTTTCAAATCAACGCAAGAAAATAATTGCAAGCCAAGCGAAAGACATAGGACATAATAGTTTTACCCCTGGCATTGCATTATGCCTAATCAAGCTCCTACCCTCAATCTATAACATCTTCGGCACCTTACATGCCAACAAAACGTTCCTCTAAGCCTGCTTGGAGTAAGAACATCCAAAGAACAAGTGATCTCGAGATTCAATATCGTTTAAACACCAAATACACATGCCACCAATATTCATACCAAAAGATGAAACTCGACTCTTGGTCGGGAGTCTATCCAGTACCGTCATCCATGAGATATTAGATTTTTTGGGGATATAACTCGATTACCACACCAATCGATTCCAAGGCATCCTTACATATGATCTCGCACAACTTCCCAAATACCAATAATCGACATGGAAACACCAACCAAGGGAGGCCCAATCACAACAACTTTACACATCAAAAGTTGTAGGGACCTCCAAATCTAACCACAATGCTGAAGCCCTCATTTATCAGAATGATTACCTTTCAACACATAAAGATTTATCCAGCAATCCAAAGAAACCCTCATTTGGAAAGAGCCTCCTAATCAAATAAATTAAAAAGCTTCATTCTAACTTCAGATATCCTTCAATCCCAAACCCTTTTACATTTTGGACTACAAATTTTTGACCAACCCACACTAGTACTTTTAACAGGCTTATCCTCCCCTTAAAAAAACCTCACACACATTGGTCAATCCTATCCAAAATGACATCGGGCATGACAAATTACTTACTCTAAAACCCTTGAATACTAAAAATGAAAGATTGAATCAATTACACTATGTCACCATATGACAACTGTCGAGCCTTATAGCTCTACAATCGTTAATAAATCTTTTCAATCAAGGGGTCACGATGAGGAATACCAAGATATCTGACTGGCAGAACAACACGTCTCACCCCTATTTCACCTTAGATAAAGTCCATCATATTCTGATATTCCAAAAGAGGTAATCTTTGTTTTATATAGGTTCAGTCGCAAGCCAAAAAACTTATATAAAAGTTTCAAAGCCTCCAAAATCCTTTCATTGAATCCATGCCACTTCTCAAGAACATCAAGAAATCATCTACAAAGCAAATTTTGGTGAGATGAAGTTTATGAAACTTCGAGTGAAACCTAAAAACATCATTCTCTGCTACCTTGTCCAACAAATGAGATAAAAATTATTGTTAGAACAAAGAGGTAGGGAGAAAGAGAGTCTCTCTGTCTCACACCTTTCTCTCCTTTAAAGAAACCATAAGGCCACCGTTTATAGCAATAAAAAACTTCATCGTAGAGATACACTCTTTAAAGTAATCAACCATTAGCTCTGGCAAGCCTAAATATTTAAGAACCCTTAACAAAAATCCCAACTTAATAAATCTAGGGCATTCTGTAAATCCACTTTGATTACACATTTAGGCGGGTGAGAAGAACATCCATATCTTCATAAGCTCCCGAGCCATGAGCGTGTTATCAATAATGCTCCTATCAGGAATGAAATCATTCTAACCAGGAGACACTAATTTTGGTAACAAACTTTTCATCATATTAGCAATAATGTGAGTGATGCACTTGTAGGTTACATTACAACATAAAATGGGGCGAAAATCCTTCATGTGACTTTGTTTTGGCACCTTAGGTGCAAGCACAATCATAGTCACATTGAAAGTAGGAAAAATATTAGAGTGCTCGAATAAATAAAGGATTACCTCAACCATTCATCCCCATAATATGCGAAGAAGCTTTGAAGAAACCTAAATAGCATAAGGCTCTAAAGCCTTGTTAGGAATTTGCTCAAACATGTCAGTTCTAACTTCCTCCCAAAAAAATCTAACAAACCAAACCTTAGCATCATCAGACATAAAGCAATTCATAATCTTTTAAAGAAACTCCATTGAGAAACCCCTAATCAAGCCATCAGACGTGTCTAGTAGCTTTATGGAAAATCAACCACCTCCGCTATAATCATATCAAATAGACCATGTAACGCCCCAATCATTAGTGATAGTTCTAATGATCTACCTATTATATCTAATATGAATCATGTAACACCCTAATCATTTTTGGATTAACCCATGAGAGAGTTTAAACAAACCCATTAGCTTATAGGAAATCATGACCCAAGTTTGAGTGAATTTGGGCTTGGTTTGATCCTAACATGTGTTAAAAAGGGTTTTTAATTAATGACTAAACTTGAAGGACCAATGAAGTAGTTTATAATTTTTGTTATGAAAGGCTGAATTCTTTAAATGTTGGTGAGGTCATCTGTTGATTCATTTTTTCCCCTATCCATTTTGTCATCTTCTTCCTTCATCTTTATCCCATTCTCACTCACACTTAAAATAATCAAAGGTGATAACATGGTAGCCTTGTAATCCTAGTTTGGCATTTTAAATGTAAAAATAATAACCTACACCACAAAGGCTTTATTCAAGCCCTCAATATCTTTATTTCATCATGGTATCCAAAATATGAGTTTTAGTGGGGGTTTCAAATCCCATTATTAAACCAACTCATTTTTTTTAGGAATTTAAGCCTTATAAATTCTTTATAATCTCTTCCTAAACACCTAAGAAAGTTAATAAGACGTATGGTTGTTTTATTGTTAGTGAGAGAAGTTGAAGAAAACTCCAAGAACAAGGGAAAAGAAAAAATAACTTTTGGTTGAGCTTTGGACACTTCCAACAGCTTAGAAATCTAAGGTAACTCACTTCTAACTCAACTCTACCACATGTAGGGCGCTAGGTGTGTTTTGTTGGGTTGCATGAGTTATGAAGCATGTTCATGGTAGATTCAATATTTGGTGTTTTTCTGCATGTTTATGGACCTCTTATGACCATTACTTCTATAAATAAAACTCTAATAACATTTGTAAATCTCAGTAGGACTTTGAGAGTGTTAGAGAAGCATTTTTGTGCCAAAAATAAGGTATTTTTGGGTTTGAGTATCAATATTGGAAGAACAATACCGATATTGTTCATCAGCTAATTTAAAATAAAACTGGTTTGAGAAGAAAATATCGATACTATCCATAGAGTTTCAATTTTGTTGGTCGAGTTTCGATACTCATAGAATAGTACTGATACAGAGAACACTTAGTAGATTTTGGTATTGATGCTTATAGGAGTATCGATACTAGGGGTAGAGTATCAATACTCCAGTATGAGGTATCGATACTAAGGTATTTTTCAAAACATCAAAGAAAATCTAGTATCAATACTCAGATAGTATTGGTACCACAATTCAAAAGTATCGATACTCAAGCTAGAGTATCAATACTACCCTTCTATTTTAGTTCTCAATAGTCAATCGGTATTGATACCCAGAGGTTAGTATTGATACTCAAGGGTCAATACCAATACAAAAAGGCTTCGTATCAGTATCCACGAACAATTATGGGTAAGAAACCCAATATTTTTAAGGGTAGATTTGAGGGAACCAATAATATCAGAATATCATAAAATAAAACTACAAGTGAGAACAATAATAATCTCAGAACATCTAGAAATAATAACAGTTAGGATGAAATAAAACTAGCCTTGTTTGATGCTCGGGAAATATCAGGACACCCGAGTTATTATAGCAGATAAAAATCATACAATTCAAATATATCCTAGTCAATACCAAGCCATTTTATTTTCCAACTAGGCGTAGACGCCCCAAGACTCAACGTAGTAAGTTGGTCGGGTGTACTTTTTCAATGCAGTTCTGGATCTTACCCCACATACCCGAGGCTATCCTAGGCTAGAGGGGTGTGTGCTCTGAGATGCATAACCCTCAACTATACCATGATGCCTACTTCAATATTACATGTCAATGGTTTTTATGTCTTATATCTATGCTACTAGAATGCTCATTTAGTGAATGCATGTAGTACAATACAGTTATTAGTGTGGCACTGAGCTCGTAAGCTCAGTGTTCGAAATGTGTTTTCGTGTATAGGTTCTTAGAAGACTGTCGTGGAGCGTTACCGTCATCAGACATTGAGATCAGCCGAGGCTTTAGAGTACGCTTTGATTTATGTTAGAGGGCATGTACTATTATAGACCTTTTTGTATTCAGTTCTAACTCTATTTTGATTTAAACTTTGTGTATTTATTTTGGATGGTTTGGGAGCTCTCTTGTACTTGTAAATTTGGAGTTACTACTATTTTATTTTGTGTATGGATTTTTATATATAATGATTTACAATTGTTTTTAAAAAAAAATTGGGTTAGCCACCTCGGTGATCCTATGTGGCACTTTAGTCTTTAGATCTTCTAGTTGAACTGGATTAGAAACTTTGAATTTTTATCATCCTATTGAATCCATATCACTTTCGGCTTCTGGTTGTAAAAGCTCTCCTTTAATCCAGACAAAAAAATCAAATCAGAAGAAAACCTATTCTCCTTAAACAATAAACCAAAAATCACATTATCTGATAAGATGTCCATATGAACCTTCTCTAACTCAACTCTAATTTCCTTAACTTTCAAAGGCTGACTCCTGAACTTAGAGACAATAAATTCTTAGAGCACCAACTTCAAGCTTTTGAGCTTATAAAACACCAAGCCATACGATCAACAACCCTCAAATAGATTTTTAACTATCACAATTAATCTTTAGAAAATAATAATACTTTACCTATAAGTTAAATTTTTTGAAAGGCTTTGAAGATAACTTCATTTACCTTTCCATCCAAACCACGCTAGGGCAATGGTTTGAGGGAGCATGAGCCAACGATTCAACTGAGGTATGATAACAAACCTTAAACTACAAAGTGGTGACCAATACTCTGTTTAGTTTCTAAGAAGTGAAAGAAACCTCTTGCCGATTGGACAAAGTGAAGTTGTAACATCTTAAATTTTAGGAACTCTCAAGAGTTGAAGGGCTTGAGGGGTAGTTTACCCCAAAATTAGGTTGATAATAAAATCTCACTCATTATTTCTCTATTTTTTCCTTTCCAATCGTGCAAACTTCCCTTAAAATTTTCCTCCATTTCTTTTTATTTTTCTCCCATCTATTCTTGTGCATTTTCTCCGATTGATCTCCATTTCGACCGCCATTACTCTTACCACTGACGTTATCATACTCTTCTCATCGTCATTGTTCGTTCGGTGGTCTCGGTGTGTTAATTGGCATTGACGTTATCATTGTTGGAGAAGGTAAAGTTTTGAGTTTTAAACAAAAGCAGTTTCATCGTGCACCACCATAAATCGACCTCGATAAGTGGTTCCTTGGGCTTTAAAATAATTTTATAGAAATTTTGGTTGGAATCCCATCACCGGATGAGCCTCAACGCACTCCCACTCACTCTCGTACGCGTATCGGACTGTCCTAGACATTTTTAAATTCAGAATCGGCTGAATCCATTTGACCTTGAATCAAACTTTGAACTGATCAGCCCGTTGATTGACTGACCCATTGAACATTGACGTTAATCGTTACTTTTTTCAAAGACCACTCCCTTTGTGTTTTTCGACGTCCTTAGTTGTTTTGCAAATTCTGACCTAAAGCCTTGTTTTACATCATTTACCTCTCAAATTCATAATTATGTTAAATAAATTGTCATATTTTGGATTCATTTTCTAATGTTTTTTTTGAAGGTGATCACGTTCTCCGCATTGTTCTCCGATAGATCTTAATCGTCCTCGCTCAACTCAGTTGATTCCGCTCACTCTCAAGATATGCGTATTATTTAGTGACTTTATAATATATTTCTATTTAAGATTATAGTTTTCGTACTCATAGAGTGTTATTTTTTAAGTCCCCAGTCGTAAGACCTAGTACAACCGACCATGGGAAGCGTAAGACTTAGCCGGTATTATTTTTGTCTGGGATTTATTCCCGATCTGTTATGTATGAGATTTATTCTCTAATCTATTCTGTATGAGATTATTCACCGATCTATTCTGTATGGGATTTATTCCCTGATTTTTTTGTGTGGGAGTTATTCTCTGCTCTGTTTCTGTTTGGGATCCTCATTTAAGGGCTAAATCCCCATTCTATTTTTGTTTCTGTTTGGGATCCTTTTCGGAGAGAACATCTTCATTTTGTTGTCTGTGGCGGAATGTAAAGTTGTGTGACATTGATGTTACATTCTGAAGATTAAATTCTGATTTACTGTTACACTTTATTTGTGTTGTATTATATATACGTTAGCTATGGTATTTGCTTTACTTTAGATAACAAATTGGGCTTCGTAACTCACTTTCTAGTTTTTGTCTTTCTAGATTACTTAGACTTTTAGGATTTACAACTGGTACTTGGTGGATCGTTAGTAGTCATTTTATTTCAGACATCGTATGGATGTTTTCTTTTCAAACTTTATGTTATTTGTTTTCCGTTGATTTTATATATATTTTATGAGATTTGGGATATTAAATTACTTTATTGGTTTTGGATTTGAAACTTGTGGTATATTTTATATATTATGAACTCCTGGATTTTGACGGTTTAATGGCGATGCATGTTAAGACATGACATTTCTTAATTTATGTTCAATCAAACGTTGTTATGGTCTTCGAGATTCGGCTATAACTATAATATCCTAAAATCGGGTCTGGTAGTTGGGGTCGGTTTCAGGTCGATTTTCAGATTTCCAATAAAAAGGAAGAAAATTTCTTAAATTTATATTTTGGTTTTAAAAATATTTTGGAAATGTTTTAAGTGATTTTAGATGATTAATTTTAAGTATGAAAGTTTAATTAAATGAATTGGTGATCGAATTTAAGGAATTGGAAATTATAATTTCGTTGATCATTTTGTAAATTTTTACAATGTGCAAAGTCTATGAAGCAATTATCCAAGGCTTGTGTTTAGAGTTTTCCCTCTTAAATTAAAATGTTTTAATTTTCCCCTTTTACCATTTTCCATATAAGTTCTTTTTAATCTAAATTATATTTCCTTAATTACTTGTTTTCATTCACGTGTTTTTCGTTTCCTTCAAAATTTGCATTTTGGTAACTTTCCATAACTTCCTCCATTTCTCTCATTTTCTCCCAAACAAGTTGATCAATTTTCTCTTTTTCTTATTGATTTCTAAATTCATTTATCTTAATCTTGATTTTAATTCTCAAGCTTCTATTCTCTTCCTTTCTTGTTTTTAAAGCTTGATCATAATGGAGTTCCATTGATGATCTCAATTTCAATCTATTTTCTAGCAAAATAAGGATATTTTCCTTGGTTTTCTTTCAAGCTTCGAGGGCAAGTGACTAAGTGTTAATGATTCTATTGAATTGTTGGTTTAATTGAAAGGATTTCTAAGATTCTAATTGATTTTCGGAGCTAATTAATGTACTGATCTCTTGAATTGATTTTGAGGTTTTCTTAATGAAATTGAGTTGTTTTGGAGTGATTATAATCATATTAAATCAGTTTTCAACTGCAAATGATTTGGATATTGATTTCTTGAAAATAATGTCAATTTTCGGTATTTTTGGGAATCCAAGATTTAGGTTTGTAGACGTTGTTTTGTGCAGTTCTAGATCAGTTAGATGTTGATTATGGTTTGGTTTATCATCTTTTAGCGTGGAGATTCATGCATTTTAGTTTAGACATTCCGGAGTGATTTTTCGGTAAGTGTTTTGGTGTTTTCGGCGTTTGCGTTCTGTTTTGGAATTAAAGGATTTTCCTTTGTTTTAGATTAGATTTTGATGTGTTAATTTTATTTTCAAGGTTCTTATTATGTTGTTGGTTGAGGAAACTTGGTGCTTTGAGTTTGGTGAACGTGAGATAGTGTTTGAAAGCATTTCTGATTTTCGGACAATAAAGTGAGTGGCTCCCATTCTTAGAAAATGAACATGGTTAAAGGTTGAGGTTGTATAGCGTTGCATTGTAATTACAATATATGTATATTGTGTTATTTGGTTAATTACGATGATGGAATATGAATTATGTAGATTTACATATGATGCCACTTACGTTGGAAATGAGAATGTGAATTGTGAATGTGATGTGTTGCAAATGATGCATAGGATTTTGGAAATAGTTTTATGAAAATCTATATATATTCTGAATGTGAATTGGATGAGCTGAACTTTCTCACTGTCCAAATATGTGGGTTGATCATGACAACCAATTCGTAAGCGTGTTTCAAAGTGTATTTGAATTGATATGTGAAAATTATGCATCATTGAATACCCCTCTTGGTGAATTGGATTAATTGACTATTGTTCTTAATATGACTTTTGGATATGAAAGGTATGCCTAGGAAAGAGTACTCTATGTGTTTTGTATTAGTGTGTGATTTGGGATTATATGGGGTTTAGATGGTACATTGAGCTTTGCTCTGAAAAGATATGGGGTAAGGTTAGATGTTGAGTTTACTTTGTCATTTGTGGTTTTGGATCTTTTTGAGTCCGTTAGCAAAATGAGAGTTGTATGGAGTCTGGTTATCCAATGAGTGAGTTGTTTTTCCGAAAAAAAGCCATTGATCTTAAAAATGGAAAAATATGTGTGATTGCGTGACTTGTCAATGAAGGTAATTGTGCATGTGTGCTTGTGATTACTTTTGAACTATATGGTTCTTTGATGTTTGTTTAATCTAGAAATCAAGTGATTTGGAAAATATTATCTGGTCATTCAAGTATGAGATGTTGAATTATATGTGTGGAGTAAGGAACAAGTTAATATGAACATATAGGATTGATCTTTATCTTGGTTATGTGCATTGCTTTGAATGTTAGTCATTCACTGGGCTTTATAAGATCACACTCGCTCTTAACATTTTTCAGAGGATTAGAGTCAAGTTTGGAGGCGAGGATCTTGGCATCTGTGTGATCAAGCAAGGCTAAGGCATAAAGCTTTACGTATGTGGTTTTTGAAAACTTTGTGTAGCAATTTAGGGATGTTTGGGACTTAACCTATTATTCACTTTGTTGGATTTATAATTGGATTTTGGTTTGTAATAAGTGGATTTATGTTTGGGATTTGATGTTGTTTTGATTTGTTGACATTGGATTTATAAGTATGAACTTGTTGCTTGACGCATGAAATTACTCAAATGTTGATTTAGACCCTATAAAAGTGTTTGGAGTGTTTAGCTAAGTGTAACTTGGTAAACTAAGCGTGTTAGACTCTTAGGTTGCATGAAACGACCTTAAATGCCAAAAATGAGTAGACGACTGTGCTTGAAATGAACTTTTATGCAATTGTTGACTTTTGGTGCCAAATCCTTGATTAATGTGTTGACTTGTATTATAAAGCATGATACACCTTTGTTTTGACATGTATGAAGTGGTTGAATAGTGTCCAAGCATGTTCCTAGTCCATGATTACTTTTATGTGGGTGATTAGTTGACCAAATATGCATGTTCATAGCAAAACTGTAGTTTTCCAGAAAAAAGATCGATCCATTTGGGGAAAAGATTGATCCCAAACTTTCTATTTTGCAAAGGATCGATCCTTTTCAAAAGGATCGATCCCTCGTGAAAAAGATTTCGATTCCTTTCAAGAAAATATTGATTCCTTCACTGTTTTGCTCGATAAAAAAGGTGAAATTACATTCATTAAAGGTCTGAAGTATTCTTAAGTTCTAATTTGACCCCCGAATGATTATGTGAGTTCAAATTAACCCAGAAATTGATTTGTTTAATTACTTAAACTCTTAAATTGGAATTTAATGAGATTTGAGTGATCAATTGTTTAACACACTTAATTACATAATGGAACCTTCATTCGCATGTTACTGTTTGGTACATAAGTTTTGTATATTTATGTTTAGGTCCCTAACCTTGTATGATCAATTGAGTGATTGTTTGATGCCCAATTGGTATGAAATTTTGCGTGATGCTTCATTATGACATTGTTTAACATGTAGTAACCTTAATTGGGTGATTGGACTTGTTGATTTATTATGTGATGTGAAATGACCAAAATACCCCTAAACGTTTAGATGTAATGTTTGCATGTTTAATTGGGATTCAATTGCATGTTAGTTACATTGAACATTGTATGTGTTGAATAATAAGATTTTTTTATTTTTTTGCTTCCATGAAATGTGCGTAATGTAGTTCCTGATCTATCCAACGCGATTAGAACCTAATGTATGCTCATGTATCCGGCTCGGACTCCTGTACCGAGTATGGGGGTGTTACGGTATTGTCCAGGCCGGTCTAAGGGGTTACAAAATCACAGATCCCTAAATGCATGACCCACAAGGCCTATTAAACGTAAACATTGATTGAACTCATCCATCTCATTAGCCAAAACGTAATTCACAGCCTCAAAGCTCTTCTTCATCTTGAAAATCACATTAAAATCACCAACCACAAGTCAAGGAACATCACCAATACTAGCCTTGAGGTCAACCAAATGATTCCACAAGTATTTCCCATCACTACCCGAGTTTCTGTCATAGATCTCAGTAACAAAAATACTTAAACTACCAATACGCACCAAGCAAGTAAGACATTGATTAGACATAACCACCTAAGTATCCAAAAAAATGATCCTTGTACAAAAATCAAATTCTACCATTGTTAGCAAAATTGTAATTATAAAAGCCTTTCTAACCCCTAAACCATCTATCCCGGATAACCTGCTTATTATTCTCTTTAACCCTTGTCTCAAACAAATAAACTAAATCAACATTAAGAAAAGTAATCCTACGCGTAACACTAACCTATTTTTGAGGGTCATTATGCCCTTTATTATTCCGAAACAACAAATCATGAGGGGGAAGAAGACTACCAACATCATGCTTCTTATCCTTCTTATTTTCTTTCTCCCATTCTTCAACCCCTCCATCACAGCAGTCACTTCCTCTGTAGCTTCTCTAGTCTTCCTAGGCTCCTCCTCACTTATCGAGGCCAGCACATCAAATGGAATATCCCCTGATCCATTAAAAATCGTTGAAGCCATTTCAATACCGACATTAGTTCCCTCTTCCACCATTTCTACTTTGCCTTTAGTAATAACATCCACAAAATACACCACAACAATATTAGAATCAGACGCTTCACAAGCCACCTGCTTTGGTGCTTATGTTTTCAACTTCTCACAAAACTTATCGTCGTGATCACACCAAAATAAAAACATCACAGAGGAAGTCAAGACTTCTCCACAACTACTGAGGTCAATGAGCCATCACTTAACTAAACATGAATGAAGTGAGGTACATACAGATTTGTAGCAACCTCGACACAAACCTTCGCAAAGGTTAGCTTCTCCATGCTCGCAGTACATCCATCATATACAATGGTGTTCCCAATGCACTAGTAATGTAACTCAACTCAACCTTAGTGTATAATTCCAAAGGAACCTTACAAAGATGTACCCACACTGACAGCTTCTCCATTCTAAATTTCAGAGACATTAAACCCGACTCTTATTTCTAAGGATAATTGGTTTATTAAGAATATGCCAAGGACCACTAGAAAGAATCCAATCACAAGTCTCAACACTCGAGAATTGAAACAGGAAGAGATTATCCTCGTCCAATTTAATATCAGTTTTCCCAAATTTATTCCAAAGAAGGTTAACTAACCTTTTAAGAGAACTGATGATCGACGGTTGTCCCAAAAATTGCACCACCATCGAGTTTTGCTACACACTAGTTCATTAAAAACTTTCGCCGACGGCTTAACCACTAGATCCCCATCCTTGACCTAGAAGGAGGAAATTTCATCGATTGCTTCTCCCCAGCCGAGAACAATTTCCTCCAGTTTAATTGACTCAATCCCGATTAGAAACAAAACAACGAGAGACCCGCTCTCAAAAACTTTTTAGAAAACTCATGAGATTAAATTCCATTTGATTAAATTTTAAGGAGCAGCAATATGGATTTTAGAAATTAAGTTGATAAAAGTTGAATTTTTATCACTGTGAAACTTAAGTTTAAATTTTAGTATACTTAAATATTAAATAGGAATTTTTAGTTTACATTTATTATTAATTAATTCTCATAAAGTCATTTTAATATTAGTAGGAATGTATTCTAATTACTATGTGTTTATGCTTTATAAAATTTATTATAGTCTGATAGTTAATTAAATATAACAAAAGAACTTTTGATCATAGACCACCAATGATATTGTATATTCATTCGATTATTTAGATAATCTCACATCATTACTGGTTGTATATCTCATAAATGCCACTAGGGTTAAGTATTAAGTAAATGTCATAAAGATCATAATATTAAGTACCACACATAATTTAATAATCGATCATATATATGACTGTTAGTTAAATATTCTCGAATGTCTGTAGTGTTTTCTTGAATGCTACTAGAGATAGAACTAGAATCAAATATTTTGATCGAATAATTTCAATATGTTATAATGTCTATGTTATTAATTTTTTTTAAAACTAATGTAATTAAGTAAAGCACATAACATCTTGGTATGAGTATCAACATTAGCATTCATGGTGTTTTTTGTTGTTAGTTCGAGTGCTTAGCAATTCCATGAAGATGGTCTCTTAATCAATGGCTTCCTTTGTTTGTCCTCTTCCAAGGATATCATCCCCAAGTGTGATGGATCCTCTAGCATCATTTTCGCCTCCAAATATCCAGCTATTGACCATGTCTGACACTTCCTCGCTTGTTTACCGATGAATCTCCCGAGTTCTCCATCGTAATATTCCGGCCAGCCGTCTTTCAACAAACGTGTCTCGGCAAGATCAATCGCCTGTCTTGCGATTTGCGGCCTTCCGGTTTTGATGCAAGCACCCTTTAGAAACCACAGAAGCACTGCATACCAAACAGTGGAAAATTGCAAGATGAAAAAGGAAGGTTTATGATCATAGAATTGAATATTACAGCATAGTTAGTTATGCAAATAAAATGATCAATCAAGTTCATGACTGTTATACATCACAGAAAATGTTAAGACAAAGATGACCCTTTCTTGATTAGAGAAGTAAAGTCATACCTGGCCAAGATCCTCCATTGTGATAACTCCATCTCGTGTTCTTCGGATCGCAACCGGTGATAATTCTCCATTCATGACTTTCAATTGCAGGATAAGATATTTTCAAAGGCATTTCTCCAACAAGCTCATCCCACCGGGCTTCAATAAGATCCATTATAGCCATTGATTGTTCAGGCGTTGCAAGCGAAGATAGAATCGCTATACAGTTGCCCAAACAAAACCATAGGAAATCCATCCTTGCAGGATTGACATTCCGGATGAAGTATCTGTAAATATCATGGATGACATTAAACTTATTTACTGCAGTATGAGAATACTCAGTTTTATCTGTAAATATCATTTAGTTGCTGAAAGTCGAGCCAAAAGTAACTACGCATGTGATAATTCAAGGCATGCACACGCTTCTCAATTCGTTCAATGCAGTATTTTCCTTCGCCATCATGCTTCAGCATCACTAATGCACACCGCAAAGCCATATAGAAAAGGGCTTGAATTTCAATAGGATAACCATAAACATCCTGTAAAATAAGTGTTTGATACTTTTAATTTCTCAAATGCTTTGCATATATCTCGCATTAAAATTAACTACAAGACTGGAAAGGGAACCAATGCACAAATAGAGAGAAAGATTACAAGTAGAAGGTTTGGTTACCATTCTTCGATCGATCATACAGCATCCGTCGTCACAGAGCAGTGTCGGGAATGTATCGAAGCCTTCTGCTAGACACAGCATAAGTATAAGCCTTATCCCTTTCTGACACTCGGGTCTCTCAGCTAGAGACAAATCCCCGGTCGATTTTGTATATGCACGGAGCAGAATGATCCACCAGAATCCAGAGTCAACTGGAGCAACTCTTCCAATGGCTTTCTCTCCAAAATCTGCAACGATCGTGTCCAGTTTACGTACAGGGTCATGAAGAACTTCAAAGCTAGCTGGCATTACACCTTCTCCTAGCTTGAATCTATCTATTTTTTCTCCCACCCTTGAAGTTGTAGAGTCTTCAAGAGGAAGTTCTTAACTATCTGAGGCTCTCCATTCATCCGAAAAGCCAAAGCACTGGGTACAAAATCTCTTACAAAAACGTGAAACAAAACAACAAGCAGACGATCCGATGAATTTTCACTATCATAACTCAACAGATTGTAATAGATTTTAAGCATTAAAAATAATTAAAGCTAGCTGGCATTACACCTTCTCCTAGCTTGAATCTATCTATTTTTTCTCCCACCCTTGAAGTTGTAGAGTCTTCAAGAGGAAGTTCTTAACTATCTGAGGCTCTCCATTCATCCGAAAAGCCAAAGCACTGGGTACAAATCTCTTACAAACGTGAAACAAAACAACAAGCAACGATCCGATGAATTTTCACTATCATAACTCAACAGATTGTAATAGATTTTAAGCATTAAAAATAATTAAAAATATTTCAAATTCTCCTTGATTTTATACATATGCAATAAGGATGTCAATATTGCTGTCTGATGAGAACTTTACTGTTGAAATTATTAAAATGGTTTTCAAGTTTGGTAACCAACTTTGAAAAAATGGTTTTCAAAGTTTGGTAAATGTTTCTTTAAAAATAGTTTTCAAAGTTTGGTAAATGTTTCTTTGAAAAATAATTTTTCAAAGTTTGGTAGATGTTTGTTGAAAAATGATAATGGGATAATCACAATTAATCCCTAGGCTTTAGGGTTTTACAGATTAAGTCCTTAAGTTTTCAACTATAAATACCCTAGCTCATTTAGCTTCAAAACCATCACAAAAATCATTTCTTTCTCCCAACTAGAGAGTTTTCTTGTGAGTAGTGAGTGTTTTGTAAACCCTGTAAATTTTCTCTCTAGTAAAAATATGCAGCAGTCCGGAGACGTTACACAATTGGCTGAACTCCGTTATCAATTTCGGGTATTATTTTTCAGCTTTTATTTTGCATTCTCACTAATCTGGTTATAGGGAAATTACTTGTACTTGGTTTATTTCCAAACAACTGGTATCAGAGCTTTTGGGTTGTGAATTTTATCAATTTTTGCGGAGGTTACTATTCGGGTTACTATTTACGTGAATAGTGAATTTCGTGAATACTGAAATTCGGTCGGCGATACGAGTTTGTCGACGGAGGTGTTCTAATACACGGCGGTTCGCAAAAATTGTCAGAAACGATCCAAACAAAGTCAGATTCGAGTGGGAGCGATGGCTGCAGACGAAGGGAAGGTGAAAATTGAAAAGTTCGATGGTGCGGACTTTGGATTTTGGAAGATGCAAATGAAGATTTTCTATACCAGAAAAATCTATATCAACCCCTCTCAGGAAAACACCAGAGGGCATGAAGAATGAAGACTGGGCTCTTCTCGACAGACAAGCCCTTGGAGTTATCCGACTGACGTTATCCCAATGTTGCTTTCAACATAGCAAAGGAAAGACCACGGCGGGTCTTATTATATTATTATTTATTATTATTATTATTATTATGCCCCTTTTATTATTATTATTATTATTATTATTAGTTATTATTTTTTTAGTTATTATTAATTTTTATTTTTTAGGTCCAAACGAAGTCCAGTAAGGCCCAGTAGGAAACCCAATCGGGTTTGGGCCTGACCCAACCCTAACTCGATTAGGGTTTCATGTCTAGCTAGCAGGAGGGCATCGCCCTGACCCAACCCTAACTCGATTAGGGTTTCATGTCTAGCTAGCAGGAGGGCATCGTTTTAGTTATTATTAATTTTTATTTTTTAGGTCCAAACGAAGTCCAGTAAGGCCCAGTAGGAAACCCAATCGGGTTTGGGCCTGACCCAACCCTAACTCGATTAGGGTTTCATGTCTAGCTAGCAGGAGGGCATCGCACGGTCAGGGAAGTTAAGAGCCAAGCACGTGAAACGACCGGTTGAGATCCCTGGGATTGAACCATCCCGGGATGACCGGTTGCATGAACGGCCCGATAATAGCGGGAACAGCCTGTTGAGGGCGGAAATAACGAGCATCGGTGGTGGGGTATAAATACCCCACAAAATCTGGCAATCGAAAAACACAAGAACACAACAACGGAGAAACGGGCAACACAAACGCCGTAGCCATCAAAATACCAAGGGAACGAATCGTATATGGTACAAATAAAACCATCGAGTGAAAAATACTAAACACAAAAACACAAAAAAACAACCAAAGCAACACAACCGCAAAGAAACAATCAACCTGACGGTCATCGGGAAACGACGAAGAAACGACGAAAAGGTAAAACCCGAAACCTTGGCTTCGGTTTTGAGACATTGAGAGGATGCTTTGAGGGAAGTTTGATTTTTCGGCCACCTGAGGTGGTGGACAGAGCGACGGATCGGACAACAGAGGAGGTCGTCGGAGGTTGCCAGCCTTCGGCAGATGGTCTTAGGGGAGAGCTTTTGAGAGAGGTTGAGGATTTTTTTTTTGTTTGGTTAAAAATGATGTTTTTTTTTGTTTTTTGGCTATTTATAGCCAAGGGACCTGTGTGTAATTAGGGGATAGTTAAATCTTTCCGCGTCCCTCAACTTTTGAACTGTAATTCATTTTGGTCACCTATTTCAATTGTCTCTGAATTTTCAATTTATTCAATTTAATCCCTGTTTACATTTCTTATAGTTTGCAAATTGGCCCCCTAACTTTTTATTTTTCTCTTGCAGCTTATTTTTAGTATCAATTCAACCCATCAATTCCAATTTATTACAATTTGGTTCTTTAAATTTTTAGTTATTTATTTTTTTTCTTTTTTAGTATTTTTATTATTATTTTTACTTCTTATTATTTTTATTTTATTACTTTTAAAATTTAACATTTATTTCTTTTGATTTATTTAATATTTTTTCATTTTTTTTTCCTTTGATTTATTTTTATTTTTATTTTATTTTATTTTTCCTTTGATTTAGTTAATATTTATTTATTATTTCTTATCTAATATTTTTTACTTTTAGGGATACTTTCAACCAATCAAAGGTAAGTAAATTGAATCGAATTTTTAAATTTTATTTTTTCGCAATTAAGACAACCGATAAATTAATTGGTACCGAAAGGGTAGTACAAGGGTGTTAATCCTTCCTTGACTGTAACGACTCTCGAATCCTACATATTATGGTAAGACACAGATAAGGTAAGATGGTGTCCGATCAACCTAAATAATGTTTTTTAAATGATCGATGGCGGCTCTAACATTTTTTTCAAGTCAAAACCCAATTTCAGACCCACCCGAAAGACGGTTGCGACACTACCAATCATCAGTATGTAAGGATTTGGAAATGCACATCACGAATATATAAGGAGTTGGAAATGTACATTACAAAAATTACTGAATTATACTTGACTAGAGGGAAAATTGAAGAAAAACAGATTAAGATGCATGGCAAGAAGAACCAAAAAGCGTATGGCAAAAGAAACATCTTAAATCAAGCCAATTTAAAACAGATAGATACTGGGCCAAAACATCACAGAAACAAATCAAAACACCCAGAGCTTCATATAAATTAGAAGGAAAGAAAAAACAAACATTTAAGGAAGCAATAATGTGGGAAAAGTGAAATCTCAGGCAAATCCCAAGAGAGAAGAATGAATGAATATTTCGCCGGAAAATGGTCGGTAAAAGAAAACCAAATAGAGGGAAAACAGAAGAAAAAGGAAAGAAATGTGTGAAGCGGTGATACTTATAAAGGGAAAGAAAAGACTACTTGAGAACCAAAACAATAAAAAAAATTATGTATTTTTTTATTAATATATTTTAGATTTTTTATGTATTTTTTTATTAAAACATATTTTCATCCTCCTAAAATTTAAGTTCAAATTCGCTACTAACATAAAATCTGTCCCTTTCTATGACACTTTGATGAAGACACATTTAGTTAATCACACTTTTTAAAAAAAATTCTAAAATTAAAAATAAATTGTTTAACAATTTAAATTATTGAAAAATGATTTAAGATATATGAATTTTTGTAAATGAAGTTTAAAGATTTAGGTATTTAAAGTTCTCTGTTTATAAAACATATACATATACCAGACTTGGTTGTCAGATATCGTAAAACATGTTGAGTATTCGAGGATAGGAATTTTCACAAGCTGCCTGTCCCTGTCTTCATGTTTTTGGTCAGGGATCGAACTCCATAATCTCAAGCCATTTAGGGTTGCACGTGATCGTTAAGAACAAATCCAGCGGATCAGCCCATGGAACGATTGCTATGGATTTAGGGTTGCATGTGATTTGTTAAGAACAAACCTAGCGGATCAGCCCATATATCGTGGATTGCAGTTACAGAAGAAGACAGGACAATCCTTTTTTCCAACAGGGGTTTTATCTTCCAACCCACTTACGATGGCTGTCCTTAATTTAGATTGATTTCTCAATACTAGCCTGTCTATTCTTTCAGATTCCATACTTGTCACAAATGAATTGTTGAGTCAATCCTCCTAACGTATGACCCTCGTTATTACAAAACTCAAGACAGGTATTGACACTGGGTCAATTTATTTATGCTTCAGCCAAATTGTCTCAGCTTCTCATACATCATAGCAGTGTGATATCTATCTTCAACACATTGGTATAATAATGAATATTGCATTACAATGAAACTTGAAAGTTGTTGATGGAAATGTAAGATTGTGATGATTATAAGTAATTCATTTCATCTTATTTAGATATAGAATTGTAGTTGTCGTTTTATGAAAGAGATGAATCAAGGTGATGAGCTGAAGAAAACAATTAATAGTGAGAAGCTCATAGAGCGATAGGGGAGAGCCCCTTTCTCCAACCATGCATGAAGACATATATATTATCTCTTAATATTGGTGTCAGATCTACTATTATGATAGTTATCCATAAATGAATAGAACTAATAAACCAAACTATTAGTAGATCACATGAATATCTCAGCACTAATCATGTCAAGAATTAAAGTTAAAGTTGATCGAAAGATATAAAATTCTAAATGTTTTGAGAAACTTCAAATAAATGACAATGAAAGTATAATTTAGTATGACATGTATAAATATTTCATTGATGAAATCCGAAAGAGGTATACCAAATATAATTCAGTTCAATAATACAAGCAGATCATTGTTGCATTCTTGTACGACAACATCTCATCATGCAATTAGGGACGGAAAACGAGCGGGGCGGATAAGAATATCCCTTCCCCATCTCCATACTCACCTACCCACCACTCATGAAGGACAAAATTTTTAAATTCACACTCGCCTACGTGAGTACATTCTCAAATCAACCTCTACACCCATTACCCAACTAGATACCCACCATCCATCTCGTACATATATACCTACCCGTCATATGAGATAAAAAAATGATCTTCAATTCTAAAAATGTTTATACCCTAACATTTGATTAAATTACAAGTCATATCCCATAAAATTTTAAGATTTATAAAATAGTCTTTAATATTATACTTAAAATCATAATTGTCCAAAATTTATATGGTGACGGGCGGATGTGGGGCAGGCGGACGCGGGGCGAGTAAGGTCTCAAACCCATCATCTGCCCACTACTCGTGGCGAGTATGACTTTTTATATCCACATCCGCCCACTACTCACTAAACTTATACTCATCCCCGCTCCAATTGATGTGAATATGATTCGAAATCTATAAAATTGTACATGTCCGCCATCCCAAAATGTAATAATAGATTCATTTTAGAACATGAAATTTACTCGAGTTTCTGACTCAGAAGAATTATTGAAAAAGTTTGGAAGTGTCGGCTCGACTCATTGAAAAAAGAAGCAGAAGCTAGGTTCACTGTATTTTTTCCTTGAAATACCTACCATTGCAATTTCTGGGGTTTCTAAGTCAAGAATACTATATTCTGGTAAAAAAATGTTTTTAGTGTTTAAAGGATTTATGGCGCAATAGATCGGATTTGGTGGTTTTGAAGTTTTTAAATCAGAAATATTTGATGATTAATATTTTGCAAATTAAATTAAATTAAATTTTAAAAATAAATCCAAATGTCATCTTTTCATTGGTCCTCTGTTTGAAGCAAGACTGTTGAGGAAAGAAATGACTCAAGAAATGAAAATTAATTTCAAGGACTACTGTGGTAAAAGAATCAGGGACTAAAGTGGGAAAAGGAGGAATTCAAGGATTAAATTTAATTTTTTTATTAATATGAAGTAAATACAAAGTAGTATTTATTTGAAGATAACTCTCAACCATTTAACATTGAATGCTCATATACTAATATTTCTAATGCTCAAAACCAAGATCTAAAGGAATAATAATAATTCATTTTTCTATTGATTTCGGATGTTTGCTTTTTGTATCACGTTTTTAATAAAAATCTTATTTTATTTAGAAAAAAAAAACATATCACCTCAAAATTTAGGTTCAAATTCGTGTTTTTATCTGAAGTCAATTGAAAGCTATTAATAAACTCTTCTAATGATGATAGATTAATCTAATTAGAATTTGCACTCAAAACGATTAAAAAATATTTTAATTAACGTGTAAGAGTTGAAAGACTTAGGATGCAATTAACCCATTGTTTTTAAAAAAATGCAACGCACGTGTGGTCCCAAGGGTGATTTAGCGTTGGACAAAGAGAATACAAACTGATAATTTAAGCTTAACTGTCCCCTCCTTTCATTTATTTCTCTCTTCATCTTTCCCTCTATTCTCAAATATAGAAACTTGGTGTTAAAGGAGTTAACTTTGTGAATGAATTTTCACACTTGAGACTTTTATAGGTAAAATTCATGATCATCTTCATGAAAAGCTCATATTTTTCATGTATGGAATGGTACTTAGAGTGAGATATATGATAAAGGAGGCCCAAGCATGTCTTTCATGTTTCATCCCTCATTAGATTTCAATTTCTGCATTCTTTACATGTTAGCCAAAGAGGGGAAGAAATATTCACAAGAAAAGGAAATGCCAAAGTGAATGAAGGTTGAGTGTGTTAGAAATTTAATGTTTGTGTACAAAAATAATAATCTGAAATACCTAATATGTTGGATAAATTTCAATATTTAATTGAAATTGATATGTTTATTTTTTGTGTGCACACAAAATAATGTTAAAAAATGTTAATGAGTATTTTATGATGTGAAGTATACATATTTTTTATATTCTTGAACTCACAAATATTAAAAATATAGTCTCTTTGTCACAACCCAAAATTTATAGAATTAATGTTAATAATTATATCGGTTAAATGTGGGGAATATTTTGACACTTTATTATAAATTTTAGAGCCATTTCAAATTTCAAAGAAATTTAGGGACTTAAATAAATATTAATATTAAACCAATTAGTATAGATTCTAAAAAACCCATATTCCCATTTTGTGCTCCTCTGAAAAGCTTCCCTTGAACCTTATAGCATCTTGAATCAAATTGTCACCATTCATCGACCTCCGGCCGACAGTGGCTTGTATTGCCACCACCACGACGTTCCTCGTGGTTCCTGATCAAGCTCCGACCCTCAAAGCATCCATAACGATCATCGTCGGTCAAATATCGGAGAAAGAAGTTGTGAGAAACCCATCTCTGTCCTCGTTCGTCGATCGCTGGTGAGCGTCACCACCGGTACCATCGTGACCACCGTCACATGTTAAGCAAAACCTGACTACCCTCGCTCTGTTTAGGGCTACCATTTGATGCTAATAAGCCTTTGAACTTTCATCGGAGAAACCTATTCACCATCATTACTTTTATTGATTTACGATCAATCCCGACCCCCGTTACCATCAACGCTGTTGTTGTTGGATTGCTCACCTCTTTCTTACCAAAACCCAACCGGGATCATCCCTTTTCACCATTGTTTTCTCCGTTCGCCGTTGGGGTAAGCTCTGGTTGCTTTATACTTTATTTTTCATCGATGTTTTGGCTGGTTTTTGGGGTTAACATGAGTTGATTATGGTGTTTGGTGCTTTTCTGGTAAATCGGTCATTGCCCCGTCCTTGTCGCACCTGCCGCCACGCGCCACCACCACGCGTGGGGCTTTCCGTCCACCGATTCTTCCAGAAGCTGAGTTAACTCGGACCAAGTTGACCTAGTAAACTCAGATCAAATTGACCTAGTTAACTCAGACCGGGTTGATCGAGTTAACTTAGACCGAGTCAACCCGTTGGCATGGATCGTTGACACGACTGTTGACCATTGACTTTGACTCGTTGACAGTTGACTTTGACCTGTTGACCATTAATTTTGACCAAAAGTCGACTTTTCTGGAAAAAAAAAACCTATTTTATGTTTTACGACATCCTGAGTCTGAATCCAAATTTCGTTTCACCAAATTCAAACCCAGTAAGCTATTTTTCGATGTTTTATCTCCCAATTTGATACGAAATTTCATATTTAAGTTATGTTTTTAACTTAAATTCGTTTGCTATGTATCCGAGACTTGATGGGATGTGGACTTAAAGTTCAAGGGCTATCGAATGGAGATATTTGATCGATTGATGTACACAGAAATTGAGGTAATAGATTATTAATATTTGCATGCTTTACGGACACGTCGATACTGATTATTGCATGAATGAATTTTATTAGACATTTTTGTATAGTTAATTATTTTAGGACTCGAGCTGGATTCAGTAAAAGTTTAGTAAACTATATAACACTTGAAGAATTCACATAAGAAATTGGAAGACCATTAAAAAGGAAAATTTCAAGTTCAATGATTAATCAATAAATCAATTGACATCAAGATCCATAATAACAAAAATAACCCTTGATAATCAATTTTTACCTCTGAAGTGGAAAAACATACTTAGAGTTATGTTCTTAAGAAAACGCCTGAAGACTAAACCAACCAAGGTATCAGTCATGTGTGAATGGATAGAAATGGTTGAATTATATGATAAGACTGAATCGAAAGAGAATGACTAGAATAACCCCGAGTACTGAAATGACCCAATTTAAGGAAATGTTTGTAGACAAGTTTTGAAAGTACCAGTGAAGCCTTAAATATTTTAATGACCCCTAAAGATTATGGAGACGACCTAAGTATGCAGTCATCTTGGAGACTGTTGCAATACATAAATAAAACACATACCATCAGAATACGTACAGTTCCTCAAGATCCGTTCAATAATTGTTCTAAAGATGATCAGTTTGACTAGTGTTGTCAGTATTAAAGCGTGAATATTCTTGAAGTGTATCGATTCAAGTGGTTGACATGTATCGCAGTGTTGGGATTTGTTTAGTTCAAGTTGACCCGATATCTTGATAAATCGACATGAATCTTGAAAATCGTAAATCATCATTTTACCTTATTCGATTAAGTTGCTAAGAATCCACTAGAAATCAAAGTGTCTGAAATACTCCTGATAGCCTAAATAATGGAATCACTCTGGTTATATCTGAAATTTATTATGATGTAAAGGTTCCTAAATACCTTTCTGATACACTTGAAATCTAAATGGTCATGAAGCATCAATTCCTGAATACCTGATTAAATTAATTTGTAATTGAACCCTTTTAATAGATACCTCGATCCTGAGATCCGATCAGTTTTACATAAGTTCATATTTTATATTCATGATAATTTTCAAGTGTATTAAAAAAATATGGATCCTCTAGTGTGTTCTCTATTGATAAAAAGTTTTCTCTGATTTATATAAATCACGGTTTCTGATATTTGGTTTTTGATTTCTGATACAAGGTACAATTAACTCCTGATTTATGATATACTGTCTGTTATCTAATCTATTTTATTGGGGTATTGTGTGGGTAGGTGTCTGAAGTCTCTGAAGTTCAGCTAGCTGATAAATCTTTCTATTCTGATTGTTCATATTGGACTCCTAGATCTTAGGGGTCTAGGGTAAGTCATTATGGATGCCTGTTCTGGGGTAATGCATTTGGTGTACGGTTAGAGGGAAACTCTATATTTTAAATAAAAACCCAACTTTTGTTTTCTAATATTACTGGTTCTATTGGAATTGTTTTATTGGGGTATTGATTCGGTAGGATTTTGAAGTCTCTGAGATTCAGCTAGCTGGTAAATCCTTTCTATTATGATCATTCATATTGGACTCTAGATCCTAGATGTTTAGGGTAAGTCTTATGGATGATGTCATGAGGAATTTCACATGGAGTATTCGGATGGGGGTACTACAATGATTTTAAAAAACATGTTTTACGAAATAACTACTAGTGTTTTAAAACAATGATTACATTTTATTCGGGTTTTGAGAGAACAAACTAGATGCATGCTTCAATCTCTTAAACTGGTCTTATAAACTTTTCCTCTGAACTACAAGCTTCTTGTCTGTTACTTGAAGAAATATTAGTGGAACCTCAGTTCATCTCGAAAACTTGTAGATGCTGAATCAATAAGAAAACTTTTAAGTTTGTCGTTTATCTACTTGTCATTCAGCATCATCTTGTAGTTATGTATTATTGAGCTTCCAAAATCTCACTCTTTTACTTATTATTTCATGTTAAAGAGTAGTGATAACTCCGTAAAAAGGTCACAATTTGGGACCTTTTAACTTAAGTTATTAAATGTCTAAGAGCTCATTTAGGACCATGTTGATGCATTTAGGAGCATATAGTTGCATGTGGTGGAATTCGATTTGTCGTAGAATTTTATTTTTAAAGCGGTTCTGCCTTATGGGAAAGGTGCTTGTCTAATGATGTGCAGGAATTGAGAGCAAGGAAAAGAGGAAAGGAAATGCCGTGACATAAGGAGACTGCTGAGAGAATGAAAATGCCGAGTTGGATTGGCATTTTGAGAACGAACATAGTGAAAAAAAGATATTTTTGAAGCCAACTGTCCCCTACTTTCACGTGACCTCTACCCGAGAAATCTGCCTCGAAGATCCACCTGGAGGGATCAATGATGCTACAGCCGATCCTGCTGACCGTGCCGCCTGCTATGCAGATCCTGTCTGTCCTTGAGCTTCTGCAGCGGGATTATACCGAGTACTCACTAGCAACCCAAGTTGGATCATAGACAGCTCTGTCCGATCCCCATGTGATTTAACCATGGTTTGGGGTATCCTAGGAATTTTAACACCAAGTCCTAGGGTTAATTTTCCCCTATAAATAGATGATGAAGCCACAATGAAGAAGACTTTGGTTCTACACCGTTTTGAGATTAAAAGTTAGAGAGAGAAGGTCTCACTTTTCTCTGTCAATTCTACTTGTCGTTGCATTTCTCCGTGACAAGCTTGAGGGAGTGGCGTTCTAGACGTCCGAGAGGATCTAGTTTGTTGGGGGCAGTTCGTGGTGGCCGAGGGAAGCTCCGGCAGTGCACGTCGAAGGCTTTTCCTCCTTCCCTTTGTTCTTTGCTTTTATATTTTATCATTTGGGTTGTAAGGAACATATAAACTTGCTTTGTGCTTGTTTTTCGAACCCTACCATGAACTAATCCTATTTGGTGGGAGTTCATTTTGGATATTTAAGTTTTATTTCAATGAATGGTTGTTTTTCTATGCTATAATCTGTTTTGTTTATAAATCTTAGTGCCTTAAGGTTGTAGGAGCTACGAGAGTAGTCATTCTTAAGAGCTTACTTAGGGTTTGAGAGAATATCTAAGTAGAACATCCTTAGTGTTCGAGAAAAACTAGGGAGGAACCACATAAGTAAGGGATTCTAGATAGTAACTAGGCATAATCCACCTTAGAGATAAGGCTAGGATTTTATTCGAATAAAAAGAGTTGTGCATGAACGATAGGTTAGATGTTAATGTTGCTGCAAAAAGGTATTGCCGAGACATATCCTGTTATCTGTACCAATAGGATCATTGCAAGGGTTTACGCCAACCGATTTTCCAAGGCATCTTCAATCTGTCGAGTCCCTTACTATAGATAACATAGGGCACCTTAGTAGACTCTGTCGAGCGGACAAGGCATAGAAGGAAGATTATTCTGATAAGTAGACTTAGGTTTTCCTAAGTGACTCCTATCACTAATTCCCATGGTAGCTTGTCGTGTGAGAAATACAAAGTCCTATCAATTAAATCATATATTTACATTTAATTTTGCCTTGAATTTCCATTTGTTTGCACTCAACATAATTCAATTTGCCGCGACATTTCCATCCACTTTGCTGCGACATATTCATTTTCTACCATACAACAACCATTATATTTCCACAACATCCATTTCATTTTGCCACAACATTATCATTTGTACATACCATCACTAACTTTACTTAAGGTGACAGAGTAAAGCGCTTTGACAAACTTGTTAAATTTCTTCCAATCCTTGTTGAGACGATACTCACTTATCACTGTATTACTTATTCGATTGTGTATACTTGCACATATATCCGCACTCATTTATAGTACTCACACAGCGCGAACAAGTTTTTGGTGCCGTTGTCGGGGATTGGCAACTGGAAGTTAAATTGTTTTGTCATAGCATTTTAATTTTACTTGTTTATTTTTCTTTTATATATAGTTTTACTTTTTATTTTCCTTATCTTTTTTTAGGTTTTTCCTGGTGTATGACCAAAGGACATCCTGACGAGCCATTGGAATCGGTTGAACCTGAGATTGAGAGGCTCTTTAGGAGAAGAAGACGTGCTCAACACGCAAATATGTATCAAATCGAAAATCAAGGTATTGGTCATGAGGAAGATCAGAATGCCGAGGCAAATCTAAATGCTGGGAATACATCCAGACCTCGTGCCATTCATGATAACTTAAACTCAATCTTAGATGACTTAAATCTTGGAATTGTGGCACCAGAAATTCAGGCAGCCCACTTCGAGCTCAAACTTGTCATGTTAAATATGCTAAATTCCATAGGGCAATTAGGGGGCATGCTAAATGAATATGCCAGATAGCATATTCGTAACTTCTTGGAGGTGTGTGATTCTTTTTGTCAACAAGGAGTGCACAAAGATGTTTTGAAGTTAAAGCTATTTCCATATTCTCTGTGTGACCTAGCAAGGGCTTGGTTGAGTGGTGTTCCAACGGGTTCAATAGAGTCGTGGATTGATCTATGCAAAAAATTTTGATGCGGTATAATTTTCCGAACATGAACACCCAACTGAGGAATGACATCACTTCTTTTCGTCAGGCTGATGACGAATCGATGTATAAGTGCTGGGATCCTTACAAATGATTGCTTTGCAAATGTTGAATCATGGTTTTCAAGATTGACACAAGTGTTGATGTTCTATAATAGAGTAAATGCACCCATGAGGATGATGCTAGATGCCTCAGCAAATGAGACATTACTTGACAAATCACCAGAAGAGGCATTTGACATTCTGGATAGGATTGCCACCAACGATTATCAATTTTCATCCACAAGGCTTGGACTTGGGCGCAAATCACATGGAGCTTTCGAGCTAGATTCTAAGGATACGGTGTCTGCCCAATTTGCTGCTATCACCAATATGTTGAAGAATTTGCAAAGACCAAGTGAGGTGAGAGAAGTAAAGGCATCCCATTCAACATGTTTATTATGTCATGACAATCATAATAAGAGTGAATGCCCGACCAATCAAGAATCCATCAATTATGTAGGCAACTTTAACTGAGGTAACAACAACCCCTATTTTAACACCAACAATCCTGGATGGCATCAACATCCAAACTTTTCATGGGGAAATCAAGGAACCAATAATACTCATCAACCAACTCTGCAGCATAATTTCAATGACTCCCAGGGTTTTCAATCAAATATGCCATGGAATAATTCTAACAAGGGAGGGCCATCTTCATCTAACACCAGTTCTTTGGAGACCATAATGCAAGAGTTCGTAGCAACAATGAGACAATGCTGCAAGACCATACGACATCCATCAAAAATCAAGGAGCCTTGCTTCAGAGCCACAGTTCGTCGCTGAGGGCGTTGGAGAGTTAGGTTGGTCAAATTATCGCGGCATTACAAGAACAATGACCAGGACATCTGCCGAGTGACACTGAAGTCACCAAACCTTATGGCAAAGAGCAATGCAGTGTGCTAACTCTCCGAAGTGGTACACAAATTAATGTTGAAGACAAGTTTAGGGGAAGACCGAAGGATAGTTCACCCCCTGTGACCGTGTAAGCTGATCAAGAAGTACTGGAAGAAGCACCAGTAGAAGAGGATAAGGATGAGGGTTCATCGAGTAAAGTGACTGAGGGAACAAACAAAAATTCTAGGATAAATTTTGTTCCCACCCCGTTAGTACAGGAAGTTAGACCCCAACCTCTTTTCCGCAAAGACTGAAGAAACATAACGAGGATATTTAATTCATAAAGTTTGTTGACATTTTGAGTCAACTTCAAATCAATGTTCATTTTCTGAAGGCTATGGAACAAATACCGACATATGCTAAATTCCTTAAAGAGAATGTTACCAAGAAAAGAAAGGCTGAATAGTATGAGACAATTGCCACAGCAAAAGAATTTTGCTCTTCTTTAAGCAAGCTACCACCAAAGAGATATGATTCGGGCAGTTTCATCATTCCATGTTCGATAGGAGACAAATTTGTTGGGAAGGCACTATGTGACCTTGGCTCAAGCGTGAACTTGATGCCTAAGTCAATTTTCGTGAAGCCTGGGATAGGAAATGCAAGACCCACCTCTGTCATTTTGCAATTAGCCGATCGATCACATGTTCGTCCTAAAGGGCGAATCGAAGATGTCATTATGCGGGTTGACAAATTTGTTTTTCCAGTCGATTTTCTGATTCTGGACTGTGAGGTCGATGCCACAACACCCATAATCTCGGGGAGACCCTTCCTACTACTGGTCGTATTCTCATCGACTACGAGAGGGCGAGCTAACCATGAGAGTGGCCGATCAATGTGTCACTGTGAATGTCTTCCAATCTCTCAAATACATGGATGATTCTGAAGAATGCCAGAGCATTTTAGATGTGGATACATAATAACAAGATAAGTAGAACAATTTTGCCATGACAATTTCATTCAGTTGGATACTAATGAGAGCCTACTGGAAAACTTAAAGGTCGAAGAGCCTAATGATATTTCGTCTGAGGAACAAAAGGCTAGCTTCCTCAAAGCTAGCCCAGGTACGCATTTTAAACCTTTGAATTTTGAAGAATTTGTTCCTCCCAAGCCCTCATTACAGCATGCTCCTACCCTAGAGCTGAAGAATATCTTAAATATACTTATCTGGGTAGTAACGAAACTTTACATGTGATTATTTCCTCTGTCCTTACTCCTAACCAAGAATAGTTTGCTAAGTGTTTTATCATAACATAAGAAAGCGTTAGGATGGAGATGGAAGATTTGAAGGGAATAAGTCCAACAATCTGCATGTACAAAATCATGCTGGAAGAATGTCATGGCAAATCCATAGAGCCGCAGCGAAGATTAAACCAATCATGAAGCAAGTTGTGATGAAATAGATTCTCAAATGGCTTGACGTTGGAGTGATTTACCCCATTTCTGATAGTTCTTGGGTGAGTCTCGTTCAATGTGTGCCAAAGAAGGGAGGCACGACCGTGGTGACAAGTAAAGATAATGGGTTGCTACCAAAACACTGTTACCGGGTGGTGAATCTGCATGGACTATCACAAGCTCAATAAGGCCACCAAGAAGGATTATTTCCCTTTGCCATTCATCGATCAAATACTAGATCGACTTACTGGCAAGGCATATTATTGTTTCTTGGATGGATACTCGGGGTATAATCAAATTGCCATCGCACCAGAGGACCAAGAGAAGATAACATTCACGTGTCCCTATAGCACTTATGCTTTTTGAATAATGACTTTTGGACTCTGTAATGCCCCGGTAACTTTTTAGCGCTGTATGCAAGCCACATTTTCAGACATGGAGAGGATTTTCTAGAACTTTTTATGGATGATTTTTTTGTTTCCGACGATGACTTTCAAAAATGCCTCGGCAATTTGGCAAAGTTACTCAAGCATTGCGTGGAGGTTGACCTCATGCTGAACTGGGAAAATGCCACTTCATGGTGACCGAAGTCATTGTTCTAGGCCATAAAATTTTTGCAAAGGGCATTGAGGTGGACAAAGCCAAGATCGAGGTGATCGAGAAGCTACCCCCACCAACTTTGTTAAGGGAATTTGGAGTTTCCTTGGACATACTGGGTTTTATAGATGATTCATCAAGGACTTCTCCACGATATCCAATCCCTTGTCCACCCTGCTTCAACATAACCAGCGTTCGAGTTTGATCAGAAATGCCATGGCGCATTCAATGAGTTAAAGCGAAGACTTATCTCTGCACCAATTGTGGTTCCCCCAGACTGGACATCACCGTTCAAATTGATGTATAATGCAAGTGATTTTGCCGTGGAGCTATGCTTGGACAAAGTAGAGGTAAAATCTTTCATGTTATATATTATGTTAGCCGTACGTTGAACGAGGCACAATTGAACTATACTACCACTCAGAAAGAATTACTTGCCGTAGTATTTGCATTTGACAAGTTTATGCCATACTTGATAGGCACCAAAGTCATAGTTCACATCGATCACTTAGCCATAAAATACTTAGTGAACAAGAAAGATGCCAAGCCTAGACTGATTAGGTGGATATTACTACTGTATGAGTTCGACTTAGAGCTAATTGATAGGAAATGTACTGAGAACCAGGTTACAGATCATTTATCTAGGCTAGAAAACATTTCAGAATGCCATGACATTTTTTTATATTAAAGAAGAATTCCCTGATGAGAAAATTTTATATGCCACAGCAATCCCATGATACGCTGACCTTGTTAATTTTCTTGTTAGTGGTGTTTTTCCTTATGAATTGAATAGTCAGAGTAAGAAGAAGTTCTATAATGAGGCCAAGTTCTATTTTCGGGACGAGCCGTACTTGTTTAAACAATACACCGATCAAATGATTCGACGATGTGTCCCTGAAGATGAGCAACGAGACATCCTACACCATTGCCACACAACACCCTGTAGAGGGCATTTTGGAGGTGCGAGGACTGGTGCAAAGGTCCTCCAATCAGGTTTCTATTGTCCATCACTGTTTAAGGATGCCCACAAGTTTTTCAAAGCATGCGGCAGATGCTAGCGCACTGGAAACATTTCCAGACGAAACGAAATGCTGCAAAATATTTGGAGATAGTGCTCTTTGACGTTTGGGGCATTGATTTCATGGGACTGTTTCCATCTTCTTTTGGAGACATATATTTTGCTTGCGGTGGACTATGTCTCTAAGTGGGTTGAAGCGATTGCCACACCGGGGAATGACTCTAAGACGGTGCTCAAGTTCCTTCACAATAACATTTTTACTCGATTTGGAGTATTAAAAGCCATCATCAGTGACGAGGGCACCCACTTTGATAACAAGTTAATTGCCAAGGCATTACAAAAATATGGAGTGTGACATAAAATTTCCACGAGATATCACCCACAAACAAATGGGCAAGCTGAAGTGTCCAATCGAGAAATCCAGCAAATCCTCGAGAAGATGGTGAACCCTAGAAGGAAAGACTGGTCCTCAAAACTAGACGAACGCTCTAGGCCTACCGAACGACATTCAAAACACCTCTGGGAATGTCGCCTTTCAAGATGGTATATGAAAAGCCTACCACTTTCCAGTAGAGTTAGAAATAAAGCATACTGGGCAATCAAGAAGCTGAACTTCGACGCACAACTAGCTAGGGAGAAAATGTTGCTCGATCTGAACGAAATGGAAGAGTTTCAAGTACAAGCGTATGAAAATGCCAAGCTCTATAAATAAAAAACCAAGAAGTGGCATGACAAAATGCTTTTGCCACACATTTTCATGTTGTCCAACAAGTGCTCTTATTTAACTCTAGGCTCAAACTCTTCCATGGCAAACTGAAGTCACGATGGTCGGGACCATTTGAAGTCCACCATGTTTACCCTTATGGAGCTGTGGATATCAAGAACATGGATGATGGGTTCATCTTTAAAGTCAATGGCCAGCGCCTGAAGGCTTACCAAGAGTCTTACCCATGCGTGACAAGTCTGCACTTCTTTTGCACGATGTCGATACTGGCCAAGCATCTTGAGGATGCCGTGACATTTAAATTTACTCCTGTGCATAAATAATTTTATCTTGCTATTATTTTATTATATCTTCTTTTTAAGTAATTGTTTCTATTTTATTTTTGTTGCAAGAATTATCCCACGTAGCTAGCACGTACGGTGTACGGTGAAAACAAGTAAACCAACAAAATTGGGCGACAACAAGGAAAGAGAAAAGAAAAAGGATGGAAAATTATTCACCTTTTTTAATTTTTACTTTCACTTTAGGGTTATTTTTTTCACTTTTCCTTTATCTTTTCCCCCATACCCCACCATCTCCTTAAATATTCCCCCCAAAATCTTTATTTTGTTCTTATCTACCCCACTTTTCACTTTATTTTTTTTACTTTACATTCTTTCATCTTCTTCTTTCATCCTTTGCACTGACACCTCCATAGCCACGCAAAGCTTAAAGCTTTCTCACTATTTCTTTGCTTTCTACTTTGACCATGGGGTGATCCCGTCCATCCACCTCCGTTGTTGCCTCCCCACCCTGCTTTGTGGATGAAGCCGCGATCGGTTCCAAAACATCAAGAACCAATGAGTATTCTTCGAGTTGGGATTTTTTTCTCCGAGGACGAGGATGCCGACTTAGGCAGTGATGTACTCGACGACGTCAAAATGCGCAAGTGGCAAAAATTTGCCAAGTGCTAACGTAAACGCATCGTTGGTGAAGGAATTCTACACCAACATCACGAGTCGAACCAACATGCCATTGTAGTTCGTGGCATTTTCATTCAATTTACTGCCTTGCTATTAATCTCTATTTTAAACTGCAGGCTGTTGAAGACTGCTATACCACTTTCACGCAAGAAGCAGATAATGAAACATACCAAGGTATTCTGGAAGACCTTTGTCTTCCCGACACCCAATGGAATGGCCAGCAACTGAGCTGCAGGATGGTGGACCAAGAGAGGCTATTTCCGCAAGTCAAGTTGTGGAATCACTTTATAAAGCACAAGCTTCTTCCTACTTCCCACAATACCACAATTTCCTGTCAGCGGATACTTCTCTTGCATTTAATTATTTTTGGCGTCCCATTGACGTAGGGAAAATCATTGTGGAGTAAGCTCACTTATGACTGAAGCAGCCTGCAAGTGCCATGGTATTTTCGAATCTCATCACGACTTTATACCGTAAAAAGAAGGTGTCTGAAGAACAGTTTGACGATATTTTACATGGCATTGTGGGTATTAACAAGGTCAAAATCCCTATGTTATTGGGTTTGAAGGAAGCCAAAGGAAAGGAGAAGGAGGCAACTACGTCTAGCGCTGTTGCAACTCCACATGCCAGGGCAAAACCAGATGCACCAGCTCTTAACCGTCCCAAAAGGTCCCAGTACTTCTCTGGCTGCACCAGCTTCTGACTTCGAACACTCCAACCCCGCAAAACTAAGAAAGCGTACCCGTCGTGCAACCGCCGTACCACCACACGTATGAAGTCGAGGTACCTTGCATTGCATTGCATTCATAGCATGTAGTTTCATTTTCCTTAGTTTTAGTAAGCATTGAGGACAATGCTTCTCTCAAGTTTGGGGGAAGTAGGGTTCTAACACATTGCATGATAATATTAGTAAAATAAATATTCCATGACATTAGTAAGTGTTTAAATAGTTTTATGGAATTATTTAAGGATGTCCGATGATGATGAATTTTTTATGGCTAGTATAGAATGTACATGACTGGTTGAGGATGATAGAACCAACTCTAGGACTTGCTTCTTTGAAACCCTTGAATACACGATTGTATATTTTCCATGCTTAAGAAACTTATAATTTTTTTATAAGAATTCTTAAATGTTGTGGCATAAAACTTTGAATGATGAAAACCCCACAAAAAAAAAATCAAATGAATAAGTGAAGCTATAAATAAATGCCTCGCATATCTGTAGAGGGACACTCCGCTATGCCATGGCATCTTAGTGAATGAAAGTAGTCACGGGATGACTCTACCTGACTAGCTCGGGGTGGAAGGTATACTCATTTTCACCTAGAGTGTGGGATAGTAGAGTGATGGGTGACTCCCCTCGTAGCAGAATTAATGAAAGAAAAGAAAACAAGGTAGGAGTAAACATTTGTAAATGTCATGGCAATTTAAAAAAGTTTGCTTAGAAAATTTTTAGGTTTGTTAAGCATGGACTGGATACAAACATGCATGCACCCACAAAAGAATCTTGCCCTAGGGGACATGCTTGATTTCTCAAACTAGTCTAGCATGTTGAAGCCAAATGTTGAGGGTTGAAATTTTATTCCATATAACTATTATGCTTCTGAACTTGCCATGGTATTTTTGTTTTGCTTAATACTATCCATTATTTGAGGACAAGCAATAGCTTAAGTTTGGGGGTGTTATAACTCCGTAAAAAGGTCACAATTTAGGACTTATTGAATGTCTAAGAGCTCATTTAGGACTATTTTGATATTTAGGAGCATATAGTTGCATGTGGTGGAATTCGATTTGCCGTGACATTTTATTTTTAAAGCGGTGCTGCCTTATGGGAAAGGTGTTTGTCTAATGATGTGCAGGAATTGAGAGCAAGGAAAAGAGGAAAAGAAATGCCGTGACATAAGGAGATTGCTGAGATGAATGAAAATGCCGAGTTGGATTGGCATTTTGAGAACGAACATAGTGAAAGAATATATTTTTGAAGCCAACTGTCCCCTACTTTCACGTGACCTTTGCCCGAGAAATCTTCCTCGAAGATCCGCTTGGAGGGATCAGTGCTACTACAGCCGATCTTACTGACTGTGTCGTCTGCTCTGCAGATCCTGTCTGTCCTTGAGCTTTTGCAGTGGGATTATGTCGGGTACTCAGCCAACAACCCAGGCTGGATCATAGCTAGCTCTGCCCGATCCCCACATTATTTAACTATGGTTTGGGGTATCCTAGGAATTTTAACACCAAGTCCTAGGGTTAATTTTCCCCTATAAATAAAGGATGAAGCCACAATGAAGAAGACTTTGGTTCCACGCCATTTTGAGCTTCAAAGTTAGAGAGATAATGTCTCACTTTTCTCCATCAATTCTACTTGCCGTGGCATTTCTCCGTGATAAGCTTGAGGGAGTGGCATTCTAGGCGTCCGAGAGGAGCTAGTTCGCTGGGGGCAGTTCGTGATGGCCGAGGAAGCTCCGGTAGTGCACGTCGAAGGCTTTTCCTCTTCCCTTTGTTCTTTTCTTTCATATTTTATCATTTGGGTTGTAAGGAATGGATAAATTTGCTTTGTGCTTGCTTATTTCGAACCCCACCATGAACTAATCCTATTTGGTGGGAGTTCATTTTGGATATTTAAGTTTTATTTCAATGAATGATTGTTTTTCTATGCTATAATTTGTTTTGTTTATGAATCTTAGTGTCTTAAGGTTTTAGGAGCTACGAGAATAGCCATTCCTTAGGAGATTACTTAGGGTTTGAGAGAATATCTAAGTAGAACATCCTTAGTGTTCGAGAGAAACTAGGGAGAAACCACATAAGCAAGGGGTTCTAGATAGTAACTAGGCCTAATCCACCTTAGAGATAAGGCTAAGATTTCATTCGACTAAAAAGATGTGCATGAACGATAGGTTAGATGTTAATGTTACCGCAAAAAGGTATTATCGAGACATATCCTGTTATTGGACCAATAGGATCACTGCAAGGGTTTACGCCAACCGGTTTTTCCAGGGCATCTTCAATCTGTCGAGTCCCTTACTAGAGATAACATAGGGCACCTTAGTAGACTCTGTCGGGCGGATAAGGCATAGAAGGAAGATTATTCTGAGAAGTAGACTTAGGTTTTCCTTAGTGACTCCTATCACTTATTCCCATAGTAGCTTGTCGTGTAAGAAAGACAAAGTCCTATCAATTAAATCATATATTTACATTTAATTTTACCTTGAATTTCCATTTGTTTGCACTCAACACAATTCAATTTGCCACATCATTTCCATCCACTTTGTCGCGATCTATCCATTTGCTACCATACAACCACCATTCTATTTCCACAACATCCATTTCATTTTGCCACAACATTATCATTTGTACATACCATCACTAACTTTACTTAGGGTGACAGAGTAAAGCGCTTTGACAAACTTGTTAAATTTCCTCCAATCCCTATGGAGACGATACTCACTTATCACTGTATTACTTGTTCGATTGTGTATACTTGCACATATATCCGCACCCATTTATAGTACTCACACAGCGTGGACAAGTAGATCATGTATAGTTATCGACATCAACGTTGTGAGTTCCTTCGGCGTTGTTGCCGAGTATTGTACATGTATAATTAGGGGGCATGTAGGTCATATTTGATTTTTATACTGAGTCTGAAACTTGTATGATTTTAATTTTGTTTGTAATATATGAATGATTTTCTGAACTTGTATTTTATTTATAAATTATTTTATGGTTTTACATGTTTTAATAAAAATTTAATTTTTCCTGAATTTGTTTTGTGAGTCGCTCCGGTGGCTCTATTATGACACATCGGATTGGATTGCATAATTGTATCGATATGAGGGTGTTACACTCTTAACAAAAAATTCACAAACATAAAAAAGATTAGAAAAAATTCCTGACAATATATGTAACCCTCTCTATTTGCAATATGTATGCAACGAGTCTTTGTAGGCTTATTAGTGTGATGAAGAACTATACATCTCTTTATAGGGAGATATAAGAATAATCTAAATTTAATTAAATAAATATTATCTTATACATAACCATGTTAATAAAAAATAATCTAAATTTAATTAGGAATAATATTCCAACCAAAATACAAATATCATTTGTTCAGAGACTAAGGATAGTCGATGGCTACGAGGGAAAGTCATAGACTCCTATTGTTGTCTATCCTATTCCTAGGGAAATATCAAAGCTCTTATTTTTTATATAAAAAAAATTTAACAATTGATCTTCTATTTTTTAAATAGCTTTGAAATGAGTATGGAAATTGATAACAAATTTCATAACACAAAATTTATTTTTATTTATAAAAGATTATAATGTTATTGCATATCAAACATCAATTAAATTAAAAAAATATATAAAAATATAGTTATAAGCAATAGCACACAAAAGTGTCATTAACATAAAAAATGTTTAGTGATAATTGAGACCCTCAAACGTTCGAAAAAAATAATTAGTGTAGTCTTTGAACCTTTTTTTGTACCAAATATTATCCTTAAACTTAGAAAAAAATTAATCTAACCGTTTAAATAGCGAAATCAAACGTTGACAGTCACGCCGCTTATATGACAATTCACAAACTTACATAGCAATATGCAATAATGATGTGGTAGTTCATTATACTATTGTGGCAGTACTCGATGGCTGATGATGTGGAGATGGACTTAATTGATTATTTTAGAAAGTTTGAGGATTTATTTAATTTAAAAAGAATAAAATATATTTAGATTAAAAATATAAAAAATTATTAAGATTTTAAATACATTAAATATAAAAATACTACAAAATTAAATTATTAAATAATTTTAATTTAAGGCTACATTGAGTGTAGAAAAAGTTTAGGGAGTATATTGATTTTTATAAAATTTTGAGGGTTTAAAATATCATTAAATAAAAAAATTGTTAGAAAATTTGTGAAAGTCAAGTTAAAAATCTAGATATCAATAATTCTTTATTTTTCGATTTTTCAAAATAATTTTAATGAAAATAGTGAAAATATTTTTTTATGTTTCATATTTTCACGTATTTTTTTATTTTTCAAAAATTATTTTTCAATTTTACAACTAAACATGTTTTCTTTAATGTTCTCTATTTTCTATGAAAATGAAAATAGATAATATTTTCTAAAACCAAACGAACCTAAGATTTTAGTTTTTTAATTTCCAACTTTACTTTCGAAGCAAATTTATAAGAGAAAATAACCTCAGTGACCAAAAATGCCTTATAATATACGATTTTAACCAACTTTTTTTGGATTTGCCAAAATGACCAACTAAATCGCAATGCGATCGATAATTCACAACGCAATCTCCGGTATCGCAAATCAGTTTCCAGATTCGCAACGCGAACTTCGACTATCGCAACGCGAACTTCGACTATCGCAATGCGAACTTCGACTATCGCAATGCGAATATGTAAATCGCAATGCGATAGTCGACTATCGCAATGCGAACTTGGACTATCGCAACGCGAACTTCGACTATCGCAATGCGAACTTGCGAACTTGGACTATCGCAATGCGAATATGTAAATCGCAATGCGATAGTCGAAGTTCGCGTTGCGATTTATTCCAAATTCGTTGCGATAGTCCAAAATCGCAACGACTGGTGGTATTGCATTTGTCTTTTAAGAATTTTCTCTAAAAAGATAGTATTCGCGCGGACGTGTCGAAGACACGTATTACCATTACCATTACCACGACCACGACCACGACCCGACCACGACCACGACCACGACCACGACCCGAGACGGACGGCGGCGGCGGCGGCACGCGAGAGTCCCCTTGTTCTCTATCACTCAACAAGGAAGTGGGAAAGCCAAGCCTTAAATACCATTCCCAATAGTGTTTCCAATACTATGTGGGATTGAGCATTACCAACACTTGTTCCCAATACTATGTGGGATTGAGCCTTAAATAGTGATATTATTTTTGAATGTTTTGCTTAAAATTGCAATAATCGCGATTGATTGTAGATTGACTTTTAATTATGACATATTTAATCGTATAATACTAATGCAATTGGTTGCTGATTCAGTTGTTTTAAGGTGCATGATTGTTAATTGTTTCCTGAATAATCACATTGTATTGGAAACAAGTGTTGGTAATGCTCAATCCCACATAGTATTGGAAACACTATTGGGAATGGTATTTAAGGCTTGGCTTTCCCACTTCCTTGTTGAGTGATAGAGAACAAGGGGGACTCTCGCGCGCCGCCGCCGCCCGTCTCTCGTCGGGTGTGTCGTCGTGGTCGTGTCGTGTCGTGTCGTGGTCGTGGTAATACGTGTCTTCGACACGTCCGCGCGAATACTATCTTTTTAGAGAAATTTTTAAGAAACAAATGCAATACCACAGTCGTCGCAACACAAACTTGGACTATCGATAGTCGAAGTTCGCATTGCGATACCGGAGATCGCGTTGCGAATTATCGATCGCATTACGATTTAGTTGGTCATTTTGGCAAATCCAAAAAACGTTGGTTAAAATCGTATATTATAAAGCATTTTTTGTCAATGATGTTATTTTCTCAATTTATAATTTTACTTTTATCAATGCAAGAACTCCACTCATTTACTCTCGGAAAAAAATTTAAAATTCAATTTCCTTTATTAATTATGTATTTATATTTTATTTCAATAATTTAATACTAACATCTTTAAAATTATTTATTTTAATTAAAAGTAAATAACATTTATGATTTATATATTAAAATATTAATAGTGTGTTATTATAAAATATATTTTTATTATAATTATATTTTTATTTGTATATTTTATATTTTTATTATAATTTAAATTGATATATTTCATATATAATAATAACTTATTTTAACATATATCTTTTTATTGTCTATTTTTTAATGGTTAAAAGTTTAAATATATCATTTAAATTATTTTATTTTAAATTTCAAATGAGTGATTATGATTAAATCGAAATAATTAAAATACTACTTTAAAAATCAAATATGAAAAAGTATTTATAATATTTTTTCTTAATAAAACATTATATATAAAAATTATTATTAATTAATTATCTTAAAATATTTTTTATTATAGTATTGATAAGTGTAAATATAATTTAAATTCTAATATATTTTTAATTTACAATAGAATGTCAAAAATGAACATTTTATCATTTTAAAATTATTTTTTAACAATAATCTTAAACAGTTAAAATTTAAACTAACTTATAAAAAATTATTTTTAAAAGTTATTTTCCGTGACACTTTTAAAAATCATTTTTCAAAAGCATATCATTTTTTGAATTTATCGCTTTTTGTATAAAATTTAGGGCGTTTCATAAGTTTTTATAAATAATTTTATATTTATATGTACTCTACGGTTCCTTAAAATTTTAATTATTGATATTAATGAGCAATAAATATTAACTCAGTTGATGGAAAAAAAGGAACTTTTGAAAAATCAATGGAGGTTGGATCAAGTGGTAATTGTTGAAGCATTCTAGAATCAGTTGTGTATTTAGATAAGGTGGTTCTAGAAGTAGTTGTTGAAGCAGTTACACAATTATACCAGTGTGTAAGCTGGTGGTTATTGTACTTGTGTATATAAAAGTGTACTTGACCTTTGTAGAACATGAATGCATTTTCTTTACTCATGTATATTCTATCTGCAATTCTGTGTTTCTATGGGTGACTGTGGTAACATTTCTTTTGAGCTTAGAGAGTTTGTTCGTAGTGGCAAGTTGTTCATGCACAAAAAGATCAATATCTTGCTTGATGAGGCGAATTTCTTATTGTGGAAACAATAAGTGCTATTCACGGTTCGCAGTCACAGGTTGGAAAGACTGCTCAATGGAGAGCTATTACCACCGCCGACGCGAATCTCTGATGACTCAGGTGCACTTGTTGTCAATGAAGACTGAAAGTTTTGTTGCTCAGGATAGTGCTATTGCATCCTGGCTGCTTTCTACTATCAGTGATCCTCTATTGCCACAGTTTGTAGATGCCGAAACAACAATTGATGCTTGGCATACGGTGCAGAAGTTTTTCGCTAACCGATCGACCACAAGTGTAATGATCTTGCATTGCAAGCTTAGATCGATCAAGAAAGGTGATGATAGTATGAGATCTTATCTTACAAAGATCAAAGAGGTTTGTGATGTACTTGTTGCGTGTGGGAGTGCAATCTCTAATCTTGAACAGATCATTACTATTCTAAATGGTGTTTCAATTGAATATCAATCGTTTGTGGCGGTGATCACAGCCAGCAAAGACATGTGTTCAGTTGATAATGTTAAAACAATCTCGATGGATGTTGAATCTCAGTTGAATGGTTTTCAACTTCAACAATCTCTTCTGATGAGTGCTAATATGGCCAGTGTACGTGATGATAGTCGTGAGAATGACAGATCTACAGCCCAATCGTGTAGTGGTAATGGGGCTGGTGGTTATAATAGGGGTGGTAAATCTGGAGCTCCCGGTCGTGGTTGTCCACGGCTATAATGTCAGTTGTGTGGAAAAAATGGACACTCCATTGATCGTTGCTGGCATTGCTTCGATCAAACGTTTTCAGGAGTGTTGGCTGATAAAAGTGAGGAAACTGAGGTGCTTCATACTGTTGTTGATGAGTGTAAGTCATGCAGCAGTGGTGTTCATGCTCAAACACATATTGCGTCTATGAGTTCTGGTCGTTGGATTGTGGATTTGGGAGCGACTCATCACATCAACCCTGATGCCTAGAAGCTTGCTACTAGCTCGGATTATACTGAACCAGATAAAGTGGTTGTTAGTAATTGACATAGTATGAATATTGCTCGAGCTGGTACTTCTGTTATGTTTGTCAACTTTCGAATGTTGTTTCTTAATAATTTGTTGCATGTGCCATCAATAACGAAAAATATTCTCTATGTGTCAAAGTTTTCTAGAGATAATAGAGTTTACTTTGAGTTTCATGTGGGGTCTTGCTTGGTTAAGGATGAATAAACTAAAGAGGTGTTGATAAAGGAACAAGAGTGTGTTGGAATCTATCAATTTACTACAGATGTTGAGTGCTTGAAAGCCTGTCATGTTACGGTGGTAGAAGATCCTAGTAGTACTAATAAAAACTATGATATGTGGAACAAGAGGCTTGGGCATCCTACTCATTCTATTCTTGTACAGGCATGTAAACAAGTTGGTGTAATTTTTCCTTCTCAAAGTAATAAAACCGATAGTTCATTTTGTGTTCATGTCTCTTGGGTAAGAGTCATAAAATTCCATTCAGTAATTATACAATGGTGTATGCCAAATCGTTTTATCTGGTGTTTAGTGATGTGTGGGGACCGTCTCATATAACTACCATTGAATTCAGGTATTATGTGTCTTTTGCTGATGCCTGTATGAGGCACAACTGGGTTTACTTACTCAAAACTAAATATCAAGTGCTTTCAACATTTCAGTTGTTTTTTAGCCTGGTGCAAACTAATTTAATACAACGATAAAAGAGTTCAGAGTAATTGGGGAGGTGAGTACCGATCGGTTTCGACCTGGCTAAAATCGTTGGGTGTAGTTTATCGTTTGGCTTGTCCATACACGTCTGAGCATAATAGTGTCGTTGAGCGCAAACACAGACACATTATTGAACTAGCTCTAGTTTTGATGGCTCAAGCATCTCTTCTATTCAAATTATGGTCTTATATAGTGTGTACTGCTGCACACCTTATTAATCGACTGCCTACTTGTGTTCTTCATGGCAAGTCACCATTTGAGGCGTTATATGCTAAGAAGCCAAATTATGGTTACTTTAAAGTTTTTGGGTGTCGTTTCTTTCCACATCTACGACCTTATTAAGCTCACAAGCTGAGCTATCGTTATTCGCCTTGGGTGTTTTTAGGATATATCACTCAACACAAGGGTTATCAATGCATGGATTCGGATGAGCGTGTCTATGTTTCGTGCCATGTGATTTTTGATGAAGTCTTTTTTCTGTATTGAATGGAAAAACTGGGTGTAGTTGCGCTTCACGTTGAAGTGGCATGAATCTCTCTGTAGTAAATGGTGCTCATCGTGTTTGCATGGAAGGCGAAAGATCACATTGTAATGATAATGTGTTGTAAAGTACAAATGAGACTTTTAATTCCTTTAATAATATGGATCCAGCTGGAGAATCTGTTCATAGATCAGATAATGTTATGCCTATGCATGTGATGTCAGGAAATAGTGTTGAAGATGACGTTACGCAGCAAGGTGTGTTGTGCAGCAGGATGCTGAAATTTCTGGAAATGCATCAGCTAGTCTACTTTCTATGGATGGTGTAGACACAAGTAGTAATGATGAGGAAAGGATTGGTCATAATGGGCTTCAATACCGGTGAAAAGTCACCACATGGTGACACGTAGCAAGAATGGGATATTTAAACCCAAAGTTTACTTTTCCATGCACAATGGAGATGAAGATGAGTCTATGCATGAGGATGGTGAAGTTGAACCTTTGAGTGTTCATGAAGCCTTCAAGTATCCGTTGTGGAAGGTTGTTGTTATTGCCGAATATGGAGCTCTTGTCAAGAACAACACTTGGACACTTGTTCCTCTTCCAGAAGGTAGGTCTGTGGTAGAATATAAATGGTTATTTCGAGTCAAACGTAATACATATGGCTCGGTTCAAAGGCATAAGGCTAGACTTGTAGCCAAGGGGTTTTCACAAGTATCTGGTCAGGATTTTTAGGATACTTTCAGTCCTATTGTAAAAGTGTCTACAATGAATGTAGTGTTAATGATAGCTGCTCGTAATGGTTGGAACATGAGGCAGATCGATGTTAATAATGGGTTCCTAAATGGTGACTTATATGAAGAGGTGTTCATTGAACAACCTCAAGGATTTGAGCAGCAGTCTCTAGATGGGAAAGTTTTGGTCTGCAAGTTACAAAACGCCTTGTATGGGCTGAGGCAACCACCGAGGAATTTGTACTCCAAGCTGAGAGACTATCTTGTGAGTATGGAATTTCAAATTTCTTAGGCAGATAGTTCTTTGTTCATCAAGCACGGTGAGTGTAGTGGTACATATATTCTAGCATATGTTGATGATATTATTGTCACAGGGAAGGGAAATAAGGATATTGAGGAGGTTGTAAAGCTGTTGGGAGAAAAATTTTCTCTCAAAGATCTGGGCATGCTCAATTTTTTTCTTGGCATTGAAGTAAAACGTGTTGATGATGCTATTTTTCTTAGCCAAAAGAAGTACATAATGGAGCTTCTGGCCAAGTCAGGAATGAGTAAGGTTGCGCCAACCCCGACGCCTATGGTTGCATCAGTTAAGCTTACTATGACTAATGCATGAAGTCCATTAACAAATGCAAAGGAATATCGCAGTCTGGTTGGTTCCTTGCTCTATGCGTGTCATACGAGACCAGATATATCGTATTGTGTAAACAAGTTAGCTCAGTTTATGCATACACCCTGTGAACATCATCTAGCGACATTTAAACGAGTGCTAAGATATCTCAATGGTACTCTTGATTATGGGTTGGTATTTCTTCTGCGGATGGAGTCACTCCAGCTTATGGCATTTGCTGATGTTGACTGGGGGTAGCATCGATGACAGACAATCGATATTTGGAACGTGTGTATTTCTTGGTGGTAGTTTGGTGAAGTGGAACTCAAAAAAGAATAAAACGATGTCTCGATCCACCACAGAGGCTGAATATAGAAGTTTAGCCGATACTACGTCTGATGTTATTTGGCTTGAAGCTTTGTTAAACGATATGAAGGTTCAAGTTCGAGCTACGTCTGTGGTTTGGAATAATAACACTAGTGTTATTGCCATGAGCGCCAACCCTGTGTATCACTCGAAGACCAAACATGTGGAGTTAGACGTTCATTTTTGTCAGAGAACGTGTTGCAACATGGAAACTTAAAGTGAATTATGTTTCCTCTGAACATCAGGTGGCAGATGGATTGACAAAGGCTTTAACAAATGACTACTATGCTCGGTTTAGATAGAAGCTTGGGGGTTTCTCGTTTGATGAGGTTGAGAGAAGAAAGAGTAGGGAGAATATTGAAGTATTCTAGAATCAGCTGTGTATTTAGATGAGGTGGTTCTAGAAGAAGTTGTTGAAGCAGATGTTGAAGCAGTTACACGATTATACCAGTGTGTAAGCTGGTGGTTATTGTAGTTGTGTATATAAAAGTGTACTTGACCTTTGTAGAACATAAATGCAATTTCTTTACTATGTATATTATATATGCATATTTTAACAGTAATCATTTTGATATCACTTAAGTTATGTATCAGGTTCGAGTTTATGCGGAAAATTACTCATATACCAAAAATTAAATGTATGATGTAGATTGATTTAGATTAATTAGGATGAAACCTTAAAATCGGGAAGATAACAAAAATAAGATTTTTTTTAAAAATAATTTAAAAAATTAATATTATTGTAAAGAGTGTTTTTATATTTTTATAATCTTATATAATCATGAAATTAAAAAAAAATTGAAAACCACAGTTGAAGTACAAGAAAGATAATGAACATATATGTAAATCCTCTGCTAGTATATCTACATCGTGATATGGCAAAAATCTAATAAAGATAATGTTGTTGATAACGAGTAAAAAATGTTCCTGCTAAAAATATATATACAATGTGAATGTAATACCAAAATTGATAATAAAATAAAATAAATTCCACAAACCGACACGAGTTAACTTATGATTGAACACCATAGTCCGCTTTCAGTTCCATTACTTCCATGCATCATATGACAAAAGGATTCATCCTTTTGTCGTCTATACCTATACCATGTGGATTGTATCCGAAAAATTAGCTCTTGGGAGATGGATTAAAATGGATTTCTTTCTCTCCCAAAAATTTAAAATTACCACATTTTAAAATTATTTTATTTTTTATTAATAATTCATTATCATCTGTTAAAATTTTAATAATTTATTTATTATTAAAATTTTAAAAATTCACCTAATAACGTAAAATCTTATACCAGGTATTGAAAATGAATGATTATCAAGTTGCTGAGGCTGAAACCAAAAGCTGGTTAGAGATGGTGCTGAAATCCATGTCTGCATGGTCCATGCCTTTGGCTTTGTCGCTTTGGAATTTGAAGAAAGAATATAATTTGAAGTTGACGTAAAACCGACATGGGACTTCAACTAGATGGCGATGTGTCAGTTAGGCAGGAGCTCCGGAAACCGACATCAATAATTAAGGTTCGTTTTCACGCCTTATGGCAAGTTTTTGTCATTGGTGCTTAATGAGTTTTCTCAGTTCGGGGAATGGAGTGTATGCCACAATACCAGTCCAGGCTGCAAGCCCAAACGCTCTCAGCTCCATCGTTTTCATATTTCTTCCTCACCTTATCCTTTTTTTCATGCGATATGGGAGGCACGCCCCAGAGACACTGTGAGAAAGAGAGAGAGAGAGAGATGTCTCTTCTCAATAACATTTCTTTTCTCTCCTTCGCCTAATTAATAAAAAAATATTTCTGATGTTAGGAGTATTTTCGTTTTAATGTTTTATTTTAAGGTGAAAACTCATTCTATGAATCAGACCAATTAATTAATAAACTGTCAGTACTCTAAAATAAATATTTTTTACCTTAAAATAAAACGTTGAGAGTCAAAATGTTATGAAAAAAATAAGAATTAAAGTGCTGTTTAACCAAGCATTAAAAGATATTTTAACTCAAAAATAAAACATTAATAATAATACTTTAGAAAAACAGAGATAAAATAATTATTTAATCAAACATTAAAGATAACTTTTAACCTCACACATTCTTCATCTAATAGACGTGAGTAGTAAAAAAAATATATTATAGAGGAAGATGTCGTTTGGCTTTGTATGTGCAACAATTAATGCAACTCAATGAGTATATGTATAAAACAAGATTGGTGGAGTAGAAAGAGGTTCACCAACTAACTTGTTGTCGAGATCCCAAATCTGCAGTTCCTTGATTGTAAAACTGCGTTATATCCTACCTTGTGCCATTAGGTTTCCGTACAATATTAAGCAGCCCCTTTGGTCCTGACTTTTAATTAAACAAAACCGACAGTGACAAGTCAACGATTGACGGACGAGTGGGTAGGCCTGTAAACGAATCGAACGCACACGATGGAGGTATGTTCATGTTCGTTCATTTAATAAATAAATAAACATATATGAACACGAACATAAACGAACAATTTTTTTTGTTCATGTTCGTTCATTAAGGAATATAGTTTGTTCATATTCGTTCATTTAAATGATAAACGAACACAAACGAACGAACATAATAAAGGAACATAAACGAACAACACAAACACAAAAAATAAACTTATTCGAACACAACAAATAAATGTAAAAAAGTAAACAACAAGAATAACAACTTAAAATTCATTAATATAACCTGCAACTTTAGAGTTAATTTGTTCGAATACGAAAAAAACATACATAAATCATAAATAAGTTATATGAACATAATAAAGTCTTAAAGTTAATTTGTTCAACAAAACAATCTTCTTGAAATCCAAATAACTTCAATAATCTTCGTAACATATTCAACTTGCCCTAAGTTCGAACATAAATGAATGAACGTAAATGAACGAATATATAATCGAACGTTCACAAACGTAAATGAACGAACGAGTCATTTGTTCGTGTTCGTTCATTTAATTAAACAAACGTAAAATCTTATTCATATTCGTTCATTTAATAAATAAACGAATATAAACGAACTTCCCGCCGCACGGTTCATGAAAGGTTCGTTGAACGTTTAGTTCATTTACATGCTACCCTCAGGAATCCAAGGTACCCACAAGTATGGCGGCTTAAATATTTTCCTTTTTTTTCTACCTCCAATCGTATATAAACAGATACTACTTTATAATGAATTTAATAAAAAACTTTTAACCGACGATTAAGTTTAAATTATATTTAAGATTAATAGGTGTTTGATATATATAGTATCAGCTCTAAGTATTATTGCAGCTGTTGATATTCGAATTTATAATCTCTACAAAAATTAACGATTCTTTTAACCACTGGCATAATTTAATTTGCGGATATCAACAAAAGTTTAAATTTAACTTCTCTTTTTAATATATATATATATTATTATATCAAACCCTTATTGATCTTAAATATATATATCTTTAAAATGTATTGAACTTAACTTGGTATTTTTTCTAAATGATAGTTTCAATTAATATACGATAATAATTATCAATTATTCTAAACGTTAAATACTAAGATATCTATGAATTAAATTTTGGTGTCGAGTTCTAATATCAAAATATACAAAAATTGTTTCTATTACATAATATTTAACTGTCATATCATAAACTTTGAGAACATAACAAAATTATCTGATTGTCGATCGTTGAAAAAAATAGTATAATATAATAATGTGATATGATGAAATTATTTGTACTTCACATTAGTAAGATACAATTTTAATTAAAACATTATATATAACCTTTGTCTTTACTTATATACCTTTGTCTTTACTTAAATTCAGTAATAATTGATAAGATATTTTATTCTATATTTTATATGATAAAAAATAGTGGCAAATCCATAATTCTATGAGGATGAGTACGTGTCTCCTCTAAAATCTAAATTTTCTTCAACTAGTAATCTATTTTACTGATAGTGTCTACCCTAAAATTTATTTATACGCATCACATTAAAAATATTTATATTGTTAATATATATGTATTCATCCTTAAAACTACTTTTAGATCTTTCACAAGTCAAAGATAATATATATTTGAATTGGTTCTTGGCGTCAGATCCTAATACCAAAATATACTGCAGTTATCTCTGCTACATTATATTTAATTGTTGCTTTGTGAGTAGAGATAACCCAGTAGAAGTGCTGACTGTCCATCAATCTGTGTCTCTCGCTCAATACCAGGGCTTGTTCATGCCTTGTCTTCCATGATAATGAAGGCAAAGGCACTCCTTCAAACTTCTATATATACCCTCCCCTTCCTATAATGTATCCAAACGTCTTTAATTCTTTATTACATAATTCATTCTCACTTTACTTTTGTTGAGTGATGACGCAAAACCAGGCAGAGGTTGATAAAAGGAGTAAACCTCCAAAGGGGCATTTCGTGGTATATGTGGGCAGTGAAATGAGGAGGTTTGTAATTCCCACATCGTTCCTGAAGAGCCCTATGTTCCAGCAATTGCTTGACAAAGCTGCAGAAGAATATGGATTCAATACTCACAACAACAGGCTTCTTCTACCTTGCGACGAGTCTACTTTTCAAAGCCTTACTGATTATTTGGCCAAGCATTGTTCTTAAAACATTTTTCTCCTTTTTCAGTTATTGACAATTACTTGAAATATCGTGGCCATCCCTCTAAGATTGTATTTGTCAATACCTCTAGTGTATTGTGTTAATAAAAATGCAACTTCCAAAAACCAATTCAATAATGTACAAAAAAAGTAAGACGTGTATTGTATTTATTTTTAAGTTACAATTGATTACAATAATAGTAGTAAATAATATACAAATGAATATAGTAATAAATAATATACATATGAATAACAATTATAAGAACCCATTGAAGGGTCTTAAGAAGAAAAAAAAATATTGTTCTCCTTAAAAGTTTTAGGTTCGAGTCGTTGGTGTTGTTCTCCCTAGAGTCTCGAGTTCGAGCAGTTATCCTTGTTGGGTGTGCGAATTATCTATAAGTTAAAAAAATTTAAACAAATATTGCCTTATAATTGCACTATTTAAAAAAGAGAATAACTATTTATCATCAGTGCAATGTTGATATTTATATGACCCTGAACATCATTATGATATTGATGATGGCCGTAGTAATAATACTCGGCTACTGGATACTGTGAACACATTGTGCTGATGCTTATATGCAAGGAGAAAGGCTGAAATTGATCCTTCAATTAAGTTTATCTTTTTAAATAGTGTCCCATAGCTCTGAGTTTTCCCGATCAAAGTATTCAAGCTCTTAATATAAGATCAATGAGTAATACCCCTAATTCCGGGATGGAAGTTTCGGTCAACTTGAAACCTGTCAGTAGAGCCCATTAGACCTCCTAAAATAGTTTGGACCATTCACTACAAGAAAATATACCTTTAATGACACACAAACGATGACACACGCTAATTTATGACTTGCAAAACATGTGTGTCATTAAAAAATGTCATGTTTTTTAAAATCTGAACGATTTATGACTTACAATAATGTCATATTTAATAGTCATAATCCAAAAATTTACAAAAACACGGAGTATAGTTTTAGTTGTGTGTCATCTTTAGGAGTCGTATTTTAATTTTCCCCCTATTATTTTCATCCTTCCCGTTTCTTCCCCCCTCGATAATCAGTTTGAACCTTGAAATTGTTTCAGGTTCTCAAAAATGACTCAAGATGTGGAGATGAAAGAACAGCCAGCTCCTTCCAATTTCGTTACTTCCTCTTCTCCATCCACTTTGCACCGTAAGCTCACTCCATCTATGCATCTATAACACCCATATTCCCCCTCTCGTACGCATATTTTTTACGCTTGGTGGTAGAACTTTGATTTGTTACTTTCTAATGTTTCTGAACTGGGAACTTGTGGGATTTCTTGGATTTGAATAAATTCTTCTGGATTTATGTTAGATTTGAAGGAAATTGCGTTTTAGACTAGCCAATCAGGATGGTTTCAATCCTGGAGCCATCTAAGGCTGTAAGTTTCCCTTTTGTTTTTCAATCCAATCTGTTTAGGGTTTTCAGTTTTCCAGGGAATCTGTTTGGATCTTGGTAGATTTGGAAACTGATTCATTCGTATTCTTTACAGAATTTTTTCCCGGCAATGACCAAGATAGTGGGAACTTTAGGTCCAAGGTCTCGATCTGTTGATGTTATTTTTGGTTGTCTTAAAGCTGGAATGTCTGGTACTGTATTTTCGGACTCACTTCTTTTTAGTTACTACTGTGTTATTGGAAGCAATATTTATTTATTCGTTTGTTTTTGTTTTTCTTCAGTGGCTAGGTTCGATTTCTCGTGGCATGATCCGAAGTGTCATCAGGAAACTTTAGAAAATTTAAAGGCCTCCGTTAAGCTAACTAAAAAGCTTTGTGCCGTAGGTTATTTATATCTGGATTGATTTTTGTTCGTTTTTGAACTTATGTTTGTTTCCTTGAAAATTTGATCTGTATGAATGTTTCCTTGAACCAATGTCCCCTGCCCCTACCTCTCTTTGTTCTGAACCTTTAACGGTTCGATACCCCGGTCCATTTTCTGGTCTGGTTATTTGCGTCACTAGCTTATCTAAAGGTTGGTTATTTCTGGTTTGATTGTTTTGGGGTACTTCTTACAGTGTACTATTGTCTGAGTTTGATAAAAACTCGTATGATTTCGAGTCTGGGTACTTTGAATTTTGATTGAACTCATCATGTTTTGCCATTACATGTTGATGTTTCTCTTTTGCTTGCAGAAGCAAGAAGACAAGTCGTGGATGCAACAGAGAGATTAGGTGGTCAATACCGTACTAGTTTATATCCTCAATGCACCCATTTGGTGGTTCATATATCCTTTCTCATATTGTTTGGTTTTAAATCACTTAGATTTTAGCTTAATGTGAGACTTGACTGGCTTGGGATAAAGAGAATGCAAATGGATATTATGTGTAATGTGATGATAATAAGGTTTCCTATTGTCTTGTCTTTGTATTATCTCTGCTGCTGCAAGTGCAACTGTTATGAAGAGCCTTAATATTAGTTACAGCGTTAGTGGATGCTCCAATAAAATCACGAATGCGGTGGACATTAGAACTTCATGAAGCCTTTGTTGAAGCTGTCAACCAATTGGGAGGCAGTGAAAGTGCGTTACTTTCATTTCTCATGAAACTTTTTCCAAAATATGTTATTTTTTAATTTGTTTGGTATTTTCAACTTACAGGAGCTACTCCAAAGGGTGTGTTGAAGCTTATGAAAGTTGAAGGCTTGACAATTTATCATGTTAAAAGTCATTTGCAGGTGCATTGACTTTTCTATTAGTTATTAATTTATATATATATAGTAAATGTGTGTACAAAGGCTTGGATTTGATTACCCTTTAACCGATCTTTTCACTACAGAAATACAGAAAAGATAGGTACAGACCAGAGCCATCCGAAGGTATATGTTAATCTCCCTTTAAGTTTCTTCCTTTCCTTAGTTGTGTTACTTCTCTGCAAGCATGCATCTATTGCCTTTGTTTCTTATTGGAACATATATATTTTTTAAAAGGGTATTCATTCCTTGATATTTGTTCAATGTTTTCTCTTTGTGACTTATATTGGGGTTGAGATGGATAGTTTGGAGATACATAGTCCAACTTGGCCTCATCAATGAAGTGGATATCAGTTTTAAAAAATAGTTAATTGGTTCTAGAATCTTTAGTTGTCCAGTGAAGATTTATGATGCATGTCTAGCTTGCACTCGACAATCTCCCATCCCATACTGATATAATGAAAGTTATTGCAGTCTATGTGAATGTTGATATTTAAAAAAAAAAGTTGATTTTTGGCTTTTTGCTGGACTGTACATGTATGCTTAAGTTATCAAGATATGTGTTATTTGTTAGAGATGGGATTTATCTAAATTCACTTAGACCAGGAAAGTTCAGTTGAATGCCTTCCTTTGTTTGATTGATTAAGGATGTTCAGAGTTCAGACCCACTATGTTACTCCTTATAATCATTGGAATCTATAACTAATTTTGGTAAATGGTTATCAATCACCTTTTCCTCTGAGCAAAAAAGAATTCAATAGAACGTTTGTTGCAAGTTTCAATGAAAATCATCTTTATAACCGAGAAGGATGGGTGAATTACCCATTTGTAAATAAGTATCCCCTTAAATAACAGTGTAACTGTGAGAAATGAAAAGTAAAGCTTTTAAAGCTTAAGATACCTTTAACAAAAATTTACTTGATTTTTCGTTCTTTTCATATTACTTAGTGATGAGTGATGACTTGATAATCATAAATGAAAATGTTTGCTCTTTACAAATGTTTGGAATACTTTATGTTCTCAACTGAAGATAGTTGATGATTGATTAATATATGAAAAGTATTAATTCCTATATGTCATCAGCAGTTGGTTCAAATAAGGAGTGGAAACCAAAGGTGATCAGCTCTAATTTTGGGAAGGGTTTGGGAACAGCTGGTGCATCTGATGTTCCTACTAGTTCAGTTGAAGCCAATGCTCATTCGCAGCCTGTTTCAAGAGTTCTCGACTCTGAAAAAGTAACTTTAAAATTGCAGAAGAAGCTAGAGGAGTTGCATCTCCCGCAACGTCGACATGTTTGATATTCACAAAGAATGGGTATCTTATGTGGAAAACTTTATTATGCCGTGATATTTTGTATCGACATATGATTACAATATTTTTGATAATTTAATGTTAATATATTATATGCAAATGGATTGCTTATATATAATATGATATATATATTTAGTATTATGAGGCATTAAATGTGATTTAGTTTGATTATTTGTCAATCTATAATATATATATATATATATATAATTTACGACATATAATCACGACACACGAATATGTGTCATCTTTTATAATGATGTGTGCTTCAATGACACGCAATGTAAGTCATAAACGCGTGTCATAAATTTATGAAACACAAATGTGTGTCGTGTGCGTCATAAATTTATGACACACAGTTGTGCGTCATCTTAAATTCATGTCGGTGGCTTCAACGACAGGAAAATGTGTGTCATCCGCACCCATAGATGACGCGCAATGCGCGTTATTAAAGGGGTTTTTTCTACTAGTGATTTAGGAAGGTATTAGGCTTAAGGTTGGCCCAAAAGTCAAGGAAAGTGATGTTTTTAATTTAAGTTATAAAGAAAAAAGACTAAAAGTGTAGTTTACCCAAAGCTTGTTTTAAAGGTTAAAACCCCCATCTCTCATAGTATCTCACGTGAGGCATTCTCAAAAATATCTCTTCATTTTCTTCTTCTCCAGATTCTTCTTCTTCCTTCCTTCTCTCTAGTAAAGATCAAGCTCTAAGGAAACCTAAGCCTAGATTGAAGCAATCAAGGTAAGAAATCTATTTTTCATCATCTAAGCTTCCATTAGAGCCATTAATTTCAAGGTTTGGCTTAGTTTTTCAAAAACGAGCTTTTAAAGAAATAGAAGAGATTTAGAGATTTAAGCTTGTTTCTAGTAAATTTGAGTTAATTAGAGTGCCCTTAACCTTATTTTAATCCTTAGATAAGTTAGTAAACCCCTTTTCTTCCCTTTAATTAGTTAAAGAAGTTGGAGAAAGCTCAAAAGGCTAGAAATAAGGAGAATGTGAATCATAGTCGATTCAAGAGGTATTTTAGCAGCCAAGGCAATCAGATAACACACTATTAGCTTTTCCATATCAGTTATATAATCATTAGAAAGGAGTTTTAGCTATAAAGTTGAGATAAAATATGTTTAGTAGCTTTCCATAGTAGATTTTATGTTTAATGTTTTTAGCATGTTTCTAAACCTTATTTATGCTCCCTTAATATCACATAAGACTTTCATAATGGTTGGGGACCTCACTAGGATCTTTGGGATTGAAAAATAGAGTTTTTCATGCTTGTTTTATGACTTCTGCAAGTAGAGTATCGATACTATAGGGTTAATATCGATACTTGTTCTTCATTTCTGGGTAAAATCATGTTTTCTGGGTAGGAGTATCGAAACTCTTTCAAGAGTTTAGAAACTTTGCGTCTTAGTTTTGAAATTCCTAGAAAGTATCAAAACCAGGTAGTCTAGAATGCTTAAAAGTATCGGTACTTATATAAAGTATCAAAACTTTTATAGGAATATCAATACTCTTGGACTAGTATCGATACTTTCAGTCTGTTTTGGGCAAAAATATCAGTTTTTTAAGGATTTAGACACGAGGTACCCAACACTTCATTATATCATCAAATAATACTACAAGTGGAACGATATTAATCTTTAAATCAAACGTAGAAACCAGATAATTAGGGTGGCATAAAACTAGCATTGTCTGATGCTCGGGAAACAATTCAGACACTCGAGTTCCTTTAGAAGCTAGTGGAATCAAAAGTATAGATGCAGTCCGGATATATCCTTAGAGAGGGCGTGAGGCCCTTAAAACTGATTAACTAAGGCCGAGGCCTGACACTCGCAAGGGGTGGGTTAGTCAGGGGTATGGTGTCTGATGCAAAATTCCAGGGGCCATATCCTCGGTAGACTAGAGTGGTGTGTGAGCTTCGAGATATAGTAATACCTTTCCTCACCATGATGTCTACTATAGTGTAGAGAGTGAGTATAAGAGTATACTCTCAAAGCATATCAGATTAGTAGACTTGATAGTTTAAACCTTTTAATGATATACAATTAGTATGTTTTAGCTATTAGTGCGGCGCTGAGCTAGTTAGTTCATCCTTTGAATGTATTATGGGCAGATTAGTAGATCCAGCAGGTGAGGAGCAATAGGTAGACCAAGTTCCAAATCAAAACAGTGCAAATCAGAGTATATCTCAGCTTTTGAAAAAGGGCAGTTATATTTGTAAACATTGTTGTCCAGTTGAGTTGTAAATTTAGAAAAGGGGTCTGTATTATTTTGAAATGTAAATATTTTATTTTGGGATCCCAGTGTAAATTTTTATTATATTTTCATTTTATTTATGGTTAGTTTTATATTATGGTTGTTTTAAAGTCAAAGAAAGTAAGAAAAAGTTGGTCAACTACTTCGGTGGTTCTATGTAGCATCTTAAATCGGTCGACTGTGTGTCGTACTGGTCTGGGGTGTTACACAATGAAGGTCTCATGGTTGTCCATCGTGACAAGGTTGGTCATGTCGAGAGCTCTGAGGTCGAAAACAGTCAGTGTATAGTGTAGACCCAAGAAGAAACAAGATTAAATCGAGGCATAACCCTGGGGAAAATATAAAACCAAGCTAAAGAAAAAGGCAATGGAGTTCAGAGTGGGAAACAAATATGTTGACCATGGTATGTTCAAACGGATGATGCTCACTGTAGGGCACACCTTGTTTCAAGATATCAGACATCGAAGAGCAAGTCATAGATTGTTTTATCATGGTTAATTTTTCTTTCCTCTTAGCACTATTGTAGATTCGGTTATTCATACTTGATAAATAAAGGAACTTTGGACAATGTGGCAATAAGTTTTAGTGCATCCTTTTTTTTAATAATAAAGAAAGAAAGAGTCTAACATTCTCCTTCAACGTTCATTTGTAAGGCACTGGGGCTTCTTGAAGCTAAAGAATCTGCGACCAGAATTGCTTTGATTTCTTCGGGAGGATCGTGGAACATATACAGATCAAAAGGTTGATTCCATGCCAATCTAGCCATAGCATCAGCCGCTTTATTAACTTTGAGGGGAGCAAACAAGAATTGAAGAACCCAAGGTCTAGAGAACCAATTGGCAACGTGCGACACCATCGAAGAATATCCGCTCAAACAGACAAACCCCTACCGTAACCAATAGCCGTAAGAGCCTCTTTGTTGTCCGTTTCGATAATAACTCACTGCATACCCATGTTCCAAGCCATGGATAATCCTTCATAAATTCCCTAAAGTTCTGCATTAAGAATAAAACAAACACCGATAGCTTTAGAATAATCCATAATCCAATTCTTCAAGTGATAAATCAAAATACCTCGCAAGTGGTCAATCCATTAATATTATTACGAGCACCATCGATATTAATCTCGACCCAATCGACAGGAGGAAGAGTCCAAGGAATATACCTTCGATTAGGTTGCTCACGGTTGGTCCTTAAGATTGAGCGCATCATCAAACTATTAATTGCCTTGGAAGTCAGTCTCCTGCTGAGAAGAGTGATACTGTTAAGAGAATGAATGATGCAGATCGTGTGGTGTAATTCGTGTGAAAGGAATGTGCATGTGTAGTAGCATGGCTAGGCTCACGTTTAGTTCATGCATAGCTGGGTGTGAAGAAGTTCTAGAAGGAAGACTTCTAGAAGGAAGAGTTCTAGAAGGAAGACTTCTAGAAGGAAGAGTTCTAGAAGACTAGGCTATTATAAATTTGTTTCAATTTGTTAATTTGTTACAGGAGGTTGCAACATTGTAGTATAAAACCACAGTACTGCATACTGTAAAAGTGAATCATTGAATACAATCAAGAAAGTATTATCTCATGTTCTTTCTTTGCATTTCTGCTATATTTCAACATGGTATCATTCTCTTTCGGTCCTGGAGCTCTCTGTTGAGTTGCGATGGCTCTCTTTGGTGATTCCTCCTCTTCGTCAGCCCGTATGTTTACCAATAAACGGGTAAATGTGGTGCTTGATGAGATGAATTTTCTCCTATGGAAGCAGCAGGTTCTACTTACAGTTCGTAGCCACTGCCTTGAAAGGTTGTTGAATGGCTCGTTAACACCTCCTCCACATACGGTTGTTGATGCAAACGGCGAGACTGTTGCTAATGAAGCCTATGAAGATTTTATAGCTCAGGACAGTACCCTTGCGTCTTGGCTCTTATACACGATTAGTGCTCCATTGTTGCCACAATTTGTTGGTGCCGAGTCAGCCTCTGCAGTGTGGAACACGGTGTTCAGCAATTTTTTGTTAATCGCTCCACCACCACGATCATGAATCTCCACTCAAGCTTCAGTCTATGAAGAAAGGTGAGGATTCTATGCGAGTTTACCTTACTCGAATTAAGGAAATTTGTGATTCGCTTGCATCTTGTGGAAGTCTGGTGTCTCAAGTTGAACATGTCGTGAGCATTCTTAAAGGTCTTCCGCGAGAATACCAGCCGTTCATGGCTATAATTACCATTACACGAGAAACTCTATCTTTGGATCAGATTTGCTCGATGCTTGTTGATGCAGAAACGCAGATTGCTGGTTTTGATGCCCAGCCTGAGGATCTTCCGATGAGTGCTCATATTGCTCAAGGAAGAGTAGCGGCTGGCTCGTCTGAGGCACCGCGTGCTGGTCGTTCCAATAGGCGTGGTCGAGGTCGTACAAGAATTCAATGCCCGTTATGTGGTAGAAATGGTCATTTTGTCGATCGGTGTTGGTATCGCTTCGATCGAGACTTCCCTGGAGTCAATGCCAATTCTAGTTCAACACGAGCTACAAATGCTTTCAATATGCTAATTGTGCAACACTCGACTCATCAGGATGCTCGTGTTGCAATACTAAGCAGCAGCCCTCTTCGAGTTAGTCCCAAGCGAACTTGGTAGCAGGTGAACATTGGGTCATTGATTCAGGGGCAACTCACCATGTCACCCCAGACGCGTCCAAGTTGATGCATTCCTCTGAATTTTCTGGCCCAGGTAATCTCCTAGTAGGTAATGGTGTGTCACTAGGGGTAAATTCAATTGGTAATACTATTTTGACTGCTTTCTCTCGAGCTTTAATGTTAAGTGATCTGTTACATGTACCCAAAATAACGAAACATCTGCTCTCGGTTTTGAAGCTTGCTAGGGATAACAATGTTTTCATTGAGTTTCATACTGATGAATGCTTTGTTCGAGATAAAACAACCGGTGCAGTGGTGCTTCGAGGGTAGCAACATGAAAGGTTGTACAACTTTGCTATGGAACCTAAAGTCTTCTTGTGTAATAAGTCTAATGATGTTGGTCCTAGTATATTTGACCTTTGGCATAGGCGATTAGGACACCCTACATTTCAAACGTTGCAAGATGTATGTCATTCCATCGATGTTAACATTTCAAAGAATTTAAATACCACTTGTGTTGCTTGTTGCATGGGAAAGAGTCACAAGTTGCCTTTTAATTCTTCTGTCACTGTGTATAATGTTCCATTTGAACTTGTTTTCACCGATCTTTGGGGTGCTGCCAATGTTTCCTTCTGTGGCTATCGCTAGTATGTTTTATTTGTGGATGCATGTACACGACATACATGGGTGTATATGCTAAAGAACAAAGCTCAGGCTCTTGATGTATTTCGACTGTTTCAAACTATGGTCACCACTCAATTTTCTCTGCCAATCAAGTCAGTTCAGAGTGATTGGGGAGGTGAGTACAGACGATTGTCATATGAGCTAACTCGTGCTGGTATTTTACATCGAGTCGCATGCCCTCACACCTCTGAGAAAAACGGTGGTTGAACGAAAACATCGTCACCTGGTGGAAATGGCACTCGTGTTGCTAGCTCAGGCTGCTCTCCCGTTTCAATTTTGGTCGTATACTGTGGCTACTGCAACACATTTAATTAATCGCCTGCCTACCAAAGTCTTAGGTAATATTTCACCTTTTGAAAAGTTGTTTGGCTCTAAACCTGATTACACCACGCTGCGTGTGTTTGGGTGTCGTTGTTTCCCGCACTTGAGACCCTTTCAACAACATAAATTAATGTCTAGGTCAGCTCCTTGAGTTTTCTTGGGGTACAACTCGCAGCATAATGGATTTTAATGCCTCGCTCAGGATGGCCGCGTCTATATCTCGAGACATGTTAAGTTTGACGAGCATGTGTTTCCCTTTGCAGATATGAAATAACCTGAGTCTGTGCCTCATACTAGTGTGTGTAAGTCTGCTCCTTTACATATTGTTCCTTGTCATACGAGGGTACAAGCAACAACTGGTCTCTCTACGCGAGGGTACAAGCAACAACTGGTCTCTCCACGCGCTCTAATGAGTCTTCACATGCACATGTTGATGGTGCTGACTCCAGCATTCCGAGTGAAGGTGACCCTACTCCTTAAAATGCTATTAATTCAGATATGGATAATGACGAGACTGAGTCGAGTGGTCCTGAGTCCACACAGTTATCCACTGCAGTACCTGAAGGTGTACCAGATGATGACTTGCAACCATCTGCTGAACAGAATCAAGTTACTATTAATCAACATCCTATGTTGACGAGAAGTGAATGTGGGGTCTTTAAACCCAAGGTCTTTACTAATTCGTTAAGTGAGGTGCTGCCAGCTTCGATTAATGAAGCTCTACAATCCAAGGAGTGGAAAGAAGCAGTACATGCTGAACTTACTGCTCTTCAAAGTAATGGCACGTGGACACTTGTTCAGTTACCTGAAGAACGATCTGCTGTTGGCTGTAAGTGGTTATTTAAGGTTAAATACAACTCTGATGGAACGGTTCAAAGATACAAGGCTAAGTTGGTTGCTAAGGGATACTCTCAAGTTCCTGGGCAAGACTTCAAGGAGACCTTTAGCCCAGTGGTGCGGTTTGCTACGTTGAACGTTATACTTGCCCTTGCTGTATCTGGAGGATGGTCACTGAGGCAAATCGATGTCAATAATGCATTTCTTCATAGTGAGCTAAGTGAAGACGTATTCATGCATCAGCCGCCTGGTTTTGAACAATACACAGCTGATGGTGTAAAGTTAGTGTGCAAGCTGCATAAGTCTCTCTATGGTTTGCGACAAGCACCTCGTAATTGGTATGCAAAGCTAAAAAGCAGTCTTGTGCGTCTTGGATTTGAGGAGTCCAAAGCTGATACTTCCCTTTTTGTTCTGGCAGCAGGAGAAGTGCCAACATATATTTTAGTGTATGTTGATGACATAATAATAACCGGGCAGTCGACGAGTGAAATTGAAAAAGTGGTCAGGTTGTTAAAAGATCAGTTTTCGTTGAAGGAATTAGGGGAACTACACTATTTCCTGGGCATTGAAGTCAGGAGATGTGATCAGTTATTGGTTCTTAGTCAAAAGCAATATATTTTCGAATTACTTGAGAAAGCAAAAATGGCTAAGGCCTCGTGTACCTCTACTCCTATGGTTACATCCTCGCAATTAAAGAAAGATGAAGGGCAATTATTGGCTGATGCACGAGAATTTCGGAGTCTAGTAGGAGGGTTTCTCTATGTGTGTCATACAAGACCCGACATTGCCTTTAGTGTGAACAAAGTCGCCCAATATATGGATGCACCAAGAGAGCAACATATGCTTGTTGCTAAACGCATCCTGCGTTATTTAAGTGGGACATTGGACTATGGTCTGGGATTTGTGCCAGGTAAATTGCATATATCACCTTTCTCAAATGTCGATTGGGGAGGATGTGCATATGATAGACGGTCAATGTCAAGCTATTGTGTTTTTGTTGGAGGAAGTTTGGCGACTTGGAGTGCGAAAAAGCAGAAGGTGGTGTCTCGATCAACCATGGAAACTGAATACAAGAGCCTTGCTGACACAGCAGCTGAAGTAGCATGGGTTGATGCTCTGCTCACTAACTTGAAGGTATCACAATGTAATCAGCCAACAATATGGTGTGATAACACCAGTGCGATTGCGTTAAGTGCTAATCCTGTGAATCACTCACAGCAGCTTTCGTGACAAGTTGAATGTGTGCTTGTTTTTCTGAAGAGAGGGAGAAGCAGGGAGAATGTTGAGAGAATGAATGATGCAGATCGTGGGTGTAATAGTGTGAAAGGAATGTGCATGTGTAGTAGCATGGCTAGGCTCACGTTTAGTTCATGCACAGCTGGGTGTGGAGAAGTTCTAGAAGACTAGGTTGTTATGAATTTGTTTCAATTTGTTAATTTGTTACAGGAGGTTGCAGCATTGTAGTATAAAACCACAGTACTGCATACTGTAAAAGTGAATCATTGAATACAATCAAGAAAGTATTATCTCGTGTTCTTTCTTTGCATTTCTTCTATATTTCAACAGATACTATCATTCGCGATAAAATCGGGTAGAACACTAAGCCGTTTCGCCTAGTCCACATACACCACAAGATGGACCCAAAAAGATGTCCCAATCATTTGCATCAATGGGAAGTAATTAGGCTTGCAAAGGCTATGCTCTATCGAAGAATCACAAGGCATGTTCATAAATTCATTGAGGCGAACATTGCGAATCAGTGAGCTCCAAGTCAATTAAGCAGCTAGACACTTTCTAGAGATGTGCGAGGGAGTTTCGACAGTAGTACGACAAATGCTGTAGCTCGCATCGGACTTCATGTGCCTACGGACTCTTTCTTCATTTTTCATGAGCGATCCTTTCCAAATGAGCCAGATCAATATACAAACTCCGGATAAACCCCGAAACTTGGTTAAAGTGAGCCAGCGAGGGGCGGTTTCCATGGAATCTTCTCCTGCTCTTCGAGCATAAGCACTCCCCACTGTGAATTGTCTATTCTTTCCCCATTTCCAACTCGGTCTATCAACGCTGCCATTACCAAGGGGAGGTCGTACTGCAGCAAGGGATAGGAGGACCGAGTCAGGAAGCTTACCCTGAATTAGAAACCATTCCATTCACTGTTACTATCGACCATATAGCAACCATGACATCAGCAAGGGGTTGACATTGGGCAGCAACAGGTTGCGAAGAGGGCCTAACTCACCTAGCCAATCATCATTCCAAAAATTGGTTGTTCCATTTCTGAGAGTCCACACAATGCCCTCCCTAACTTCATTCCAAATCATACTCGTACCCTCCCAAAGTCTTGAACAAACCCGACCGAATTAACTGGACATGCTCTTTCACTTTATATTTGTCACGCAAAATATGAACCCAAAGTCGACCCGTATCAGAAATAAGGTGATAAGCGACCTTCATGATGAACGCTTCATTTTGGAGGCTTAAATTCTTCATTCCCAGACCTCCGAGGAAAAAGGTTTACAAACTTCATCCTACTGAACAAGATGAGCCTTGCGCTTTTCATCCGTCCCTCCCCAAATGAAACCAGAATGAGGCGCTCCAACTCCTCACAAGTACCTTTGAGAATATAACATGTTTGCATTACAGACGAAATTGTCGCAAAGACAGATTTGGCCAAAACAACACGCCCCGCGAGAGACAAGTGACGAGCCTTCCATCCCGAAAGTCAATCACGAACTTTTGCACAATATAAGGTAAGTGGAATGGGTAACTCGGTTATGAAGTAGGAGAACTCCCAAATATTTACCCGAGATGATCAACTCGAGTGAATTGAAATTCAGAGCTGATATCATCATGCAAAGAATCCGAGACATTCTTGGAAAAACATATAATGATCTTAGTAGACTCACTTTATTACCCGATCACAATAATCACGCAAAGTTCGTTGCGTCACATCAAGTTGAATCAAAGTGATTTAGCAAAAAGTACAAGTCGTCAGCAAAAAATGAACGTGACAATAGCAGACCTCCTTTAGAGAGTCTAATTGGATTCCATTCTCCATTAATCACGGCTATTTGAATAGCCTGCGCAAACGTCCCATGCAAAGAACAAACAAATAAGGGTATAAAGGATCCCCTTAATGTATTCCTCTCGAGGCTGTAAAGAACCCGTCTTGTGGCCATTCCAAATGATTTCTAAAGTAACACAACTCATAATAGATTACGAATATCATTTGGGCAACCCACAGCAATAAAGTATCATCAATGAAGTCCCATTCAAGTCTGTCGTAGGCCTTCTCTAGATCAATTTTAATGGTCATCCACCCAACTTTCCTAATCTTTCGCTTCATCGAATGGATTACCTCTTGGGAAAAAATGATATTATTAGAGATATTCCATCTTGGAACAAACTTTTATGATCTTCAGAATCCACTTCGGTTAAAAAAGGCTTGAGGTGATTAACCATCACTTTCGCGATTGTTCAATTTTAATGGTCATCCACCCAACTTTCCTAATCTTTCGCTTCATCGAATGGATTACCTCTTGGAAAAAATGATATTATTAGAGATATTCCATCTTGGAACAAAACTTTTATGATCTTCAGAAATCCACTTCGGTAAAAAAGGCTTGAGGTGATTAACCATCACTTTCGCGATTGTTTTGAATAATACCGTACATAAATTGATAGGCCGAAATTGTACAAAGTTATCTAGAATTTCAACTTTAGGAATAAGCACCAATAAAGTACGATTGAGTTGCATGAGAACTTCAACTCTAGTGAAATAGTCACGGACCAAATGGAACACACTAGGCCCTATAATTTCCCAATTACGCTGATAGAAAAAAGCGTGGAAGCTATCAACCCTTGGAACTTTCGAAAGATGCATATCAAAGATTACTTGTCTGATCTCTTCATTTGTTACAAAGACAGATAGAAATTTAAGAGCATCATCCGAAAACCGATAGAAATTATCTCGGACATGATCAGAGTGGCCACCATCACCGAAACTAGTGAAAAGAGATGAAAAATTCAGAGGCCTTTCTACCAAGTATTTGTTGATCAGAACACCACGAGCCATCATCAAGTCACAGACTAAGGATTGTATTTCTCTTACGCCAACTTTTCGCACAAGCATAAAATATCTAGTGTTGTGATCCCCAAAGAGAGTCTAATTACACGAGATTTTTGAAACCAAAGGCTTTCTTCTTGCTCCAAAACACTATCCAAATCATCCTTCTGTTGTTTTTCCAATTTCAAAAGATAATCAGAATCCCTCACAGAAAGAAAGCGATCAGTGCCACGTAATCTTGCCCGAATTATTCTCTTTCGTTTGCTAATCATTCCAAAGACATCATTATTCCAAGCAACAAGCTTTGAATGGAGCCTATTAATGTTATCACAAACATTGAAAGCAGACAACTAAATTTCTCGAAAAATATTATGAAAATTAAGGTGATCCTGTCAAGCAAAAAATAAACCAAAAATCCGAAGGAACAATCTTGGGCGTACAAGGTTGCATTTGTAAAGAGAGAAGGCAATAATCCGTCCCAAGGCGATCAAGATGCTCAACCATAAAATCAGGGAAAAGGTTACTCCAACAGTCATTAACAAGACATGTCGAGGCGTTGAGGTAAAGAACCACGAGTCCAAATGAAAAGAGAACCCCGAAAGCCAATATCAATCAAAGCATTATAAAAAAAATAGAAAATTCACGACTAACTCTAATTCTACCAACACCACCACGAAATATTTCCGATAACTAAGAATAGCATTGAAATCGCCACCAAGAAGCCAATGATAATCTTGACTAGGGTCTAGTCATTCCATTTGTGACCAAATGTGTTTCCTGAATTGATTGTTGGGGCTTGCAGACACAATAGTAATAAAAACTGGCCGAGGAAGATTACTAGAACTAACAAGAACATGTATGAATTGATTCGAGATATGAATTACCTTAACTTGGATAGCATGCTATTAAATAAGTCAAATGCCGCCACTAAACCCAGTTGCCTCAATACGGAAAGAATTCGAATAACGCAACTTCTGTAAAATACCATCAGCGCGAGTCCCACTAACTCTTGTTTCCAGAATAGGGAGGGTGATAAAAATAAATGAAATTATGAAAGTGTCGCCTGAAAGTTGAAATAGCAACACCTTCACTGTTCCAAATGATGCAACTAAACATAGATAAGTAGAGAAGAAGGAAAAAAAAACGAACAGCAAACAACAACTCAAACCTTAACGCTTGGTGTCGCAACAATGCCCCAATGGTCCTGCATAACCATTTCATCCTCATCAGGGATTTGCTGGTTTTGTTTCTAAACGACTAATTCATCAACCATCGTGAACGCTGATTGAACCCAATTGGATAGTAGTGGTCCACCCGACGATTTGTAATTAAGGTTCTTTTTAACATGTAACCCCTTTGAATTAAGCTTTTGATACCTCTGATCATAATCGGTTTGTTGGTAACATCTCTAATCTTGGAATTTGTTCTTTTAATTTGCGTTCCATCATCAATCGAGATCGCACTATGTGAACCACCCTGGATGTTTGTCTTTTTGATGATACCTTGAGGAGCTTGACCTTCGATCGTTGGTTGCAAAACTTTCCTCGGAGCCAAAGCTGCTCTCGACTTACCTGAGTTGGATTCACGTCCAGTAGTAGTGAAAGTAGCCACCTTTTTGCCTTTCCTCCTATTAACAGATCCATTAGTCACATGTGGGGCTTCCACTTTTTTAATAATGTTGGGATTAACATTTTTATTATCACTCTCAAGTTTGACTTGATTAAGAATTTCATGGTGGAACGTAAAAGCTTTATTGATCACATTACCGTCAGAATTCTTGTCTCCTTGTGTTTTTCGAGGTCGTCTTTTTCGACTAGGAGCAACCATCCACGTACCTTTAAGGTCCTCGCTATTATGAGTATTGTCGGGCTCTTTGAGATTCTGGTTAATCTCCTTCTCGTTAAAGTTAATACCACAAGAGTTTTGAATGGTCGTACGCCCCGCATTTGTAACTCCCTTAACCCAACTTGGACGTTACAATCGAATCTTGGAACTACAACAATATTTTAGTTTAACAAAAATCATGAAGATCTTATTTTTAGCATGCATCATCAGTAAATCGTGAAAGTCCATAAGTAGAAGTAGGAGTTCATAATATAAACAAAATACCATGAGTTTAAATCCAAACAGATAAAATAATTTAACATCCCTTATTCCCGTAAATAAACATAATATCAACGGAAAATAAATAACAAAAGTATGGAAATGTCCATACGATAAATGTCTAAGCAGAAATAGGACGGGGATTAAATTCATGAAGAAACAGAACGGGGACTTGGAGGACTACGACCAGTACTTAGAGGATCGTTAGTAACATGTTTTACTATCATTCGTATGGACATTTCAAGACTTTTATTATTTATTTTTCGTTTATATTATGTTTTATTTATGAGAACCAGGGATGTTAAATTATATTATCTATTTTAGATTTTAAACTCATAGTATTTTGTTTATATTATGAACTCCTACTTTTACTTACGGATTTTCATGATTTATTGATAATGCATGCTAAAATATGAGATTTTCTTGATTTTCGTTCAACCAAAACATTGTTGTGGTCTCCGAGATTCGATCGTAACTGTTAGGAAATAACCGAGTATGATAATTCTCTATAACCAGATTAGTGAGAATGTGAAATAAAAACGGAAAAATAATACCCGAAAAATTGATAACGGAGTTCAGCCAATTGTACCTACGTCTTCGGATTGCTGTAGATCTTTTACTAAGAGAGAAAATTTACAGGTGTTTACAAAGCACTCACTACTCACAAGAAAACTTTCTAGTATTGGGAGAAAGAAATGATTTTTGGGATGATTTTGAAGCTAAATGGGCTAGGGTATTTATAGTTGAAGTTTAGGGACTAATATTTGAAAATACCCTAAAGAGCAATGACTAAAGTGTAATTTTCCCATTACAAAAAATCAACAAAAATCTACAACTTTGAAACCATGCGTAGTCGGTGCCAAACCTCTTTGAAAAACCCCTTTGGCGGTGTCAAACTTTGATTTTAAGTTTGTTGTATTGTTGACTTTCAACAATCTCCCACTTGAAGACTGATTTTAATATGTCTTCACGCCTCGATCAATGCAGCAGCATTTCTGGTCTCGTTACTCTAGCATGCCAACTGAAGCTGAGCACAACTTCAGTTTGTCCGTAGTCACCGTCTTTGTCAACATGTCTGCCGGATTTTGAGCTCCACTAATTTTTTCAAGTTTCAAAATCACATCTTCCAGAAGGGACCGGATAAAATGATATCTCAATTGTATGTGCTTCGTTCTGGAATGAAAATGCGGATTCTTTGCTAGATAAATAGAACTTTTACTATCACAATACAAGACATTGTTTTCTTGTTTCTTGCCTAACTCATCCAAGAAACTTTGAAGCCAGACCATCTCCTTGCTGGCTTCCGTAACAACGACATATTTTGCTTCAGTTGTGGAGAGAGCAACTATCTTCTGTAGTTGAGAAAACCAACTCACTACAGTACCTCCTAGAGTATAGACATACCTTGTAGTGCTCCTTCTGATGTCAACATTTCTGGCTAAGTCAACATCTACATAGTATGTCAGCATCGTATCTCCACTTTTAAAACAAAGTGCTTTGTTTGTGGTACCTCGTAGATATCTGAGGATCCATTTAACAGTTTCCCAGTGTACCTTGCCCGGATTATTCATGTATCTGCTAACAACTCCCACTGCACGAGCAATATCTGGTCTAGTACAAACCATGGCATACATCAGACTTCCAATTGCTCAGGCATACGACACCTTCACCATGTGTGCGTGCTCTTCTTCCGTCTTTGGTGACTGATCTTTGGAGAGTCTAAAATGAACACCTAAAGGTTTACTTACTAGTTTAGCATCTTGCATGTTGAACCTGGAGAGTACTTTGTTGATGTACTCAGCCTGTGATAACATCAATGTCCCCAACTTTGTGTCTCTCTTGATCCTCATCCCAAGAATCTGTTTGGCAGTTCCCAGATCCTTCATAGCAAACTGCTTCGACAATTCTTGCTTCAAGTTTATAATCTCTTGCATGTATGATCCTGCAGCATGTCATCAACATACAACAATAAAATAATGAAGCTGTTGTCGAACCTCTTGATGTAGCAACAATGATCTGCTTGACATCTGGTAAAACCACTGCTACTCATGAAACTATCGAACTTCTTGTACCACTGTCTAGGAGCTTGTTTTAAACCATACAAGCTCTTCTTCAACCTGCATACCAGGTTTTTCTTGCCTGCCTATGAAGCTTTCTGGCTACCTCATATAGATTTCTTCCTCCAAATCACCATGAAGGAAAGTTGTCTTTACATCTAACTGCTCAAGATGTAAATTCTCTGCAGCTATAATTTTCAACACCAGTCTGAGTGTAGACAGTTTTACGACTGGAGAGAAAATTTCATTGTAGTCAATACCTTCTTTTTGCTGAAAACCTTTGACAACCAATCTTGCTTTATAGTGTTTACTCTCATCGTGCTCTTCTTTGATCCTGTAAATCCACTTGTTATGGAGTGCTTTCTTGCCTGGTGGTAATTCAGCTAATTCCCACGTCTGATTTGACATAAGCGAGTCCATTTAATCTTTCATGGAAGACTCCCACTTGACCGAATCCTCCACTTGCATTGCTTCATCAGCACTCTGGTTCACCGTTGTCAGTCAGCAACAAGTAGTGCAAAGAAGGCGAATAACGCTGGGTTGGTTTAGGAATTCTAGAGGAACGTCTTAGTTCTGGTGTGTGGTTCTTCTTGAACTGCTTCAGGACTGATCTGAACATAATTTCCAGAAATCTCCTTGAATTCAACAAATTCCTTTGTTTTAGCTTCGATATTTGAGCTATTTGATTCTACAGTTGACTTGTCTTTGTACATCACATTCTCATTGAAAATGACATCTATGCTTCTGATGATCTTCCCATTTTCATAGTCCCAAAACCGGTAACCGAACTCATCACCGCCATAACCAAAAAATGCACATTTGTTGGACTTAGCATCAAGTTTACTTCTTTCAGAAGAATCTATGTGTACATAAGTAATACAACCAAACACTCTTAAGTGTGAAAGGTTTATTTCTTTCTTGCTCCAAACTTCCTATGGTATTTTGCCATCCAAAGGAACTGAGGGCCCATGGTTGATCAGGTAAGTTGCAGTGTTGATAGCTTCAGCCCATAGAAATTTAGGCAATCCGGCATGTATCCTCATGCTTCTGGCACGTTCATTCAGAGTCTATTCATGCGCTCTGCTACGCCATTCTGCTGCGGTGTCATGGAACTGTTGTCTCTATCTTGATCCCATTGTTTGCACAGAAATCAGAAATCTCTGAATCTACGATTTCTGTACTCCCTCCATTGTCAGACCTCAACCGCTTGACTTTCATACCAGTCTCATTTTCCACCATGGCCTTCCATTTTCTGAAGGTATCAAAGACTTCTGATTTCTTCTTCAGAAAAAACTCACACCTTCCTTGTAGAATCATCGATAAAGGTGACATAATATAATGAGACTGCAAGAGATGGGACTGGAGATGGTCCTCATACATTAGTATGAACCAACTCTAACTTTTCAACCTTGGGTGTCTTACCAATCTTTGCAAAGCTGACTTTCTTTTGTTTTCCAAAGATATAATTCTCACATAGTCCGACATCTACATTCTTTAGATCCAGCAGCTTCCCTTTTGAAAAAAGTATCTTCATCCCTTTCTCGCTCATATGGCCAAGCCTTTGGTGCCATAGGTTTGATTTTCCATCAGCATCTGCGGCTACAATGATATTCTCTAAATTTGACGTTACATAGAGAGTACCAGTCTTCTTACCACGAGCAATGACGAGTGCTCCTTTGGTAATCTTCCATTCACAGCTGAAAAGGTTGTGCTATATCCTTCTCCATCAAGTTGTCTTACAGAAATCAAATTCCTTTTGAGGCCAGTAATATGTCTCACTCCTGTCAGCTTCCAGGTGGTCTGGTTTGGCAGCTTTAGTTGGATGTCTCCTTTTCCGACGATCTTCAAGGTTTCATCATCAGTAGATGAACCTTCCCAAAATCACCACTGATATGTTCTCCATGATTTCTCGGCAAGGGGTGGAGTGGAAAGATGCTCCTGAATCCAAGATCCATGATTCAATCGGACTGTTGTCGCTTAGAATCATGGCATCACCTGTCTCCTCTATCATGTTGGCAGATTCCTATTTGCCGGTATCTTTCTTCGGTGCTCAACAATCTCTTTTAAAGTGACCCTTCTTGCCACAATTATAACAAGTATAATCTTTCTTTCCCATTCTTGATTTTACCATTCTAGATTTGGATCTGCCATGATTTGAATTTCTTTATGAAGTTCTCCCTCTAGACTCTATGTGTAAGGCTGAGGAGGTTGATGCTTCACCGATTCACTTCGTCGAATTTCTTCACTTAATACCAGATCCCGAACATCGTCGAATTTCTATTTGTTATATCCCGACGAGCTGCTGACTGCTGTAACAGTAGCATTCCAACTATCTGGTAGAGATGATAAGAGAATTAAAGCTCGAACTTCATCATCGAATTTAATTTCCACGAAACTCAACTAGGTTGTGATTGTGTGAGTTCATTTAGGTGTTGTGACACCGATGCCCCTTCCGCCATCTGCAAATTGAATAATTGCCTCATCAAATGAACTTTGTTTGAGGCCGTGGCTTCTTATACATACTGGAGAGAGCCGCCATAAGACCCGACGTGGTCTTTTCCTTTGCTATGTTGAAAGCAACATTGCGGGATAACGTCAGTCGGATAACTCCTAGGGCTGTCTGTCGAGAAGAGCCCAGTCTTCATTCTTCATGCCCTCTGGTTGTTTCCTGAGAGGGTTGATATAGATTTTTCTGGTACAGAAAATCTTCAATCTGCATCTTCCAAAAGTCAAAGTTCGCACCATCGAACTTTTCAATTTTCACCTTCCCTTCATATGTAGTCATCGCTTCTACTCGAATCTGGCTTCGTTTGGATCGTTTTCGACAATTCTTACGAACCATCGTGTATTAAAACACCTCCGTCGACAAATTTGTATCGCCGACAAATTTGTTTAACTATTCACGAAATTTACTATTCACGTAAATAGTAATGAATACTAACCTCGTAAAAATTGACAAAATTCACAACCAAAACTCTGATTACCAGTTGTTAGGAAATAACTGAGCACGAGTAATTTCCTATAACCAGATTAGTGAGAATGCGAAATAAAATGGAAAAATAATACTCGAAAAATTGATAACGGAGTTCAGCCAATTGTGCCTACGTCTCTGGACTGTTGCATATCTTTTACTAAGAGAGAAATTTACAGGTGTTTTCAAAACACTCACTACTCATAAGAAAACTCTAGTATTGGGAGAGAGAAATGATTTTTGGGATGATTTTGAAGCTAAATGAGCTAGGGTATTTATAGTTGAAGTTTAGGGACTAATATTTGAAAATATCCTAAAGAGCAATGACTAAAGTGTAATTTACCCATTACAAAAAATCAACAAAAATCTGTAACTTTGAAACCATGCGTAGTCGGTGTCAAACCTATTTGAAAAACCCCTTTGGCGGTGCCAAACTTTGATTTTAAGTTTGTTGTATTGTTTTACTTTCAACAGTAACGTCCAGACTGAGTTACACGGGTTACAACATTTATAGTAAATGTTTACCTTCATACTCCAAATATTGCATAAATCCATCAATTCTAATGCATGTAAGCAAAGGTTTATTAAGATCAACGACGACTACAAGACGTGCAAATTTACCTTGTTCTCCGGCATGCATGTTATAATCAATTTTAATTACCTTCCTAATTTTAGAGACAATCACACAAAATAACTACTGTGTAATAGCGATATGAAAGTCCCGACAGACGAATCCAGACTATAATCTGAGAAGGGTGACTATCCAAGATATTGAAGCTCCTACTTCACGGTTGAACTATCAGATAACTTCCAAAACTCACCCAAGACCTTTTGTAAAAACTCTTGTATAGTTACTTTATTGTTGTAAACGAACCAAAAATCACCCAAGCCACCTCACTGTCGGAGATTTGTGTGGCTGATATGGCTTATGAGAATGGTAATTGGCGATGGGATCTATTCCAAAATCTCCTTTGGTGGAATATCTTATTACGTATAGCTGCTCTGAAGGGCTCGAAGGCTTCGATGAATAGAGATTGTGTGGGTTGGTCGCAAGGCAAAGATAATGAGTTTACCATCAAATCTGCTTATACAATTCGGATAGGAGGTTCTCCTGATTTACATGACCCTATTTGGAAACGGATTCACCATTATCGTGGCATTCAGAGAATTAAAATTTTTATGTGGCTTGCTTGTCAAGGAAAGCTCATGAGCAATGATGAGATGGCGCGTAGACATTTCACTTCGGATACCGGGTGTTTCGTGTGCACTAATGGAACAGAAACTATTGACCATGTTTTGATGTATTGCCCGCCTGCCCTTGCTATATGGAACGACCTTATTAAGAATGATAAACTTCACGAGTTCTTTAATCTGGATTTTCGAGATTGGATTGGGCAAAACATTACAACTGGTGCGGGATTTGCTAAGAACCAACATGATTGGGATCTTCTTTTTGTAGCTATCATCTGGAACCTTTGGTGCTTTCTCAACAGTGTGGTTTTTTATAATGAGGATATGTATAATGGATCCATCTTGAATCAGAGTTGTCATCTTGCTGGAATCATTCAGTAAGCGCTACATACTGATATAGCAGCAGAAGTAATATTAACGCTGGGTTAAATCGTTGGATCCCTCCCGACTTGAATTGGATTAAATTAAATACTGAAGACGCTCGAAATGTAACCGATGCAAAAGCTTATTGTGGAGGTGTTTTCTGAGATGACATGGGTGATGGCGTGTAAGCTTCTCCAAATTTATCGGGGTATGCTCAGTCTTAGAAGCTGAACATTGGGGCATCTATATAGGTATGTCTCTTGCTTAGGAATTGGGTTGTCCATACATTGTGGTTGAGCGGGATAACTTGAATGCACTAAATTTGATGAAAAAATTGAGGTTCCAACCGAACAACCCAACAATCTTGCATTATATTCATGAGCTTGGTAAGGAACACTGGATGATTACTTTCTCTCATGTCCGTCGGGATGGAAATTGTGGCGGATTGCCTGCAAAGATGGCGCTGATGGACAACTTTGATCTTGTTCAATATGATCTTCCACCTCAGAACATGTTGGAAATCCTAGAATTAAGGGACTGAATCTTATTCCTTATTTTTAGGAGTTGACTTAGTGTAAATATGTCTCTAATTGAAGTTTCTAATTTTTAGGGATTCTTTCCTAATTTTTGCACTAATTCTTACTTTAAAAAATGTAATCTGCTGTTAGAGAAATATCAGAATCATTTTTCTCAAATCTGTTCATGGTATCATAGCTGTAGGGATATTTCTGATCCATTCTACTTCTTTATTTTTCTCCCGTGTCTTGTTTTTCTATCATGGAAAACACTGGAAATATTTCTAATTCTGAGACTTCACAGGTAACTCAGAATGTCAACCAAGCACTATCTCATAGTGATGTTAATTTGTCCCTCACAATCACTAATCATCGATTAGATGGGAAGATTTTTTTACAGTGGTCCTAATCAACTCATGGTGATTCGAGGTCATGGGAAACTAGGATATATCAGTGGAGAAATTCCACGTCCTCACCTTACTGATCCTACATATGCTACGTGGGAACTCAATAATTCTATTGTCATGGCCTGGCTGATCAACTCCATGGAGAGTCACATAAGCCGAACCTACCTCTTGTTCAAGACTGCAAAATAATGTGGGATGCAGTCAAGGAGAACTATTCTAATCTAGGAAATGCTTCTCAAGTTTTTGAAATCAAGCTAAAATTAAAAGACATTCAGCAAGGAACTCTTGAAGTTACAGTACTATAACAACTTAAAAGTCTTATGGCAGGAACTCGATATGTACTATGAAGTGGACTGGGTGAAGGCTTAGAGCACACCAAGTTCATGTCACATCTCAATAAAGAACGGCTCTATGAGTTCCTAGCAGGGATGAACCGAGACTTGGACGAAGTTCGTGGCCGTATTCTGGGTAGGACCCCTCTTCCAACCATTGGAGAAGCATTTACAGAGGTTCGGAGAGAAGAAAATCGTCGACGAGTAATGATGGGAGATTCCAAGGAACCAAAACCTGTGACCAATTATGGTCATAGTCCTACTGAATCATCTGTCATGGTCTCAAGGGGCCCTCAATTTCAAAAATTCGAGCAGGGAATGATTCAAAACTAAGTCGCTCAGGAGATCGACTGTAGTGTAGCTATTGTAACCGTACCGGCCACACAAAGGAAAAATGTTTCAAGCTCCACGGTTATCCGATACAAAAAAAATTCATAAGGAAAACAAGGCTCTTTTATCCTTGGGCAGCTCATCCACTGCGACCCCTATACCTACTGAAGCCGTTCAGGATGTTCGCCTAACAAAGTCCCAACTTGAAACTCTTCACAAGTTACTCAGTGCACCAATAAGCCACGGTTTCTTGGCTATTCAAGGTATTGCTTTTAATATTACTTCTGAATCTAGTAACCATCCATCCTGGATTCTAGATTGGGAGCATCCGATCACATGACAGGTAATTTATCATTATTCCATATGTATGCCCCCTGCAACAACCAATCTCGAATTCAGATAGCTGATGGTTCATACTCATCTATTGTTGGAATTGGGGTTGTTCGACTCACTAAGGACTTCACTCGAGAAAGTCCTTCATGTCTCGAATTTATCTTGTAATTTACTGTCAGTAAGTAAACTTACCAAAGACAAGGTTGTTTGTGCTGAATTTTCTGCTGATGGTTGTATTATATAGGAACAGAAATCGGGGAGGATGATTGGCACTGCTAAGGTTGATGATGGACTCTATATTTGGGATGACAACAAGGACAAGAATAAAAAAGGAGTATTTTCTCTCTCTGCTTCAAACGAGGACACTATCATGATGTGGCATCGTAGGTTAGGACATCCAAATTTCCTGTATTTGAAGCATTTGCTCCCTATGTTATTTTGGAATAAAAAAATCAATTCCCTGAAATGTGAAATTTGTCAATTGTCAAAACATACCCGTGTTCCTTATCCATTGAAGCCTTATATACAATCCAAACCTTTCTCTTTGATTCATAGTAACCTATGGGGGACAAGTCGTGTTAAAAACATCACGGGGGCTAGATGGTTCATAACATTTATTGATGACCATACTAAGTATGTTGGGTTTACCTTCTAAAAGAAAAAACAGAAACACCAAAGGTATTCCAGAATTTCCACTCCATGATCTGAACTCAATTTGACTCAAACATACACACGCTCCGCACTGATAATGGAAGGGAGTATTTCAATTTTGTTTTAAGCCCTTATCTCTCCGAACAATGCATTATTCATCAAAGGTCTTGTACAGACATACCTCAACAAAACGGGATCTCAGAAAGAAAAAATAGACATACTAGCTATTGCTCGAGCCTTAATGTTTACCATGAAAGTTCCAAATACTTATAGGGGGGTTGTCCTTACTGCATGTTATTTAATAAACCGTATGCCCTCTAGAGTTCTTAATCTCCAAACTCATTTACATGTCCTACAAAAAAACTTTCCCATGTTTCGTGTTTCTATCTTACCAGCCAAGATATTGGTTGTAAAGCCTTTGTACATAATCACCAACCTAATTAATCCAAACTTGATCCCCGAGCACACCTATGCGTCTTTGTTGGCTACTTATCCACACTAAAAGGATACAAATGTTACTCACCCACCTTGCGTCGCATATTTGTCTCTCGTGATGTCATATTTTTTGAAATCGACCTGTATTTTTCTGCCACCCATCTTCAGGGGGAGACTCTTAGCGAAGATGAGACTCTTCATACTCTTCTTATTATACCCCCTGAGCCTATCCTTAACACCACTGTCACACAAAATTCTAAGGGTGACCCTGTCCTCATAACACCAGATTTGAGTGTTCCACTGGAGAGAAAATTTTCCAGCGATGAAATCCCCATTGGAAGTAAGCTTCAACAACCTAATCCTTCTGAGAAACCCCAACTACGGCCTCCAGAAATCATTGTTTATTCTCAGAAACATTTTCCTCCTAAAAACGACATAGCAGCAGTGCCAAATTCATCCAACTCCGAGGTTGTCCTGTTTCAGATCAGTCTCTTGGTTCGTCGGATATAGATCTTCCTATCGCTGTTCGTAAAGGCACAAGAGCTTGTACTCAGCATCCAATCTCTCAGTTTGTATCCTATGGAAATTTATCTAAAGCTTACAAAACTTTTGTAACTAATATTGACAGTGTAAAGACTCCAAGAAATGTGAAAGAGACTTTGGAATCAACCGAATGGAGACATGTTGTTTTTGAAGAAATGAATGCTCTTAAAAATAATGGGACATGGGAAGTTACAGATCTGCCAGAAGGGAAGAAAATCGTGGGTTGTAAATGGATTTTCACCACAAAAATCAAGCATGATGGGAGTAATGATCGGTACAAGTCCGGCTTGTGGCAAGAGGCTTTACTCAAACCTATGGTCTCGACTATGATGAGACGTTTTCCCCTGTTGCAAAGCTGATTACTGTTCGAGTGCTACTTTCCTTAGCTGTCAACCTTGATTGGCCCTTAACACAACTTGATGTAAAAAATGCATTCCTCAATGGAGACTTGAGCGAGGAAGTATACATGGACTTTCCACCAGGCTTTGAAGAAGAAAAAGGGCGAGTATGTAGATTAAAGAAGTCACTATACGGACTAAAACAATCCCCAAGAGCTTGGTTCAGCTGGTTTGCCAAGGCTATGACCAGCAGGAATTACACTCAGGGGCAAGCAGATCATACATTATTTTTACAAACACTCGGAAAATGGGAAATACTATATTCTTATCGTCTATGTTGATGATATTATTCTAACAGGGGATGATTCGAGTGAGCTGTTGAAACTAAAAGACTTCCTCAACACAGAATTTGAGCTTAAAGATTTGGGGAGTCTCAAATACTTCCTTGGCATGGAAGTAGCACGGACTCGGACAAGCATTTCTATTTCCCAACGAAAGTATGTTCTTGATTTATTGGCTGAAACTGGCATGCTAGGTTGTAAACCTATCGAGACCCCAATGGAGTTCAATTCTAAGCTAGGCAATGATGATGGGAAGAAGTAGACAGGGGGATACCAGCGACTCGTGGGAAAACTATTTATCTATCTCACACCCGACCTGATATTGCATTCGGTGTGAGTGTCATCAGTCAGTATATGCATGCTCCAAAGGAAAACATTTGGAGGCGATTTACAGGATGCTAAGGTATTTGAAAGGAACACCAGGTAAAGGTCTTCATTTCAAGAAAAACACCAGCGTGGCATAGAACTTTACACTGATGCTGATTGGGCAGGATCAGTGAGTGATAGACGATCTACAAGTTATTATTGTAGCTATATGTGGGGAAATCTTGTGACATGGAGAAGTAAAAAACAGTCCGTTGTGGCTCGTAGCAGTGCAGAGGCAGAATATCGAGCTTTATCTCATGGTATATGTTAAGGAATTTGGTTACAAAGATTAATGAAGGAACTTAAAGTATCCTATATTAAACCTATGAAGTATATTGTGATAATCAAGCTGCTGTCAGTATAGCACATAACCCAGTTCATCACGATCATACTAAACTGTGGAGATAGATCGTCATTTCATCAGAGAGAAGGTAAATTCAGGAGAAGTTTGTATATCCTATCTTCCTACTAGGCAACAAGTTGCAGACTTGCTAACTAAAAGTTTGAGTAAGAATGTGTTGAAGATTTTATTGGCAAGTTGGGATTGATAAATATCTACACACCGGCTTGAGGGGGAGTGTTGGAAATCCTAGAATTAAGGAACTGAATCTTCTTCCTTATTTTTAGGAGTTGACTTAGTGTAAATATGTCTCTAATTGTAGTTCCTAATTTTTAGGGATTCTTTCCTATTTTTTGCACTAATTCTTACTTTAAAAGATGTAATCTGCTGTTAGAGAAATATCAGAATCATTTTTCTTAAATCTTTTCAGAACATTATTGAGATACTGTTTGCAGATTCAAATTCAGGCTTTCCTATTGGCAATGAACACGAGCTACCTGGAGGTTAACTGTTTATTTGGTGTTAGTTTTATTTTTCGCTTTCCTTGTGTATTCGGTCATCTCATGAATTCGTTCTTGGTTTGTATCCTCGAGTGTATCTTGAATTGTTTCTTATAATACTATCGTAGGTACTCTTTTCCTCCAACTAGGTCTAGCGAAGTTTTTAACGAGACTTGCGATTGTATCCCCTTATTTACCAAAAAAAATTATTTGAAAGTGTCCTTGTGCTTACCAAAGTAATTTAATTTTGTTCATAAGAGCCGTGTATCCAATAGTCTTACCTAATAGACGAACAATAACCGTCCTTCGCATGTTAGAGTCGATTGAATTATGAACCTGATTGGAGAATTGGATTATACCCGGGTATGAGCCACTTATGTCGAAGACTACATCGCCCTCCAGAAGAGCAACTTCATCTTCCCCAAAAATAGTATTGCTCAATTGACCAAGATCGGCACCCATCAACTAGCCTCATAAGATTGCATAATGGGGCTTTCCGTACTTTTTGAACCATCCTTAGCATTTATTGGCTTCAGAATCCCCCTGCGATTCCTCACCCATAGAGGTGTCTTGATTCACCAATACAGGCGCAAAACCAGGAGAGCCATGATCAGAGATATTAATTCCCTGTGATACTTCGTTTCTGTCCTTAGGCACCCGTTGGTTATCCAAGGGGACCGAGGAGCCTGGTCTTTCCAAAGTGTCCGGTTATAGTAGTCATGGCGGCCACCAGAGAGGCGGAATAGATTCGTTCATGCACAAACTAATCGGGAAAACAAGGATTCGCAAGATCCTAAAATTACAGAGCACAAAAATTTATGAAATTTAACTCTTAGTTTTAGCGCATCCTTTTGAATATCTTAGTTTCAATTTTTTTCAATACACATGAAAAAAATGAATAAACATATAAAACTAAATCAACATAACAAAGCATAGCATTGGGAGATAACTATATTTACAAGACTGATAAAACAATGTTTACAATCTTCCACTCACATCACATTACACAAACTCTGATCATTTGGGAAACTAAAATAAATGACATAATCTTATGCTACAATGTACAAGTTTAGCAAGTCAAATCTCGACATTAGATAAGGACACAACCGACCGTATCAAGAGCTGTAATCATTTACCATATGTAGGGCATTGCATTCTTCCAAATTCACCCCATAATGGACTTACCACATTAACATTCTGGAAGGGAATGAGCAGATGCAAAAGGTGAAAAACTAGCAGCTGACCCACTACAATGCAGTGGATTCAGTTGGCAACCTGAAGAACTGACTAAACTTGGTGACATGTTGCTTGGCTTGGAAAATATCGGGACATGTATCTTCCATTAAGCGGTGATACAGATGGATAATTCAACGAGGCAGGTGAAACTAAATGAGAAGTATGAGATCTTTGAGAAGATGCGTTTCTAAGGTCTACTGAGCTTCTGCTATAGCTCATGGGAGGAGATTGATGGTAGGACCTAAATGATTGCAGAATATATGGAAGGCCAGCAAGAGAGTGAGTCTGAGAAGCCAGTGGAGATGCCCATGCTGCTGGGGGCAATTTGTATGGATGATGATGATGCTAATGACCTAAAGGTTGATAACACAGAGGAAACTGAGCTTGGGGTAGTTGAAAGCAATGGTGTACTTTCTGTTGCTGGTAAACCACCTGCGGTGGTTCTTGCATCATGCTTGCAAACAGGGCAAAATGTTCTCCATGTTGTAAGCCAAGAATCAATACAGAAAGCATGGAACTCTGAAAAATGTCGGGAAATATTAAGATATACACACATTAAAAAAAAACACAACAAATTAAAATAAGGTTACAATCAAGTGTTGAAGCTTTACAGAAGTCACTATATTATGTAGGCAAGAATGATACCGAAAGTCTACATTCACAGCTCATGCTTTGTGTCCCGAGAACAGAAATAGGACAGCCACCAAAAAATGTCTCATGAATTGGGGGCTTAATCACTATGCAACATTCATGCGAACAGACATTGGATCATCACATTAACAAATATAATTACCAGATAAAATAGTAAGCAATGTCATCCTCAGTGTGTAAGAAGCTTACTGTGACAACATGGAAGAATCCTGAGCTTCTCTCCAATGGTATAATCTTCAAGACATACTGCACATTTCTTGAAGTAGAATTATCATCCAAGACAGCAGTGAATATCAAGCTAGGCATTGCTTTTACTAAACGCTTGTTCATTCCATGGAATTCACGAACTGAGAAGATCGAGGATGTTCTCGTCTAATGTGATGCCTGCGTACAAAGAACAAGTCGCGAGCGCTGCCGACATGGCAAGTAAAGATATAAAGGAGATAGCCATGATCGACCATGCAGAGTTTTCAAAGGTAGGGCTTAGCCATAGCTTGATATCAGTGGACCCATACTTTTGAGTATTTCACCAGAAGCTTTGGAAACAAAGACAGCATGTATCTTTATGCCAGCAGCATTCCCTGCCACTGTAAAAGAAAATATTACGAGGTAAAGTTAGATGCACCACAAAGAAAATCATACATGTTCCAGGGAAACAATAATGACCGATAGAAATTAACATCTGCCACTCAAGGAGACACTAAAAAGATAACAAATAAATTTGACCTGGAAGAAATATGTATGAATAATGGAAGCATATTTATAAATCTAGAAAGAAATCTTACTAAAGATTTGGTCTCAATTCTCACTCTTCTTCAAAGCTTTCTGTTATCCAGTAAGAATACACCACAATATTATATAACATATCTTTAATTTCAAGCACACACTGAAATTTTCAATATACTTTAACAAAACAGTATCTTCCAACATCCAAAAAGTTACTTGTGAAGATGGTTTTGCAATTACAAGTGTGATTGATTAAATCAATTATAGTTTGACTGGAATAATATATTTACTCAGCCAGAAGTAAATCTAAAGAAATCAAGATATAAGCATTATGAGTTATCATAGTAAACTGCTTGAGTGTAGTATGCATACTGCTTTAAGAATCACATAATACACAATTGAGTTCTACATGCATGTGGCAAGTGTTGAATTAATATGAAATTCAAAGTCATTCACACAATTTAATGCCTCAGAAACAAAATCAAGAATGTAATGTTATCATGGTGACCCAGAGATAAATTGCAGAGTGAAAGATGAAAAAGTGTCTATCTATAAGAAAACAAAATTATGGCATCATGACTACCAATTAACACTAAACTATCATCCATCAAATATGTGGAGAATGATTATTATCGAAAAGTCCGAAAGGGTTGAACAAAAGATTAGCAATGGCACTGATGCGATCAAGAGTTAGTAGCAAATAATGTCAAAAGGCAATCAAAGGGTTTCACGAAGACAAACATGTTATATAGGATTTACAATTTATTTATTCAGCATATCCTGTTTAAGGTATTTTAGAATCCATTCACAAGAAAAAAAAGGCATATTCTATGCATTTAAAAAAGGCTCCAATAATGATTACTGGCAATAAATTGCTAGAATGGCTCAAGTATCTTTCTAGTAAAACCAAGTTTACCAAAAGCAAAATATGCAATTTCAATCATTCAAAATGAAAAGGTGTTTTTAAAGGAATGGGACTTACTTGCAACCAAGGAACCATCATCATTGTCATAGACAATAGCGGCTTTGAAACCCCGCCTTTTGCACTCTCCTTACTTTCTCATCAAAAACCGCATCCTCCTCTAATAACCAGCGCAAAGGGAGAAGTAATATTGGAAACCTTTCAACACTATTACTCAAATCCGAACAGGCATCGATAGGATTTGCCAATATAATACCCCACATTTCCCAGACACTTTAACTGGTGGAGCTGAAAATTATCAACAACAAAAATGAAAACATCAAGCGAGAATCAATTATATGTCAACACCAATATACAAACAAAACATTAAATCGCATATTCATTCACAAAGAAAAGATTCAATCTTTCTCGATTTTCCAGCACTTTATCAGCAACCAAACAGGAAAAGCTGAGAGCAAATCTTTAAAAAAATATAAAGAAAAAAAAAAAGAGCTTACCAAAATTAGCTTCAACAGCGTCGAAAGTGATAGTAATGTTGTTCCCAACCAGCAGCACACTAGCTGAAGCCATCCAACAAACACCCAAAAAACAGAGGATCCATAACAATAATATCACAACACCTTAATCTTCATCGAAAAAATAATTTTAAAAAGATTCCAAAATAATCCTAAATCTCAGTAGAAAGAAAGAGAGATGATTCCGTTGGGGTTTGAGAAGGAAATGGGCACATCAGCTTCCATTAGCTAAATACAAAATAGATGGAAACAGAAGAAAACCCTAATTCTACTTCCAGAGCTTGATGATTTGTAGATTTACGATCTGTTAGAATTTTTTCCTCCATTTTCGCTATTGATTCAAACACAATCGCAGAAACGAAAGTATCTTTTTCTTTGTCAGTTCCTCCGCTCCAATTTCAAATCATATAAATGCATAATAGGAAAAAAAGTAATTTATTATATTCTATTGTTTTTTTATGGAAATTATTATTTTTATCCGAGGAAAATTATTTTATAAAAAAAATTATGATTCACGTCACACACGCACACTATTAAAACGAAAAATCAAAATATATTATTAGTTAAATTGTTCTTATTTCATTTAGTTTTTAAATTTAATTTTTTTAACTATTAACGATAATTTTTATGTGACACATGTTAGTTTTTTATTTTTAATTACCACATTATATTTTTTATTCATTATTATTTAATTAATTTTGTTCAACCAATTAAGATAATGTGTCACCAACTATGGAGATAAAAAAAAAACTTTTTAGCTTGTAATATGAATTCAACTTAAGTCTCTTAAGTTGGTAGAGCACAAGGTTCTTAACCTTGAGGTCGTGGGATCGAGTCAACGGAGGACATTTCATAATTCGGAGGTCTCTTACAAAAGTTGCTCTTAACCTGGTGTTGGGGCCTACTTCTTACCTCCCCTTACTCATACATATGAGAAAAAGGGACAGCCATTTTTTAAGTCTCTTAAGTGAGAATAAATCATTCAACTATTAAGCTAACCTAGTCATTTGGAAAAATTTCACCATATTTATATTTAAATTATATAATAGATTCACCATAAAATTATTTTTCGATGATTATAAGATTCAAATATGAGACACTTTAAATAATCATCGAAGGCTTATTCGCTCAACTATAGTGTGAAATATTTTATTACAATAAAATTAATACTTACCTATCATTATTAAATCAGACGACTAATTATTTTATTAGAATTTAAAAATATATATTTTGTAAAAAAATATATTAAATATTATGAAAAAGTATATTATCTTATTATAAAAACATTTATTTATTTTCAAAATATAATTAATTATTTATTTGAAATAGTATTATTTTCAATTATCTATTACTTTTAATAATTTAAAATTTAAGATAAATTATACATTTTGTATCCAACTATCACTTTGTTTACGCATAATATTATTTAAAATTAAATATTACTTAAGAGTAATATTATTTCAATAAATAAATAGTATGATTTTAAAAATTAAATAAATATTTTAAAATATTTTCATATATTATAATACTTTTAGAATATTTTAATATAAATTTTATAAATATATAAATAATCATTTAAATAATTTTATTAAATAAAGTGAAAAAATATTAATTTAATAATATAAGTAAGTATTAAATTTGATATAATAAAAATATTTTTGCATTATAGTTGAATGATTAAGCTCCCGATTATTTTAAAGTTCCATATATTCAATTTTATAATCATCGGGAACTAGTAATTTTTGATGATACTATTATATAAGTTAAATATGAAATATGATGAAATTAATTCAAATAATTAATTTATCTCGATGATTAAATATCATGCATTTCATGTAACAGACCTCTAAAATCGATAACATTTTATTTTATCTCCAGTGCACAAAGTGCAATATATCATTATCTTATTTTTATATATTTGTTGATAAAAGCTGTTTACTTATATTTTATCTTTTAGCGCCTTTTCCGCGGGAATTTAATAAAGTTTGGACCGGTCACTTTACCAAGTAGCTGGTGGACATTTTAATATTTAAATGATGAATTAGTAATTAATTACATAAAATTTTCATCACTTATTATAATATGTTTGATGTAGTAAAAAGTAAATTTAATAAAGTGCATATGTATGATTTAGAAAAGTGGGATGAATATCCATCATCAACGTAACTACGGAGAAAGGAGGAGATTGTTACCTTGTTTGGTACACAATACAGAGGTTATATTAACGTCAATGTAAACCTGTGGGTCCTCCATTGTCCCCTCCCGTGCGATGACAGGCCCCACTTCCACCAGCTGTGAAGATTTTGATGCGATTTGTCAAGATCGACAACATGCATGGACAAGAGTTGTAATTAGAAACAATAATGGTTTCATATAATGGGAGCTAGCTGGCAATGGGTTCCACGAGTTACATCGATTTTCATGGCTTCTATTCATGCGATTTCTTTAGTTGCTGATTTAGGTTTCCAGGAGATAGTGGTAGAAGGCGACTCTAGGGCGATAATTGAAAAATTAATCTCATCGGAATTCGATCTCGGAAATCTATTCATGCGATTCTTTAGTTGCTGATTTAGGTTTCCAGGAGATAGTGGTAGAAGGCGACTCTAGGGCGATAATTGAAAAATTAATCTCATCGGAATTCGATCTCTCGGAAATAAGTGTGCAATTTGGGAGGTGAAGGGACAGGCCGCCTCTTTTCATGCACGTGCTTTCCAATTCGTTCCTTGAAGAGCAGCACATCTTGCAGCCGAGGCGACGTTGGGCATGACCGATCATTTTTGGGTGGAAGAGGTTCCCCGATTGTGGAGGTCCAGGCCTCTGAAGACCGACGGTGGCTAGACCCTCCCTAAAAGCTGCCAAACAGGCTAGCGTTGGACTTTTTGTTGCCATTCGTTTCAATGTGCAAAAGAAGTGGAAAAGCCAAGCATAGTTCTATAGTTATTTTGTTTTGTTTTGCTTTTGTTTCTTTATTTTCTCAACAACTATTTCGCTTATCTTTCCATTTTTCCATGAGTTTTACGTTGTAGTATGTTTTAGTGGACACATTTTAGTCTCAATAAATTGGTTGGTATTTCCCTTTTCCAACGGAGGCATTACTCCATAAAATTTACTGCTGGGAAAAGTGCTGTAACAATTGTGAGCCGAGGAAGGGCAAGGATCAAAGACAGGAGATCGAGAACCATCAATGGATAAAACCTCCTATTGGGTGGATTTGCTTAAACAATAGAGTGTCACACCCCCAATTTAGGGGTCAAATTATAAATTTCCGAAATTTATAGACAGTTTTAGAAAGTGCTGGAAATTGAGGGACTTACACCCGAATTTTACCATTTTTATTACCCAATAAAAAATAAACTCCCCCCCTCGGTTAACCCCTATCTCCTTCATCACCCGATTTTGCTCCCGTCCGATCGCCATTGCCGGCCCCGCTACCCCTAAAACAATCATTGCCTTGCTCCGATCAAAACCCGACCCCTATTCCGTCGTGAATCATCGTCGTTCGCAATGGATGAGCCAAGAAAAGCCTCGTCGAAAACCCTCGTCGTCGAGTATATCTTCATCGATTCCGGCCACCTTCGTCGTTGTCTCGCCTCACCGCTACCTCCATTGCATTCATCGGTGTCGTACGAGTAAAACCCGATCGGTTTTATTCCTCGTTGATGTGTCGTCGTTGACTGTCATTTGGGGTAAGTTCAATTGAAGATTACGGTGAATGTTTGAGTTATGTTGTAGAAATTGAGGGTTGATATTGGTAATTTGGAGTGTGTAGAAGACAGGGGAGTAATCGACCGGTGGAAATGAAGCTCGTTGTTGCCGCACGCGCCGGCAGTGCGCGTGGTGGTCTCCAGCCAGTTCAGGAAATTTCTGGAACCAATCTAGGCAGAACCGAACCGGGTTGACCTGACTTGAACCAAGTTGACCTGACCCAAATCGTTGATCGGTCTGACCGTTGACTTTGACTTTGACCGAAAAAGTGATATTTTTTAAAAGTCTTATTTTATGTTTTTTGATGTCCTGAATCTGAATATGAAGTTCGTTTTGTCAAATTCGCACCTGGTAAGCTATTTTTCATCATTTTATCTTCATATTCAAATTGGTTTCTCAATTAAGTTCAGTATCTGACGTAAAATTGTTTGCTATGTATCTAAGGAATTATTGGAAATTGAATTAAATTTTGAGGTTGATCAATATGGCACGAAAACCCAGGTAATACATTACTACCTTATGCATGCTTTATGGAACATGTTGGAATTTGGTAGATACATGGAATATGATGGGTCTCATCTATATAGTAAATTATTTCTAAACTCGATCCGCATACGAAAAAAAGTCGGTAATCGAATATGACTCAGATGGCTCGCGTAAGAAACTGGAAGTTCGATCGAAAATAATTATAAGTTCAGTGATTTATTAAAAAATGAAGTTGACTTTAAGATTCGAAAATTTTGATAAATTTTCATTAAAGGTTAAAATATCGAAATTGGTTGGATAATAAATTACCAAAAATAGCCCTATGGGGTAAAATTATGAAAATACCCTTGTACTGTAAAAGACCAAGACTTCCCTTGATGGTGAAGAATAACCTAGAAAGGACAAACTTAACCAATTATCATAAAAAGTTCATATTGTTTGGATTGAAAGGAATTACCGAAATGTCCTCGAGCTACGAAATAACCTCAATTGTTTAAATGACCAAAATAACCTAAACTCTAAATAAACTAGAATATTTTGAAGCCTAATTTATCGGGAGTAATGCCACTGATAGAATTGAATAAAATGACGATAATACGCTTAAAATGTGAAAAAGGACTATGAATGGCTATGATAAGGGAGACGACCTAAGAACTTTTGTCTTGATCCACTTGAACCTTGGAATCATCAATTTAAAATTCCGAATCTATATTGGAGTGCCTTGAAGTGTAAAATGACCCAAAGAACGTCTAGGTACTGGAGTAACTAAATACCCTCTAGCTCTGAAATGAATAAATCAACCTCAATTACCAAATGACCTAGAATACCAAATGACATAAAAAAATTTTATTTTCTGAGATAACACCCGAAGACTGAATTATCGAAGGTACTTTAAATATATGAATTCCTTGAAATGACTACATTATATGATCAAGTTGAACTAAATGGAAGAATTGTATGTATCCGAAATTTGGAAATGATTGAATTACTTTGGAAACTCCGAGGTGATCGGGATAGACTTAACTACTAAATGACCTAAGTACCTTCAAAGACCTAGAATTAAGCGAATGACTCAAACAAGTCTGGAAACACTGACAAACTTATATGTTGTACTACCCTCAAGGGTTTTTAACCCCGAATCTAGCATGTCGACATTTATTGATATCGTTGCAGTACATAAAAGAAATAAATACCATTGGAATACATATTCGTCTCCTCAATAACTGATCAAGGATGATTCTGATATTGATCAGATCAATTGGTGCAGTCAGTAATAAGAAGAGAATAATAATAATGAAGTACCATAGTCCGAATGATTGACAAATATTGCAGTGTTGGGATCGTTGGTTCAATTGGACTCAAAGTCATGATAATTCAATATATAATCTTGAATACCACTGATTGTTTGAGTAATGGAATTGTTCTCAGTAAATCTAAAACTAGAATTATTTTGATGTAAAGGTTCCTGAACACCTTCCTGATGCACCTTAATCATAAAGGGGTTCAAAAGTATCAACTTTAAATGTCTTATTAGATCTGTTAGTAATCGATCCCTTTTAATAAGACCTCGATCCTGGAACCCGATCAAATTACATAAGTTTCATGTTTTCCATTCCTGATAATTATCGAGTGCCTTTGAAAAATACTTGGATCCTCTAGTGTGTTCCATATGTGCTACCCGACTGTTTTATCTGATTTGAAATATGTTTCACTGAAAATTTTGATTTATTAGTTGATGGTTTATAGACTTTGATTGAACGATACATGATATTGGAATATTTGTTTTCACTAGAAAATATAATTTTGCCAAATACGAAATATGGGAATTATTGTTCATTATGAGAACATTTTTATTGAAACATTTTCTTTGGGTAGGCTGGAGTGTAGAGGTTCAGCTCTGATCAAAGTGGTAAATCCTTATGGACCTAAGGCAACCCTTGAGTAGACTCTGAGGCCTCGAGATCTTTCTTGGGTAGGCCCTGTGGCCCCGAGATCTTTCTTGGGTAGGCCCCGTGGCCCTGAGTAACTTTCTTAGGAAGGCTCTCGGGCCCTAAGACATTCCCTTATGGTGGCTCCCTTTTGCTGTGTTCTTAGGGTAAGCACTTATGGATGCAGTTATGGGGAATTGCATAATGGTGTTTGCCCCGAGATCTTCATGACTTTTACTCGATGAATTACCAGTAGAACCCCAACTCATTGTGAAAACCTGTAGACATTTGAATCAATAAGAAAATGTTATGTTTTTCTATTTATTTGCATGTCCTTCAGCATCGTTTGGTAGTTTTGTATTACTGAGCTTCCCAAAGCTCACTCTTTGACTCACCATTTCAGGTTAAAAAAATCAAACCAGTGTAGCTTTCGACTTCAGTAAAGGAGTTCCACCGGCGTTGCTTGCAGAGTACGGTGCATTTGATTAGGGGGCATGCAGGTTGTATTTTGTTTTATATACGAGTTTGAAATCTGTTTTATTTCTGAATATTGGAAAAAATTTCTTTTGTATTTATAAATTGTTTTATGATTTTAAGTGTTTTAACAGAAATTTTAACTTTTTCAGGATTTTTATGGTAGGTCACTCTAATGGCCCTAATGTGACACCCCGGATCGGATCGAGTTACCCGCATCGGTCCATGGGTGTTACATGGGGCAGTTTCTTGCAACAGTAGGAAAGGTTCGATTGGAGGAGTTCTCCGCTACTGGAATGGAGATTGGATCCTCGGATTTAACAAGAATATTGGATTCAGTTCAGTCCTCCAAGCCGAACTTTGGGGCATTCATTAAGGTCTTATCGCTGCTTGGAATCTCGGCATACATCATGTCATTGTTCAAACAGACAGCTCTCATGCTATCTGAATGTTATCCGATGGCGATCCCGCATGCAACCCGCTCTCACTGGTTATAGACATTGCAGTCCTGCGCCAACGCCCGTGGGAACTTCAGATCCAATGGGTCCCATGAAATGCAAACAAAGTAGCTGACCGAATGGCCAAACTTGCACCCGTCGACCACAACAACCTAGTGCAGCTCAATTCACCCCCTGTGGAAGCGCTTCACCTGCTCACACTCGACACTACTGATAATAGGCAGCCTGTTGCCACTTTGTCCTAGCTTACTGTCTTGGTCTCTTTACAATTCAAAATAATAATAATAACAATAATAATAATAGCTTCCCAAAAGAAAGTGATTCATACATTTATAATCATTTAGATTTTTAACATAATTATGACTGTCATGTTTATGCATGCCCGATTTTTAGTAGTTTGCTTTTGAATTGAGGGTGAAGATACTAAAATTTTTATTTTACTCATTTTATTATTATTATTATAATTATTATTATTATAATTATTATAATTATTATATATATATTATTATTATTATTAAAAAATAATTACAAAACCCGAAGCCCAATAATCAGGCCCATATTACAAGCCCAAACTAGATAGAAACCCTAAAACATTTAGGGTTTCAGTTAGGGTTTTCTAACCCTAGCCCCGTGCACCGCCTCAAGGGTTTCCAGCCGCTCTGAAGCCATTCCAGCTGCGCCGCCTCCAGAAGTCCTCAGCCACCGCCGTTGGTTCCAGAAGGCCACACGTCCGCTGCCTACGCTCCACCAATGCCACGAAGCCACCCCGAAGAAGCCTCCAGAAGCTTTGCTGCCACAACCCCGACCGTCCACGTCGCCTCTATGGTGAGTCACCAGCATAGCTTTGGTGACTCACCGAACTTTTCACCCTTCAGACCGGTCCGATGGCCACACCGGTGATGGCTATAAAGCCATCACCCCATCTGCGAACAGAAAAAAGAAGAGAACACAGAGCCAGAGAGACAAAAACCGAAAGCAAAAATACCAAAAAAGAGACCAAATCACAATAACCAGCAACCAAAACAAAAGAAAAGGGAGGAGAAAAGCAATCGAGGAAGCTATACCACCGGACCTCTTCAAACGTCACCAAACCTTCGAAAAACCGAAGGTATTTTCTTAGATTTGCTCCGATTGGGAGCCGTTTAGAAGAAAAAACCATCGGAACCGTCATTAGGACGGTCCGATCTATATTTTAGTATAATTTTTTTTTCAGCCACCGCCTTCGATGGCCGGCGGTGGAAGAACGCCGGCGGATGGCTGCCGGCCGACTAGCTTCTCTCTGTTTTAGAGAGAGAACGAGAGAAATCTCTCTCTCAGAGAAGAGAGAGAGGGAAAAAACGAAAATGAAGCTGGCCCGCCGATTTTGGCTTTAAATAGCCCTTCCGAACGACGTCGTTTCGGGGAGGGCTATTTGTGTAATTTTTAATTGTAAATCCCGTCCGCCATCCCTCAAATATGTAAACTTTACATTTAGTCACTAAATCGAGTTTATAATCCTTTTAATTCGGTTCTTTAATTTCAATCTTATTTATTTTAGTCCTTTATATTAAAATAATATTATATAGGGTAAATACAGATTTAATCCCTTAATTTTAATAATTAATATTTTAATCCCGAGTTTATATTTTTAATTTATTTTAATCTGATATTCGAATTTTAGATAAGTTTTATTTTAGTCACTAAATTAATAAATAAGAAAATAGCATGTTTAATCCCTATAATTTGATTAATATTGAATTAGGTTTTAATTTAATTTTACTATAATTTAGTCACCATTTTAAATATTTTCATATATAGTTCTAATTGCATTTTTATTGTTTTAATTTTACTTGTTTATATTTAAATATTTTATTATTATTATGTAGTCATAAAATATATAATAAATAATAATTTATTTTTTAATAAATTATTTAATATTTATCTTTCAATACGAAGAAAAGGGCAGTCTAATACAACTGGATGTTCTATTATGGTATTTTAAAATTAAATATTATAAAATTATTATTTAATTTTATTCAAATTAATATTTATTAATATCAAGAAAAGAGCTGTCTTAAGGCCTAGAAGTCATTTTCTGATATTTTTAAATATTTTTTATATAATTCTAATAATAGGATGATAAATTAAATATATTAAAATTTTTTAAATTTTTAATAATAGAGACAATTTATAATTAAAAGTACCAATTTTGGGCGTTGTAGGGGTGCTAATCCTTCCCTAAACGTAACCGACCACGAATCCCTTTTTATTATTAAAAAGAATGAATTTTTGGTTATAAACGCAGATCAGTTCATTTTTTTTAATTGACGTTTTCTTAAACTCTTTAAAAAGTAAATAATTTTTAGTATTCTACCTACCTGACCAAAAGGCCGTGGCGACTCCCAATTATTTTCAAAACCATTTATTCACATCAATTTTCCCGCCAAATAAATTTTCGTGCCCGGACGAAAACGGGTTACGACAGCTTGGCGACTCCGCTGGGAATGGTCAAACTTTTAAAATCAATTATAACAAATTTATATTTTTAATTTATAATTTTTCCTTTTCAAATTTTTTTATATATTTATTATTTTCATAGTAGGTATATATTTTCCTATTAATATTTCATTTTTATTTGCAAGTATTTTATTTCATTATTTATTTTTCTGTCAGAGGTTTGAACATTTCTCCTCACACACAACACTTGCATTGCATAACATAAAGCTCTATAATTGAGTTTGTCCTTTTTAAGTGGGAGTGAAAGCGACGTCTTCGTGAGAATTTATTCTCCGTGTCAGTCCTAGCAAGTAACTTTCGGGGTTCATATGTTCTATGTCTTCGTGAGAATTTATTCTCCGTGTCAGGCATAGAGAAATGTATCCCCTCGAATTAAACTTGATCCACTTTAGTCTGTGATGGATTAGGATTGAGGGTTAACAGCCAAGGGGGCACTAACAAGGACAATTCAGGTACCTTTATTTTTAGATCTAAAACCTTGCATATAATAAACCCTAGAAACTCTTCCGATATGAAGTCATGCCGAAATTTTATCCAAAATAGGTGTACACACAGGAGAAATGAACTCTAACTTTCCTGTTAATTTATTTATTTTCTTACTGATTAAATTCATGTATATTTAATTATTTAAATTATGAAAAGCATGTTTAAATAAAAATATTTAGGTAGATATTATCATTAAGTTTCTTTATTATGTAAACTAATTCATTTCTTTTTGTATGTTCTTTATTTTTTTCTGTTTGCATAGCATCATACAGGATAAAAGGAATTGATCCTCGTGTTAATTGTCTCATTGGAAAGCCTTCATCCATGGATAAAAAGTGTTCAAATCAAATAATTCTAAACTCAGAAGTAAGACAGTGGGCTGAGGACTTACAAAGACAAGAAGGAGATAGTCTGCAGGATGATTATGTATCTGACTTGGTCAGTTATGCTCCAGTTTCGCTAAAAAGAAATTATATGCAAGATTTGCGAAGCATTTGGGAAAGTTGGGATTCAAACAAAAAATTGCAGTTTTATCAGACTTACGGAGACATCCCATATTTGCTCTATGTCGAAGTTGATGATGAATTACTCAGAGCCTTAATTCAATTCTGGAATCCAGGGAACAATTGCTTCACTCTCAATAAGGAGGACTTGGTCCCTACTATTGAAGAGTACACAACTTTGCTACATATAGAAGGGGCTTTGGAGAATCGAATCTATTCAAAGTCAATTAAAACTCAACCCTTTCGAGTTAAATTAGCAAAGATTGCCGGGGTACGAGAAGAATGGGTGGCATCCCGTACAAAACAAAAAGGCGAAAGCGAAGGCATTGCTTGAGACCAACATTAAAGCTCTGGGTATGTAGGTATGGTCATCTTCCCAAAGTATTGGGATATGTTGAAGCTGCAGTGGTAGATTTATTTGAACAGCTACCGAAAAAGATTAATCCTGCTTCTGCAATTCTAGCAGAGACTTTCAGATCGTTAAATGCTTGTAGAAAGCTAGGAGGTGGACGATTCTCAGGGTGTACCCAGTTGTTATATGTTTGGACCCGTAGCCATTTATGGAGCAAGAATCGGATTATGGGGAGGAATTGATTATGGGGAGGAATTGGATATGCACAGGTCATAAGACAGTATGAAGGTCGTCAATTTGTACCTGTTACCGCTGGATTACATTCATCTGAGTTCGCATTCCACAGCAAAAATTATAAAAGAAATATCATGGAAGCTGTTACAGCTTGGAAAACAACTTTTTGTATCCGAGCTAAAGCAGCAAAAGAAATGCTAATCCTGATTATGAGGAATGGAGATCTGTCAGAAAAATGAAAATATTCCTCTACCAGATCAAAATGAGGATATCTCTATGGAAGATCGCATTAAGGTGGTTCCATCAGAGATTGAAATCCTGAGAGTTGAGTTTGAAGCAGAAAGAGAAAGCTGGTCAAGAGAATTAGAGCAAATGAGACGAGATAAAGCTATGTTGGGTGTTGATATTGACTTCATTCATCACAATGGCATGTTGAGAGAAAACAAAGAAAAAGTTGATGGTGAATTTAGAACATTAAAGAAAAATTACCAAAAGTTATATAAATCCCGGAAAGCATCAGGACCAAGCCAATCAACGGTACAGATGACCAGAGAATTAAACATCGAGAAAAGTCGAGTTGAAGATCTGAAAGGAAAGAATAGCCGTCTACTCAAAAGCCTTGAGAAAGGAAAGCAAAAAATGGAAGATTTTGAGATCGACAGAAGAGAGCGAATTATAAAACACAAGGCTGAACACCGCGAGATCATGAATGAAATGCAAAGAGAAAGGGATCGAGCCAAAGATTTAGAAGAGATGAAGAATGACATCTTTGATAAATTTGAAGGCGAGAAAAATATCATGTTCAAGGGATTTGAATCTGAAATGAACCAGCTGATTGCTGAACTTGAAGTCAGGGGCCAAAAGATTGAAGAGTTCAATATTGAAAAAGAAAAATGGGAGCTGGAAAGAAAGGATTTCAACACCAAACTTGAGGTAGAGCAAGAGGTGGCTAGCAATTGGATGCAAAGATGCAGAAACAAGAATGTTCAAATCCAGAAGATTAATCAAAGAACGCAAGAAGCATGAACAAAACTTGAAGAAGATCTGGATCAGTCTAGAAACAAAAAATCAGAGTTTAACGCTTACATTTTGCAACTTGAAGAATCATTATTTCAATAAAAGGTTCGTCTAGGACCTAATGATCTCAAAGAAAGTAATGAGGAAGTGCTTCACTGCGAAGACGCATTAGAGATCTTGAAAAAATTCTGCACATTGTCAAGTCAGAATCACTGAATTAGAGCAAACTCTGGAAGGAACTAATGAACAATGGCAAAAGTCAACTGATTTCTATGTTGAAAGAAGTGAAGAAAGAAGTAATATGGTGTTCGAGGCCATGGTACAAATGAGCGAAGTTGCTAGATATGTTGGGGAACTAGCTATTGAAGCTAAAATAATTGAGCATCAAGTTGATCCAGTTTCTAAGTTCGAAAAGAAGGTGTCATGGTTAATGAAAGAAATTATAGAGCTTAATAGGAAAGCTACGCCTTATCTGTAGTTATGAACTATTATAAAGAAACTTTTGTATGCCGATGAAAGTTGTTCTATGACAGTTAACTTTTTGGGATCAATACCTTTTTGCATACATGCATTTTGCATACATTCATTATTCATTTCATGATTTTCTTTATGTATAATTTTTATTATAAAGATAAAATTCATTAATTAAAATTTGGAAAAAATAATATCAAAAGATTTTTCAATCGCAGTTATTCTGGCCAAAAGAGAAATACAACATCACTACGGTACTAGACAAGCTACTAAGAGAATTATGGAGGATAAAATACAACGTATTGAGGAACAACATAATAAAGAACAAGCAGAAATGAGAATGAAGCTGGAGAAAATTGAAGCCAGTATTGCAAATTCACAAGACAGCATGATGCAGAAAATAGAAGACATGTTTAAAAGGCAGGCTATCATTGGAAAAATGCATGAAAATCCTATATCTTTCGACCAAGAACCTATGTATCCTCTAGGTTTTCCACCAGAACCAATTTATCATTCTGGTACTACACCTATACAAATCAATGCTCGCACATCAGCATTTCAAGAAGCTAAACCACATGAAAATCGACAAGTGGATCCTGTATTTTCAAGCAAAAATCCACTTATATCTGATGTGAAAATAGGGGATTTTAATACTGAGCATTTAATCCCAGATTTGAATGAGCTGAATGAGAAAGAAAAAGTAAATGAAGAATTGACCAGACAGATCAAGAGCTTAAAATAACGAATAAAATCCGTGGAAATAACTGAATCATTCTATGGGTTTGACGCTAGTGAGTTGAGTTTGGTTCCAGACTTAATCCTCCCCATCAAGTTCAAAGTTCCCGAATTTGATAGATATGACGGTACTACATGCCCTTCATCCCACATTACTATGTTTTGTCGTAGAATGGCAGGATATGTGAAAGACGAGAAATTGTTAATTCACTGCTTTCAAGATAGTTTGACAGGACCAGCTTTAAAATGGTATACTCAATTGACCAAAGCCAACATTAGATCCTGGAAAGATGGCTAAAGCATTCCTAGAGCAGTACGCCACGTAACAGACATGGTCCCTGATAGATGGACTCTCCAAAATTTGGAGAAAAAGAATAACGAAACGTTCAGACAGTATGCCCAGAGATGGCGTGACACAGTAGCCCAAGTTCAACCACCTTTGTCAGAGAAAGAGGCCACAATATTATTTGTTCATACATTGAAAGCTCCTTATTTAAATCATCTAATGGGGAATGCAACCAGAAATTTTGCATATTTGGTCATTTCTGGAGAACTTATTGAAAATGTCTTGAAAAGTGGCAAAATTGAATCAAATGAGGGGTCTAGTTCCAAAAGACCTATGTACCGAAAAAAAGAGAATGAAGTCAACAATGCAAACTCTTACAACAAGGATTCTTCGAAAAGTGTTACAATAACCCAGCCAAGGGTTAAGAAAGAGGAAACAAACACTAATCGAGCAGAGTCCAGAGGATCTCGAAAGGAAAATGAAATGTTGTCTTTTACACCTTTACCAGTACCATATGCTGAGATCTATGATTCACTGTTAAAAGCAGATGTCATACGACCCTATCCTTTGGTTCCTATGCAACCACCATTCCCTCCTTGGTATAATATAAAGGCACACTGTGTTTACCATGAAGGAATTACGGGTCATTCTATTGAAAACTGTTTGGCATTCAAAAGGGTGGTTCAAATTTGATCACACTGGAAAGTTGGAATTCAATTCACCATCTACATCAATCATCCATTGCCAATCATGGAGATAAAACGTGAATGCAATTCAGGAAGAGAACAGAAAGAAAGCAAAAACTGACATTTCTGAAATTAAATCTCCTTTTGTTTGGATATTCCAACAACTCTCTTTAGCCGGTATAATTCCACAACAATTCAGGCCAAAGCATAATGAAGGCAAGAATTATTGTGAATATCATCAAGAGAAGGGGCACGAAATTCAAATATGTCTTGAGTTTAGAGATTTGTTGCAAGAATTGATGAATAGCAGAGAGATAGAATTCTTTGAAGAAGAACCAGGGAAAAAAGAAGATGATGTTTGCTCATCAGAGGATTCTAAACCTAGTCAAGAACAAGTGATCCTGTGATCATTATGTGAAATCATCTACGGTGATTCCTGCACCAATAAAGCCGAAAGTAGTTATCACAACTCCTTTACCATTTCCATACAAAGATACCCGTAGGGTACCTTAGAATTATACTACCAATGTTTCAATGGTAGGAGGATCTGTTTCTCTAGAAAAAATGGAAGAGAAAATACAGAGTCTGGGTTCGACGTCTAAAGCAGTAAGTGAAGTCGGATTCTTTACAAGAAGTGGGAGATGTTACTCTCCCGAAACATCCAATGCTTCAGAACAAGTGAAAGCAAAAGGAAAAAACCATGGTAATCCCCAAAAGTATTTGATGATGAATCCCCTCCAGCATTCAATGAGCCTGTGACAGAAAAACAAGCTCAAGAATTTTTGAAATTCCTGAAACATAGTGAGTATAGTGTGGTGAACAACTACACAAACAACAAGCGAGAATTTCTATTCTTGATCTGATGAATTCAGAAGCACATAGAAATGCTTTGATGAAAATGCTCAATCAAACATTTATACATGAAGATATATCCCTCAATAAACTTGACAGAATTGTGGGACATATAGCCGCTGACAATTACATAACGTTCACGGATGATGAAATACCTGAAGGCGGAATGGGGTCAGTAAAAGCTTTGAATATCACGACACATTGTCATGGTCATGTGTTGCCAGGAGTATTGATTTGACAATGGATCCGCTCTCAACTTGATGCCTCTAGTCAAACTTCAAAGAATGCCTGTGGATAAATCACACATGAAGAGTTATCAGAATGTAGTGCGAGCCTTTGATGGTACTCAAAAAGAGGTGCTCGGGAAAATGGAAATACAGTTGTTAATTGGACCAGTCGTGTACAATATTAACTTTGTGGTGATGGACATCCACCCTACATATAATTGTTTATTAGGGAGGCCATGGATTCATTCAGCAGGAGCCGTTCCTTCTTCATTGCATCAGAAATTGAAATTTGTTGTTGATGGACAACTAATATGTGTCGGAGCTGAAGAAGAAATCATTGCGTCCGTAACAAGTGATGTTCCATATATTGAAACCAATGATGATGCTCTTGAATGCTCTTTCCGAGCTCTTGAATTTGTAAATGCAACCTTTATTGCAGAAGGAAGCAAATTTCCATATCCCAGATTATCTGATTGTACCAAGATGACGGTACGACAAACTTTAGGCATCGGAGCTAAAGCTGGGAAAGGTTTAGGAAAGAATCTTCAAGGGGTTCCAGTTCCTGTATGTATAAAGATGAAGAAAGATCGTTTTGGGCTTGGATTTAAGCCCAATTTTCAGCAAAAGAACAAAGAGATGAAAAGAAGATGTGAAGACAGAAAGGCAAGGTTGAAAGGGAAAGAAATCCTTTGGGAACACATGTTTTTCCCACAGTTGAAGACCACATTCAGATCAGGGGGAACAATTAATGTAGAACAACAGCTTGTTGAAGCCTTTAAAGAAGAAAAGTTGACGAAAGATCAAAACATAGTTGAAGAAGCTATGAATGGATTATTTATCAACATGATCATGAATGACAACAAGACTGGCAAATACTTGGATAGGATTCGCCCATGTTTTCCTGGAGAAACACTCAACAATTGGACCACTGAAGATCTTCCTATAGTTTTTAATATTAACGCAGAGTAATATTCAGAACTAATCTTTATGAAAACTTTTTGTTATCTTGTAAAGGAAATTATGTTAAATATAAGAAATTTTCAGATGGCAATCATTCTTTACATTTTTTACATTTTTTTTATTTCATAAATTTACTATATTCTTTCGGAAATATGTCCGACTTAAATTTGCAGGTGTCACCATGTTAATAGCATGTTTATTCCTAAATTTAATCAAGAGATAAATTTAGAGCAGCCCATATGTCTGGAAGAAATCAATGGGTGTGAGGATGAACTGGAATGTGATGTTCCTACTGAATTATTAAGACTGGTAGAAAAAGAAGATAAACAAATTCTACCTCACAAAGAATAGATTGAGAATGTGAATCTGGGAACAGATAAAGAAATGAAAGAGGTGAAAATTGGTACTACTCTGACAATCCAGATAAAACAAGAATTGATAAATCTTATTCAAGAGTTTAAGGATATCTTCGCCTGGTCTTATCAAGATATGCCTGGTTTGAGCACAGATATAGTAATGCACAAGCTTCCAATCAATCCAGAATATAAACCGGTCTAACAAAAGCTCAGACGAATGAGGCCAGAAATGTTGTTGCAGATCAAAGAGGAAGTAATGAAACAGATTAATGCAGGTTTCCTACAGGCAGCCAAATACCCAGAATGGGTAGCCAACATTGTTCCCGTACCAAAGAAAAATGGGAAAGTTCGCATGTGTGTGGATTACAGAGATCTCAACAAAGCTAGTCCGAAAGATAGCTTTCCATTACCCCACATAGACACATTGGTGGATAATACTGCAGGACACGCATGGTTTTCTTTTATGGATGGCTTTTCAGGATATAATCAGATAAAAATGAATCCTGAAGACATGGAAAAAACAACATTTGTAACCATGTGGGGCACATTCTGTTATAAAGTGATGCCATTTGGATTGAAAAATGCAGGGGCAACGTATCAAAGAGCCATGGTAACCTTGTTTCATGACATGATGCACAAAGAGATTGAAGTATACGTAGATGACATGATTGCCAAGTCCCGAACTGAAGAAGAACATATTCAAAATCTGAGAAAGCTTTTCCAGAGATTGAGGAAGTATCAATTAAAGCTCAACCCCGCTAAATGCACTTTTGGGGTAACTTCCGGGAAACTTTTGGGATTTGTGGTCAGCAAAAAAGGAATCGAGATTGATCCAGATAAAGTAAAAGCAATTCAAAATCTTCCACCACCCAATACAAAAAAAGAAGTTCGAGGCTTTTTGGGAAGATTAAATTATATATCTCGGTTCATTTCTCAATTAACTGACAAATGTGATCCAGTGTTCAAATTACTTCGAAAGAACAATCCTGAAGTCTAGAATGAAGAATGTCAAGAAACTTTGGATATTATTAAAAAATATTTATCCAATGCCCCAATTTTAGTATCACCAATGCCTGATAGACCATTAATTCTCTACTTGACGGTCTTTGAAAATTCAATGGGATGTGTATTGGGACAGCATGATGAATCTGGAAGGAAAGAAAAAGCTATTTATTATCTGAGTAAGAAATTTACTGATTGTGAAATTCGATATCCACCAATACAAAAATTAGTTGTGCCTTGGTGTGGACTACTCGAAGACTCAGACAATATATGTTATACCATACTACTTGGTTGATATCAAAACTTGATCCTTTGAAATTCTTAATGGAATCACCAGCTTTGACAGGAAGGATGGCTAGATTGCAGATGTTATTATCTGAGTTTGATATTGTATATGTCAACCAAAAAGCGGTGAAAGGAAGTGTCATAGCTGATTTTCTAGCCAGTCGTGTATCAAATGATTATCAGCCTTTGAGTTTCAATTTTCCCGATGAAGATTTGTTGTGCATATCCATGAATGAAGAAGTCGGAACAAATGATGCATCTGCATTTTGGAAGCTTTACTTTGACGGAGCATCCAATGCCTTGGGACGAGGAATCGGGGCAGTGTTAATTTCTCTAGAAAATATTTATTATCCCTTTACAAGTAGACTGGAGTTCTTTTGCACCAATAACATGGCAGAATACGAAGCTTGTGTCATGGGATTGAAAGTAGCTATAGAAAGAAAAATCAAATGTCTCAAAATATATGGAGATTCATCATTAGTGGTGTATCAATTGCGAGGAGAATGGGAAACAAAAGATCCCAAATTGTTGGAATACCAAAATTTTACCCTCAAATTAGTGAAAGAATTTGAGAAAGTCACCTTCAATTATCTCCCTAGAGAAGAAAATCAAATGGCAGATGCTTTGGCTACATTAGCTGCTATGTTTCAGGCAACTAAGAAAGTTGATATGATGCCAATCAAAATGCAAGTATATGAAATTCCTGCACATTGTTATAGTGTGGAAGAAGAGGTAGATGGTAAACCATGGTATCATGATATTCTGCAGTATATCAAAAATCAAAGTTATCCACCAAATGCATCGGAAATTGATAAAAGAACCTTGAGAAGAATGGCTGCTGGATATTTTCTTGATGGCGAGATTATGTATAGAAGAAGCAATGATCAAATGCTATTGAGATGTTTAAATACCAGCGAAGCTAGAAGCATCATTAAAGAAGTACACAGTGGAATATGTGGAACACATGCAAATGGTCTTTCCATGGCCAGAAAAATAATGAGATATGGATACTATTGGGCTACCATGCACACAGATTGCATTGATTATGCAAGGAAATGTCATAAATGCCAGATATATGCAGATAAGATTCATGTACCCCCATCTCCTTTACATGTAATGACAGCACCCTGGCCATTTTCTATGTGGGGAATAGATGTCATTGGAGCAATCACACCAAAAGCATCAAATGGACATTGTTTCATCCTTGTGGCAATTGATTATTTTACCAAATGGGTTGAAGCTGCTTCATATGCCAATATTAAGAGGTCCACAGTCTGCAAATTCATAAAGAAGGAAATAATTTGTCGGTATGGCCTACCAAAAAGGATCATTACAGATAATGCTCTGAACCTGAACAACAAAATGATGACCGAACTTTGTGCACAGTTTAAGATCAAACATGAAAACTCAGTGGCATATCGTCCAAAGATGAATGGGGCAGTTGAAGCAGCAAATAAGAACATCAAGAGAATCATTACAAAGACCACTGAAACTTATAAAGATTGGCACGAGAAGTTACCTTTTGCTCTATACGCATACCGAACTACTGTTCGAACATCTACTGGGGCAACGCCTTTTTCTTTAGTCGATGGGATGGAAGCAGTCTTACCAATTGAAGTTGAGATTCCATCACTTCGAATTTTGAGAGAAACAAAATTGGATGAATCTGAATGGATCCAAGCTAGAGTTGATCAATTGAACCTTATTGAGGAGAAAAGATTGAAAGCTATTTGCCATGGATAGATGTATCAGAAACGGATGATGAAGTCTCATGACAAAAAAGTACATCCAAGAGAATTCCAAGAGAGTGATCTAGTACTAAAAAAGATCTTGCCTATACATAAAGATTTCCGCGGGAAATGGATGCCTAATTGGGAAGGGCCATACGTTGTAAAAAAGGCCTTTTCCGGAGGAGCATTGATCTTGGCAGAAATGGATGGAAAAATTCTGAGAAATCCAATAAACTCGGATTCTGTCAAGAAATATTATGCTTAAAGAAAAAAGAAAAAAAAAGAAAAAAGGAAAAAAAGAAGGAAGAAAAAAAAGAAGGAAGAAAAAAAAAGAGAAAAAAGAAAGAAAAGAAAAAAAGAAAAGAAAAAAGAAAGAAAAGAGAAAAAGGGGGTCAAGGTGAAAACCAACAAAGGGCATCTTGTAACCAAAGGAAGGATTTGAGTTGAAAACCTGAAAGGGCGGCTCAAATGCATATCGATATTAGGCATCTGGCAATTGAACCCTCTTAAGATTTTGACAGTTTGGGAGAAATTTCACATCTACAAGCATTTTGACAACGTTTGAGATCTTCCAGACAAAAGCTTACATCATTACTCTAAATTGTGTCAATTTGATTAATTTAGAAATACTTATCTTAATAATTTGTTGAGTCATTTGAATTTTTATCATTCTTATGCTTGTCATAACTTTGAATACAATTCTATCTATTTCAAGTTCAATTTATTTGAGATTCAATTTATTTTCGAAAATTCAATTTATTCTTTTATGGATTAACATAATTTTGAAATAAGTTAAAGATTTCTGAATATCACTTTATGTTAATACTTTTAAAGGCATGGAATACAAAGATTCAAAAAGAATGGGGTATATTGGAGCAGTAGAAGAGAGAGTTTGTTGTAGCAATCATTGCAAGTAAATGCACCAACAAAAATCTTTAAGCCCATGAATGATGTTTATTTCTTCCAGTAAGGTTGTTACAATGGATGTCACCGACAATAAGGTTGAGTCCATTAAAACTACTCATCAATTGTTCCAACTGATCATCATTCAGTTCTTGCACATCTGTTTTCAAAAGGCAATCTATGCATCATTGATCCCAGAGAAAAGAGACAGGACAGTGATACCACCATGGAACATGTTTCTATATAGATCCTCGTGTATGGTTTTTAGGGAAACCTAGAAGTATTTCCACCTCATCAGATTCAAGTAGAACAAGTGTCGTAGACCCAATAGCATCTTCTAGAAGTGTTCTTTGAGTTATCTGATCTGGTTTGATATGAACCCTAAAAAAACCAATCATTGAATTTGGAAGATGAATGTGCTCATAGCATCTTTTGGAAGTGTTCTTTGAGTTATCTGATCTGGTTTGGTATGAACCCTAAAAACCAATCATTGAATTTGGAAGATGAATGTGCTCATAGCATCTTTTGGAAGTGTTCTTTGAGTTATCTGATCTGGTTTGGTAGGAACCACAGAACCAATCATTGGAATTAAAAGATGAACTGCATGATCGTCTTCATTAAGAAGCTTCTTTTCAAGCTTCCTCTGCTTATTCCTTTCCCAAAAATCATAGCCCAAGTTTCACCTTTTCTTGTAATTGGGATCATTACATAATGGCTTCCCATCTTTTACCGGAAGAAATGTGTCAGCAGCCTTAGCCATTTGAGCAGCACATATAAAATCTGTAACTCTGCAATTGATGAATCGGGACCACATCTCTCCATGGCTATTGAAGCTTCAGCCTCTGAGAATCCAATTTTTTTCAAGTATAACAGTTTATTCTCCTCATCAGAATCAGAATTCAAGATTTCTCGGTATTAAAAGAACTATCGATATCTGTGAAATCATCTTGAAAGGTCACTTCATAATCAGATGAGTTGTTATCAGAATCAACATGTTGCATGAATGCAAGCTTTTCAAAAGCCTATACTATTGAGTTTTATTCTCAAGAGGTTTTGTGACATTATATCTACATCTACATTTGTCAAATATGATAGATTCTTTGATTTGAAGAAGAAAGATCTATTGGGTTTTACAACTGAAGAAATACTCAATTCACCAATCTGAAATCAAATAACTTAACATTCATGCATCATATTTAGGTGTTTGCAAAAATAGGTGCATTTTCATTCATTTTCATCCATGTTGAATTTTTAACAGGAATTTCAAAGATTTTAGCAAAGATTTAAATCCATCATTCAATGGATCAACAGTGTCAGTTAGAGTTCATAATGAGAAGAACTCATCTGAAGAGAGAAGAAGAAGTTCATAATAAGAAGAATTTGTTCAACTTTTGCTTGAATTCATCATTTGATGGATCAGCTTTGCCAGAGAAAGTTCATAATCAGAAGAACTCATCTGAAGAGAGAAGAAGAAATTCATAATAAGAAGAACTTGTTCAACTTTTGCTTGAATTCATCATTTGATGGATCAGCTTTGCCAGAGAAAGTTCATAATGAGAAGAACTCATCTGAAGAAGGAAGAAAAAGTTCATAATGAGAAGAATTTGTTCAACCTTTTGCTAAAATCCATCATTCAATGGATCAGTTTTTCCAGTTCGAGTTCATAATGAGAAGAACTCATCTGAAGAAAAAGTTCATAATAAGAAGAACTTGTTCAACTTTTGCTTGAATTCATCATTTGATGGATCAGCTTTGCCAGAGAAAGTTCATAATGAGAAGAACTCATCTGAAGAAGGAAGAAGAAGCTCATAATGAGAAGAACTTGTTTAACCCTTTGTTCAAATTCATCACTTAATGGATCAACCTTTACAGAGAAAGTTCATAATGAGAAGAACTCATCTGAAGAAGAGAAAGTTCATAATAAGAGCTTATTCAACCTTTTGAATGACTCTATCACAGAAGGAAAGAGGTCAACATCATCCCCAGTGGAAAGTTCATAATGAGAAGAACTCATCTGAAGAAAAAGAAGAAATTATTCGACATTGCTATTATAATCAAGTGAAGTCAAATGGATAAAAAAAAATTTATCTTTTCGTCTTTGCCCTATTCTTGTTAATACAAGAATGAGCAAAGAGGGGCAGCTGAAGATACTAAATTTTTTTTTACTCGTTTTATTATTATTATTATTATTATAATTATTATTATTATAATTATTATATATATTATTATTATTAAAAAAATAATTACAAAACCCGGAGCCCAATAATCAGGCCCATATTACAAGCCCAAACCAGATAGAAACCCTAAAACATTTAGGGTTTCAGTTAGAGTTTTCTAACCCTAGCCCCGTGCACCGCCGCCTCAAGGGTTTCCAGCCGCCTCTGAAGCCATTCCAGCTGCCGCCGCCTCCAGAAGTCCTCAGCCACCGCCGTTGGTTCCAGAAGGCCACACGTCTGTTGCCTACGCTCTACCAATGCCACGAAGCCACCCCGAAGAAGCCTCCAGAAGCTTTGCTGCCACAACCCCGACCGTCCACGTCGCCTCTATGGTGAGTCACCAGCATAGCTTTGGTGACTCACCGAACTTTTCACCATTCAGACCGGTCTGATGGCCACACCGGTGATGGCTGCGAACAGAAAAAAGAAGAGAACACAGAGCCAGAGAGACAAAAACCGAAAGCAAAAATACCAAAAAAGAGACCAAATCACAATAACCAGCAACCAAAAACAAAAAGAAAAGGGAGGAGAAAAGCATACCGAGGAAGCTACGACCACCGGACCTCTTCAAACGTCACCAAAACCTTCGAAAAACCGAAGGTATTTTTCTTAGATTTGCTCCGATCGGGAGCCGTTTAGAAGAAAAAACCATCGGAACCGTCATTAGGACGGTCCGATCTATATTTTAGTATAAAATTTTTTTTTTCCGGCCACCGAAGGCGGTGGGCGGCGGTGGAAGAACGCCGGCAGACGGCTGCCGACCGACTAGCTTCTCTCTGTTTTAGAGAGAAGCGAGAGAAAATTCTCTCTCTCAGAGAAGAGAGAGAGGGGAAAAAACGAGAAATGAAGCTGGCCCTTCGGGCCAGCCGATTTTGGCTTTAAATAGCCCTTCCCGAACGACGTCGTTTCGGGGAGGGCTATTTGTGTAATTTTTTAATTGTTAAATCCCGTCCGACATCCCTCAAATATGTAAACTTTACATTTTAGTCACTAAATCGAGTTTATAATCCTTTTAATTCGGTTCTTTAATTTCAATCTTATTTATTTTAGTCCTTTATATTAAAATAATATATATAGGGTAAATAACAGATTTAATCCCTTAATTTTAATAATTAATATTTTAATCCCGAGTTTATATTTTTAATTTATTTTAATCTGATATTCGAATGTTAGATAAGTTTTATTTTAGTCACTAAATTAATAAATAAGAAAATAGCATGTTTAATCCCTATAATTTTGATTAATATTGAATTAGGTTTTTAATTTTAATTTTACTATAATTTAGTCACCAATTTTAAATATTTTCATATATAGTTCTAATTGCATTTTTATTGTTTTAATTTTACTTGTTTATATATTTAAATATTTTTATTATTATTATGTAGTCATAAATATATATATAATAAATAATAATTTATTTTTTTAATAAATTATTTTAATATTTATCTTTCAATATCGAAGAAAATGGCAGTCTTAATACACCTGGATGTCCTATTCTGGTAATTTAAAATTAAATATTATAAAAAATTATTATTTAATTTTATTCAAATTAATATTTATTAATATCAAAGAAAAGAGCTGTCTTAAGGCACCTAGAAGTCCTTTTCTGATATTTTTAAATATTTTTTATATAATTTTGAAATAATAGGATGATAAATTAAATATATTATAAAATTTTAAATTTTTAATAATAGAGACAATTTATAATTAAAAAGTACCAATTTTGGGCGTTGTAGGGGTGCTAATCCTTCCCTAAACGTAATCGACCACGAATCCCTTTTTATTATTAAAAAGAACGAATTTTTGGTTATAAACGCAGATCAGTTCATTTTTTTAATTGATGTTTTCTTAAACTCTTTAAAAAGAAAATAATTTTTAGGTATTCGACCTACCTGACCCAAAAGGCCGATGGCGACTCCCAAATTATTTTCAAAATCATTTATTCACATCAATTTTCCCGCTAAATAAATTTTTCGTGCCCGGACGAAAACGGGTTACGACAGAGGGTTAAACGATTTTCCTAGTGGTGATTTGGTTACAAGTGTACGACCTACCTAGTTAAATTTGCATGATTGAAGATCTCAAATTATGATCAGGAGGTCCTCTCTAATCTCCGATAAAACATTCATGCTGCTATACTACCTTATTTACATACATTGATAACTTACTGATACTAATCATAATTACAATTATATTATCATTAAGCTTTCTAGTAGGACTTGCCAATTTATGATTGAAGTTGTTCGTCCTCTTTGATGTGTCATTAGAGTTGCAGATGTTCATCTCACATTCCTTTGGGTCGGATTGGGTTTGTATGTGTTCATCTCACACTCTCTAGCTAGTAGCTTCCTCGGACAATGCTTTTCACTCATCCTTCTTCGTCCTTTACCCAATACAATACTTGCATGTAGTTTTTTCATGCCTTCTTTCACACCTTCCATTGATTCTTGCCTTACTTGAGCAATGTATTCCTTCCATTTTAGTGTTTGGCGATCCACCAGACTTAGGAGTAGATTCTCCTTGTACTAGTTTATTTCACTTTTTTTCTTTCTTTCTTTCATTTTTTTTATAAATGACATTTATTAGATTCCAATGGCATCATTGATTACAATTTATTTGATACAATCGGGTTTATCATGAAAAATCAAATCATATTGTTTCTCGACAAAGCCCCTTGAGCCAGCGTGTGCGCCATGTTCACTTAACGGTTGATGTATTGGACTTTAAATCCTTGGTTAGCACGGATGATGTCTTGTGCCTCGTTGAGCATCAATCCAACTGGGAATAAATCTTCTTTGTGGTTCATGATCCGATTGACGACAAAAATGGCATCATCTTCTACGATCACGTTTTGCCATTCATTTTCAACAGCGAACTTAATACCATGTATAAACGCTTGTGCCTCCGTTGACTCGACATTGAAAGGAGGTTCGATAAACTTTGACATGCCTCCAATGACAAGTCCATTGTGGTCCCTAGCCACCACCCCTATTGTCGCCTTAGAAGGACCCATCGACATTAATCTTGATCGAGTTTGGCATGAGTTTAGACCACCTTTTTTTCCTTATTGAACTATCCTAGGGCCTTGGGCCGTTGAAGATGGAATTAACCAACTTGAACTCACAGCAGATGGTCCATGCCACTGCCACAATGTCCCGGTCATCTTGCAAATCATCACTATGGATTCACTTGTTCCTTCTGTTCCAAACATTCCAATGGAGGACAGTTAACCGAGTGAGGCCATGAAGATCCATTTGGTTGGAGGCAAACTCTAACTGAGTTGAGGTTGAGACCCTTGTCCAATCCAACACTGAACGCTTTAGACCTGAAAAACAAAAATCATTCCCAGACTTGGGGTAATTTTTCAGGGCATACATGACAAACTCTAACTCTTGGTTACATAAAGGGCATACTCCGTCAGAAATCTTCACATTCCTGAGTTTTTCCCCGGTTGGGAGCGCATTGTGACAAGGTCTCCAACCAAAAATCCGGATCTTGGGGAGAGTAGGGAGAGTAGAGATGATCTTACAAATTCTTTCCTGATCTCTTTGAGTACCTTTCATCATTAGCAGTCAATTGTAGCCTGATTTCGCCGAACAACATCCACTGTCACGGTGGCTCCAAATTAATCGATCATCCATGATGTTAGAGATTAAGGTTTCCAGCACTTTGGTCGCGTCCTCAGTATTCATGGTCATCTGAATTTTCCTTTCGTCCCACCTGCGGCAGCCACTGATCATAAAATCTGAACAACGAAGTGGGTTGTCATGGGTATCCAGATAGTTGGTCGAGAGAGAAAACAGGGAAAGCTCCTCCCCATCTGTCAATGAAAATTCGAGCCTTACCCTCGAAACCCGCTCTCCAAAAGAAGTCTTCTCTGATAGTCTTCTATGCATTGTGTAGGCTTTTCCATACATAGTGAGCTTTGTCTCCAATTTTAGCGTCTAAAAAGGAGGAATGGAAGTACTTCGCTTCGAAGACTTTGTAGACCACTAAATTGGGATATTGGATAAACCTCTATACTTGATTCCCCAGAAGAGTCATGTCTAAGATCCTTGAATCTCAGACCTCCATCTCTCTTGACTCTACTAACTTTGTCCCAAGAGTGCTCGCCCATCCTCTCGCATTATATTTCCCTAACCACCAGTAGGGTCTTATATGACTAGTAATCACATCGATGACTCCTTCAATGCGGAGGTAGCATGACATGGTGTTGGTAAGTAAAGCTTGGGCAACTATTTTCGACTTGAAGATAGTGATAAAGTTTCCTAGATAAAAGAACGGTGGTCATATGGACCTGCCGTTTGATGCGTTAAAAGGACAAATGAATTTGGTCATAAAAATGACATTTTTCATCGTAAATCAATAAAATATAACAAATTTGGCTCCTTTTATATAAACTAGATTTTAGGTTATAGAATAGAACCTTCCTCTCCTCCTCCTATATCTTCAAACCATTGGTTGCAAGGCAATGACAAAGAGTAGGTATCATCACCTCAGCTACCTATTTCCTATTAGGCTTTGATTCCTTTACCAATCTCTTTATTTCACTTCATTATAAAGGAGGGTCCAACTAGATGTTGTAAGTATTTGAATTTTAGAAGCGTCGTAGTGGGCAGTTAATTATACAACCAACGAAATGCTTTCCAAAATAATTACTTCCCATCATTGAATTGAGCTCCCCGTGCCATTACTACTATTGCTTATATGGATATTCATTTTTTGGTATTAATCGATCAAATCAAAATTTAGTTCAGTTAATTGGTCTGTGTTGTTATCATCGCATGGTTTAAGAGACGATGTTTTATTAGATCTTCATTGACTTCAACATCGCAAATTTGTACAATCACACCTTTTGTCTCTTGTGAAACAAATCTTTTAAAAGAAAAACAATTCAAATTATGGTTTAGGTCCTTTTACTCTTATTTAAGATTTGATCATTATACTTTTGATTTAATATAATCACTACAGCAAAACAATTCTACAGCGGCGTTTTTAGTGGCGTTTTGGGAGTAAACGCCACTAAATTTAAACATATACCGGCGTTTAAACTCCAAACGCCACAAAATGGTAACTTTAGTGGCGTTTTTATAAAAACGTCGAGATAGACAAACGCCGCAATAGGTTCATCAATAGTGGCGTTTTTTTAAAAAACGCCGCCGCAACCGAGTTATACTTTAGCAGTGTTTTTATAAAAACGCCGCAATATGGTCATGTATAGTGGCGTTTTTTGACAAACGCCGCTAAAGAGTAGTACTGTAGCGGCGTTTTTATAAAAACGCCGTAATTGGGTCATGTATAGCGGCGTTTTTTTGACAAACGACACTAAAAAGTAGTACTTTAGCGGCGTTTTCATTTACAAATGCCGCAAGTTTATAGTTTATAAGTCCCACTCCCTTTTAACCTTTTTCATTTTCCCCCTTAACCTTTAGTTGCAGCAACTTCTCGTTTGGGCATTTCGATGGAGAAATTTGTTCGAGTTACCAGTAAATCCCGTCGTTAAATCAAACCCATCTGCCTCCAACGCAGCTGTCAACGACAAAGAGTCAGCCGTTGATCCATTCCTGGTCGAGGCTCTTCGAAATCCTTGTCATCATTTTACCACTAATTTTTCTTTTCCTTTTCTATTGGATCTATTTATAACTACGTTGATGAACATGTTTTCCCCTTTTATGCAACTTAAATTTATGGTGTTTTCGTCCTAGGGCTAAATTTCAAAAAATCAGTCAGTAAACCATCAGTATCATTTATGGATTTGAGCTTTAGGGTTCGACTGGTTATATCCAGGTCGTGGCAGTAATTTGAGGTTTTATATACGATGAAGGAAATAACCTCCGCGATTCCTGCTTTGATTCTACCTTTCCCTGGAAATTCTCTTCCATTTTACTTTTCTAAACTGCCCATTACGTGTTTCCTTTCAAGTTTTTCCACTGCTTCTGTTGAAAATGTGAATATGGGTATGTATAAACCCACCCATCTGGAGACATTGGTCATATATAAGTGTAAATCGAGATCCTTTGAGCTTGATGAAGCTCTGGGTTTTTTCAATTTCACGATTTTAATGAGAAACTTGCCCTCAATTGTGACTTTCAACCATCTGCTCGGAGCAGTCTCCAAGATGAAACAATATGATATCGTTATTTCCCCTTCTGATTCTTTTTTATTTTCACTATTTTGTTCCTCTAGGTCCCTCTAAATTGATTTGTATTGTAATTTAAACATATCGATAGAAACAAAGCCATATCACTCTTGAAGTACCTGATGGAGTTTGTAAATTAATAGTTTGTGTGCATAGGTGTGTGACATGTTTTGGACCTAATTAATTAGCATGCTGATTGGCGGGTGGGATTAATCTGTGCAGGAGAGACTTGCATTTGAGCTAATTGATTGAATGTGATGAGGGTTAGTTGAAATGAATTGCATTTTCCAGGCAGATTAATTGATACATTTGGGATCTATTTGCCTCTTGACGACCTCTATATAAATGTTTCTGTTCCCTGCTTCTAGTCAGTAAATTTCAGTTTTTATTGATTCTTCACATATTTGTGAAATGCCTTTTGTTGAGTGGCTCTCAGGTTTTTGCCACCCTGTATGAATAGCTTCTCAATTTGTGTTGAATTAAACATGAATTTATTGGAGGAAATAGAAGAGTATTATATTGAACTTCTAGTTATTATTATATTATTTCTAATACATTTTTCTCAATCTTTGTTCAGAAATTCTATCTGGGGCTTCTATTCCAATTTTATCTCAGGCAAGAAACATTTTTTGCTATTGTTCGACATTAAATATTTATACATGTAAAAATGCAGAATGATTTGTTAGGAAAATAAACCGAGTACAAGTAATTTCCCTATAGCCAGATTAGTGAGAATGCGAAATAAAAGCGGAAAAATAATACCCGAAAATTGATAACGGAGTTCAGCCAATTGTGCTTACGTCTCCGGGCTGCTGCAGATCTTTTACTAAGAGAGAAAATTTACAGGTGTTTACAAAACACTCACTACTCACAAAGAAAGCTCTCTAGTATAGGAAGAAAGAAATGTTTTGGGATGATTTTGAAGCTAAATGGGTAAGGGTATTTATAGTAGAAACTTAGGGACTAATCTTTGAAAATACCCTAAAGTGCAATGACTAAAGTGAATTTACCCATTCCTATTTTCAACAAACATCTACCAAAATTTTACCAAACTTTGAAAAACATTTTTCAAAGAAACATTTACCAAACTTTGAAAAAAAACATTTTCCAAAGTTGGTTGCCAAACTTTGAAACTTTTAACAATCTCCCACTTGAAGACTGATTTTAATATGTCTTCACACCTCGATCAATGCAGCAGCATGTCTGGTCTTGTTATTCTAGCATGCCAACTGAAGTTGAACACAACTTCAGTTTGTCCGTAGTCACCGTCTTTGTCAACATGTCTGCCGGATTTTGAGCTCCACTAATCTTTTCAAGTTTCAAAATCCCATCTTCCAGAAGAGACCGGATAAAATGATATCTCAATTGTATGTGCTTTGTCCTGGAATGAAAAGACGGATTCTTTGCTAGATGGATAGCACTTTGACTGTCGCAATACAAGATATTGTTTTCTTGTTTCTTGCCTAACTCTTCCAAGAAACTTTGGAGCCAAACCATCTCCTTGCTGGCTTCTGTAACAGCGACATATTCTGCTTCAGTTGTGGAGAGAGCAACTATCTTCTGTAGTTGAGAAACCCAACTCACTGCAGTTCCTCCTAGAGTATAGACATACCCTGTAGTGCTCCTTCTGATGTCGACATTTCCGGCTAAGTCAGCATCTACATAGCCTTTCAGTATCATATCTCCACCTTTGAAACAAAGTGCTTTGTTTGTGGTACCCCGAAGATATCTGAGGATCCATTTGACTGCTTCCCAGTGTACCTTGCCCGGATTATTCATGTACCTGCTAACAGCTCCACTGCATGAGCAATATCTGGTCTGGTACAAACCATGGCATACATCAGACTTCCAATTGCTGAGGCATACGGCACCTTCACCATGTGTGCACGTTCTTCCTCCGTCTTTGGTGATTGGTCTTTGGAGAGTCTGAAATGAACACCTAAAGGTGTACTTACTGGTTTAGCATCTTGCATGTTGAACCTGGAGAGTACTTTGTTGATGTACTCAGCCTGTGATAACATCAAAGTCCCCGACTTTGTGTCTCTCTTGATCCTCATCCCAAGAATCTGCTTTGCAGCGCCCAGATCCTTCATAGCAAACTGCTTCGACAATTTTTGCTTCAAGTGTATAATCTCTTGCATGTCTGAGCCTGCAACGAGCATGTCATCAACGTACAATAATAAAATAATGAAGCTGTTGTCGAACCTCTTGATGTAGCAACAATGATCTGCTTGGCATCTGATAAAACCACTGCTACTCATGAAGCTATCGAACTTCTTGTACCACTGTCTAGGAGCTTGTTTTAAACCATACAAGCTCTTCTTCAACCTGCATACCAGGTTTTTCTTGTCTGCCTCTATGAAGCCTTCTGGCTGCCTCATATAGATTTCTTCCTCCAAATCACCATGAAGGAAAGCTGTCTTTACATCTAACTGCTCAAGATGTAAATTCTCTGCAGCTACAATTTTCAACACCAGTCTGATTGTAGACAATTTTACGACTGGAGAGAAAATTTCATTGTAGTCAATACCTTCTTTTTGCTGAAAGCCTTTGACAACCAATCTTGCTTTGTAGCGTTTGCTCCCATCGTGCTCTTCTTTGATCCTGTAAATCCACTTGTTGTGGAGCGCTTTCTTGCCTGGTGGTAATTCAGCTAATTCCCATGTCTGATTTGACATAAGCGAGTCCATCTCATCTTTCATGGAAGACTCCCACTTGATTGAATCCTCCACTTGCATTGCTTCATCATAGCACTCTGGTTCACCATTGTCAGTCAACAACAAGTACTGTAAAGAAGGAGAATATCGTTGGGTTGGTTTAGGAATTCTGGAGGAGCGTCTCAGTTCTGGTGTGCCTGGTTCTTCTTGAACTGCTTCAGGATTGATCTGAACATCATTTCCAGAAATCTCCTCGAACTCAGCAAATTCCTTTGTTTCAGCTTCGGTATTACTTGATTCTGCGGTTGACCTATCTTTGTACATCACATTTTCATTGAAAATGACGTCTCTGCTTCTGATGATCTTCCGATTTTCATAGTCCCAAAACCGGTAACCGAACTCATCACCGCCATAACCAACAAAGGCACATTTGTTGGACTTAGCATCAAGCTTACTTCTTTCAGCAGAGTCTATGTGTACATAAAAAATACAACCAAACACTCTTAAGTGTGAAATGTTTATTTCTTTCTTGCTCCAAACTTCCTCTGGTATTCTGCCATCCAAAGGAACTGAGGGCCCACGGTTGATCAAGTAAGCTGCAGTGTTGATTGCTTCAGCCCATAGAAATTTGGGCAAGCCGGCATGTATCCTCATACTTCTGGCACGTTCATTCAGAGTTCTGTTCATGCGCTCTGCTACACCATTATGTTGCGGTGTCTTGGGAACTGTTGTCTCCATCTTGATCCCATTGTTTGCGCAGAAATCTCTGAATCTACTGTCTCTGTACTCTCCTCCATTGTCAGACCTCAACCGCTTGACTTTCAAACCAGTCTCATTTTCCACCATGGCCTTCCATTTTCTGAAGATATCGAAGACTTCTGATTTCTTCTTCAGAAAATAAACCCACACCTTCCTTGTTGAATCATCGATGAAGGTGACATAATATAGTGAGCCTGCAAGAGATGGAACTGGGGATGGTCCCCATACATCAGTATGAACCAATTCTAACCTTTCTGTCTTGGGTGTCTTGCCAATCTTTGCAAAACTGACTTTCTTTTGTTTGCCAAAGATGCAATCCTCGCATAGTCCGACATCTACATTCTTTAGATCCGGCAGCTTCCCTTTTGACAAAAGTGTCTTCATCCCTTTCTCGCTCATATGGCCAAGCCTTTGGTGCCATAGGTTTGATTTTCCATCAGCATCTGCTACTGCAATGATATTCTCTAAATTTGAGGTTACATAGAGAGTACCAGTCTTCTTACCACGAGCAATGACGAGTGCTCCTTTGGTAATCTTTCATTCACAGCCTGAAAAAGTTGTGCTATATCCTTCTCCATCAAGCTGTCCAACAGAAATCAGATTTCTTTTGAGGCCAGGAATATGTCTCACTCCTGTCAGCTTCCAGGTGGTCTGGTTTGGCAACTTTAGTCGGATGTCTCCTTTTCCGACGATCTTTAAGGTTTCATCATCAGCAAGATGAACCTTCCCAAAATCACCACTGACATAGTTCTCCATGATTTCTTGGCATGGGGTGGAGTGGAAAGATGCCCCTGAATCCAAGATCCATGATTCAATCGGACTGTTGATGCTTAGAATCATGGCATCACCTGTCTCCTCTGTCACGTTGGCAGATTCCTGTGCACCGGTATCTTTCTTCAGTGCTCGACAATCTCTTTTAAAGTGACCTTTCTTGCCACAATTATAACAGGTAAAATCTTTCTTTCCCGTTCTAGATTTTTCCCGTCTGGATTTTGATCTGCCACGATTTGAATATCTTTCTGAAGTTCTTCCTCTAGACTCCGTGTGCAAGGCTGAGGAGGTTGATGCTTCACCCGATTCTCTCCGTCGAATTTCTTCACTCAGTACCAGATCCCGAACATCGTCGAATTTTAATTTGCTGTTTCCCGACGAACTGCTGACTGCTGTAACAGTAGCATTCCAACTGTCTGGTAGAGATGATAAGAGAATTAAAGCTCGAACTTCATCATCGAACTCAATTTCCACCGAACTCAACTGGGTTGTGATTGTGTTGAGTTCATTTAGGTGTTGTGCCACCGATGCCCCTTCCGTCATCCGCAAATTGAATAATCGCCTCATCAAATGAACTTTGTTTGAGGCCGATGGCTTCTCATACATACTGGAGAGAGCCGCCATAAGACCTGCCGTGGTCTTTTCCTTTGCTATGTTGAAAGCAACATTTCGGGACAACGTCAGTCGGATGACTCCGAGGGCTTGTCGGTCGAGAAGAGCCCAGTCTTCATTCTTCATGCCCTCTGGTTGCTTTCCTGAGAGAGGTTGATAAAGATTTTTCTGGTACAGAAAATCTTCAATCTGCATCTTCCAAAAGCCAAAGTCCGCACCATCGAACTTTTCAATTTTCACCTTCCCTTCGTCTGCAGCCATCGCTTCCACTCGAATCTGGCTTCTTTTGGATCGTTTCTGACAATTCTTGCGAACCACCGTGTATTAGAACACCACCGTCGACAAACTCGTATCGCCGACCGAAATTTCACTATTCACGAAATTCACTATTCACGTGAATAGTAATAAATAGTAACCTCGCAGAAAAATTGACAAAATTCACAACCAAAAGCTCTGATTACCAGTTGTTAGGAAAATAAACCGAGTACAAGTAATTTCCCTATAGCCAGATTAGTGAGAATGCGAAATAAAAGCGGAAAAATAATACCCGAAAATTGATAACGGAGTTCAGCCAATTGTGCTTACGTCTCCGGGCTGCTGCAGATCTTTTACTAAGAGAGAAAATTTACAGGTGTTTACAAAACACTCACTACTCACAAGAAAGCTCTCTAGTATAGGAAGAAAGAAATGTTTTGGGATGATTTTGAAGCTAAATGGGTAAGGGTATTTATAGTAGAAACTTAGGGACTAATCTTTGAAAATACCCTAAAGTGCAATGACTAAAGTGAATTTACCCATTCCTATTTTCAACAAACATCTACCAAAATTTTACCAAACTTTGAAAAATATTTTTCAAAGAAACATTTACCAAACTTTGAAAAAAACATTTTCCAAAGTTGGTTGCCAAACTTTGAAACTTTTAACATGATTCTGCAGATTGTCTTTTCTATTTGGGTTGTGTTGTAATGGTTTTTTGAAAATACATGTCCAAAGTTATTGGGAGGAAATGCTTTGAAAATAGAGCATGTTTGCATTTTATATTCATCTGAAACAATATTTGATGTAATTAGAATAATAAAACCATTTTAGAAGTGAAAACTGAGATACATAAACGTTCCCATTATCTTCTTGTATGGCCACCTTGCAAGTAGCATGTCTCTGTTTTAGCTTGCAGTCCAACCATTACAGCTTTGTAAATGACTTTCTCCTGGTATTGTCACTGTTGATTGCTTGCTTCCTCCATTCAGGCCAGATGAACTTGTCAATAGTCTCTCTTTTAGAATCTCTACTACATCAGTTTACTGTTATCTTCCATACAAATCTTCAAATTTCAGGCGATGGAAGTACTTCTTCCGATGATAAAGAAACTCAGGCTCCTCCGGATTCTGGTTTGTTTTAGGATTTTAGAATCTCCTTCAATTATGATAACTGTTTTGCTTATAATATTTCAAAGAACACCCATTTTTTCTCTGATTATTGATAGCTTATGATCAATGAAGCTGTAAAATATATTTGTTGCATATGTGGCCTTCACTTTTGTAGGTGATTTGAATGAAGTAGATCGAATTAAGAGAAGAAGTGAGCAAAGGTTTTCTCTTCCAGGCGGACCTGTTTGTGTAGTTTGTCGTAGATATGGAGAATATATATGTGATAAGGTGAGATAAATGAGACTTGTTAGTCAAAATTCACTACATCATTATCTTATTCGCTTCTATGACTCTCTAACTTTGGATATGATGTGTCTGCGTAGACTGATGACGACATTTGCAGCATGGAGTGCAAATATACTCTTTTGCGTAGCCTTCAAATAACTGAGGATCTAGTCTTTGTAGCTACAAATGGTACAATTTCGTTTAAATTTGTATTTTGAAATAACATTTATAAATAGATTTTCTTCAAGCATGAGATAGCATAGCTTCATAGGTTCTGTGTCGTTTGAAAATTGGTTCCGCTATTTAGTAGTGATTACCACCGAGTCTTATATGAATGATTCTTATTTTAGTTTGAAATGCAAGAGGCCGGGACACCTTGCTGAAGATTGCTTGGTCACCACATCAGAGTAGGTTTATTATTACTTATTTTATACTAGAGGAAGTACTTTGGTCCTTTACAATTATGAACGGTGAAAACTTGTTATCGCAGAGAAATTATGCTTTATGCAGAGAAAGGGGTTCCTGATTTTTGGCTTATTGCAATGAAGAACAATGAAGTGCTTGCTGATGAGGTGAGTTGTAGTTGTACTTCTCGTCATAGTACTCTCTTTGGGTTGGAAATACTTGCTCATTTCTGCATTTTGTGTTCGGAATCATATCTATAGCGGCGTGATGAGGGAGCTCTCCAATATCTTAAAGGTATTAAGTGGTTTAGGGTAGAGGAGCCTAAAGGATTCAATCTTGAGTTCTACTTCGATACCAACCCTTATTTCAAGAATTTTGTCTTGACAAAGACATATCACATGATTGACGAGGATGAACCTATTCTAGAGAAAGTCATTGGGTAAATACCATTACCCCTTTATTAAAAATGTATTATTGGATTATTGCAATGAAGAACAATGTCAAACTATATTACATTTAATTTTAATGTTTATAAATTTTAATTTATTTCGTTGTTAAGTATTTTTCTGCATAACTTGTGTATTTATTAAAATGTATGGTTGTTGTTAATTAGATAAAGCTAGATGATATTAAATTTAGGTGATGTAGAGCAGAAATGAAATATGCAAAATCATCTTAGCTAAAGAAAGGTAATTAGCAGCTTTTGTTCCAAAAACACCACTATAGACCTAGATCTTTTGCGGCGTTTGTACCAAAAAACGCCGTTATATATTTGACCTTTAGCGGCGTTTGTTCCAAAAATGCCGCTATAGATATGACCTTTAGCGGCGTTTGTTCCAAAAACGCCGCTATAGATCTAACCTTTTGCGGCGTTTGTTCAAAAAATGCAGCTATATATCTTGACATATTGCGGCTTTTCTTGAACAAACACCGCTAAATGTCTAACCTTTTGCGGCATTTGTTCCAAAAACGCCGCTATATATCTTGACCTATTGCAGCGTTTTTTGAACAAACGCCGCTATATATCTGACCTTTTGCGGCGTTTGTTCCAAAAACGCCGTTATATATCTTGACCTATTGCGGCGTTTTTTGTTCTCAAACTCCGCTAACTTTAGCGGCGCTGGTATGGTTGACGCTTCTTGCGGCGTTTTTCCTATCGTCGTAAGTACTTTTAGCGGCGCTTAAAAACGCTGCTATAGGACTAAAAAAACGCCGCTAAAACTCTATTTTGCTGTAGTGAATTCAACCTTTTATTTTTATAATATCACCAATTAATTTGAATAATTAACTATTTTGATTGAAATAATGATATGATTTTTCCATAAAAATGCATATTCCAAATTATTATTCTGATATTTTTTTCTATCGGAAGGGATGTTTGTAATAGATATCCACGTCAAAATTTTGACCAGCGTCAGTCTTTGACAGTGTCTTTCCATGCTCGTTCAAAAAGTGAAGTGTCAGTAGGTCATTGTTATGATTATCATTAAAATTAATTAATAACATTATAAGAATTTTTTTTAATAAATCTGGGGTAAATAAAAGATAGTATTCGTTTAAAGAACACTCTCAATCATTTGACATTGAATGCTCACAACTTGACGTTCATGGTGTTCGAGCCCGAAATCTCAAAAAATAAAAATAGTTCATTTACCACTTAAGTCACTTGATTTGTGCATGACATTATAAGAAGAATAGTCAAAGCATATCAAATTGAAGTATAAAGACTAAGTCCTAAATTAATCATGATAAAAGGACCAAAACCACAATTTGAGCCCGGAAAAACTTCAATCTCCATTCTTATATTATTCTTTTCCTTTCGCATGTAACGACACAATGGACTTTTCATGGATTATTCTCATGCTATTCTGCCCATAAAACGCTAAGCCTTGTTCATGACATAAAATCTTGTACCCTTAAAATCTTTCTTCTGGATCTATGTTTCTCTATCGTTAACTCTTTCTCTCGAAATATGATCATGAAAGATTTATATGAGGAGGAGAAGCCATTGAATCTCAGCCTGGCAATTATGGCAGATCCCGCCGTTGAAAAGATTCACAGGAAGAGGAAGAGAAAGGTTCATGCTTTTAAGCTTCCATTAAACAACGTCCCATCCTCTTACTACGAAGGTTGCGAAGGGAAGATCTTTAAGCTTCTTCAACTGAGAGAAGAGATGTTAAAGCTCGATCATCCCACGCGAAAAGGTGCAGTAATCGAAGACGGTAAAGGCCTTCATCTGATCCATTTGTTGCTCATCACCGCGACCTCGGTCGACGAGAACAATGTGAACTCCGGCTTGGACAATCTCACACAACTTTACTGGACCGTGTCGTTAACGGTAGATTCGGTTCAAAGGGTCGTCGCCTATTTTGCCGATGGCTTACTAGGAGGCTTCTCACTCGGAAATCGCCTTTCTACGACATGATAATGAAGGAGCCGACTGTTGAAGAAGAGCTTTTAGCTTTTACTTGTCTTTATAGAATGTCACCTTATTACCAGTTCGCTCATTTCACTGCTAACCAAGCTATAATCGAAGCCTTTGAGAAAGAGGAAGACGTTAATAACCGAGCATTGCATGTAATAGACTTCGATGTCTCCTATGGCTTCCAATGGCCTTCCCTCATTCAATCACTTTTCGAAAAGGCTACTACCGGTAACCGCATATCACTTCGTTTAACCGGCTTCGCAACAGGCTTAGCACAGCTGCAAGAAACCGAGAGTAGATTAGTGAGCTTTGCCAAAGGGTTTCGCAATTTGGTCTTTGAATTCCAAGGCTTGTTAAGAGGTTCCAAGCCGATTAACCTTCGTAAAAAGAACAAAACGGTGGCTGTGAATCTGGTTTTCCATTTGAATATTTTGAATAAATCTACCAAAGTATCGGAGACGTTGAAATCAGTGAATTCGCTTAGGCTTTCCATTGTTGTGTTAGTTGAGCAAGAAGGTAGCGGAAGCCCGAGAAGCTTCATATTGAGATTTATGGGGTCTTTACACTATTTCGCGGCCATGTTTGATTCACTGGATGATTGTCTTCCACTAGAGAGCGCAGAGAGATTAAGCGTTGAGAAAAAATATATACGGAAAGAGATCAAAAGTGTGATCAAAAGGATGAGGAAAACAGTGAATCGTGTCCGAGATATGAAAAGATGGAAACATGGAAAAGCAGGATGGAAAGCCATGGGTTTGAAGGGATGAAACCGAGTTCCAAGTGTTTGATGCAGGCGAAACTTCTACTGAAAATCACGACCCATTATAGCCCTCTTCAGTGTGAAGGAGAAATGAATGGTGGGTTTAGAGTTTTTGAAAGAGATGAAGCAAAGGCTCTCTTTAGGGTGGCAAGTTAGGTGCTTGCTTACTGCATCTGCATGGCAATGTGTAGGATATGACTAGATTCAACATTATTTTTCCCTTTTTTTTTATTTCCTAACTCATTCATAATTGTAACATTTTCATGATATAACAATGGACTTTGATTTTTGGTACCCTTGAATTTCAAATCAATAGCTATCCACGTTTTCTTGGCAATGCAATCATTTGATTAATTTGTTTCGACAAATATAATACCCAAATAGTGAACAAGAAGAAAACCTAATCCCAAAATATCAACCTTAAGTTTTTTTGTTTTTTGGTAACATTATGTAATTGAAGATTTGGCATGTGGAAAAGTTCAGCATCAATTCATGGGGCATACATAACTATAGGCAACTAAAATGAATAAATTTACAATCCTATCGCCAGTGCTAACAAGTGTGATTCCCAACTGCATACACAATTCTTTCACATAACAAATTCCAGAAATTAAATAATTCATAATTACAAATTTCGAAATTGTATTTTGATCCAAGAAATCCAACATAGCCAGTTATGAAGAACTATACTTATTTTGAGTTTAAATCCCTTATCTTCCCCAATTATCAAAACCTACTGCATCCTACTCGTACTGGAATTTCCTTATCAAAACCTACTGCATCCTACTCGTGTTTCTGATCTTCGAATGATAAATTATCCACGCTGCACAAGGCCATATCGTTCAAGTTCACTGTCGTCCTGCATGACAAGTATCAGACGTATTATGCTAGCAAATAGATAAACAAATTGTTATGTACATAAAAGGATGAGCATCATACCATAAATGCTAGTATTCAGTTTGTTCTCAGTTCAAACACAAAGCTTCTCCAGATCTCTGATGGAAGTGTCAGTGGCCTTGTGCTGTTGTTTCAATTTACACGCACCAAAATCTTACTTTTTCAAGATAGCTATTCCTCATCTAGGGGAAGAAGATAACATGATAAGCTTCACATTTCAGTTTCTTAGTCTTTATTATGATTGAGAAATGTTTTTTAAACCAGTTTTTCAACCCCAACGTAAAAGCTAAAAAAATAATACTCGTGGCTTTTGAAAATAATGCTTTTATGTATGAAACTATCAAAACACCCTCATTTATTCTACATATTTTGCAATTAATTACACTTTCTAACATGTTCAAAATAGACATTTTAACTTTCCACGACACTTTTTTGAGAGCAATGTTAAACACTTAAATTAACAAACAGCACTTTTCTACAGTATTCTTGAAAAACACTTGCTAAAAAGAACTTTTCAACACAAAAACAAGGAAAAACTTAAGGAGTATGCAACTACTCAGGCCAAAACAAGAACAGAAAAAAGTGGCAAAGTTATGCAGGAAGCAATCATCAATAGTTGGTCTTTTGAGAGACAATAGAGCATGTAAAAATTGAATGAGTTGAATCATTAATTCAAAATTCTGAGTAGGGGCTAAACAAGATATTTGTGCTCTTAAGTTATTCAAGTTCAACTCGGAAAAAACTTGAATTCGATTTGCTCCTTGTCAAGCCGAGCTCAAACTATTGAGTGAGCAAAGTTTGAGTATCTCAATACTCTGTTCAAGCAAGTTGCAAGCCTAATCAAGCTTTTTATTTGCAATATACTTATATATTGAAGTACTCTTAATATATATGAACTTAAATCTGGACCCTACTTTTTTTCCTTTCAGCCTCTCTTATTCTCTCCCTCACATCTATCCCCAAAATCACTTCTCTTCTTCCTTTTGTTACTTCTCTTTAAATTTCTATTATTCTTCATTATTTACTCTTTAAAAAATGTATACGAACTAAGCTCGACCTCAAGTATGTAAATAGTACATACAAGCCAAGTTTGAAAAGTTCAATGTTTTTCGAGCTGAGCTCAAACTGAAATAATAGTGTCCAGTCAAGCACTCGAGCTTGAGTTGAGTTTCAAGCTGCGAGTTTCAAATCAAGTTCAAGCCTGATTTTCTTACTATTTGAGCTTGGCTCAATTAGAGCCCGAGTTCTGAAGACACCAAAAGTATTCTTGAATATTAGAATCAGCCTAGGGTGTACACATACACCAAGTCCTTTAATTTCCAGATTATCATCTATATAACCATGTAAATATCGGAACCTTACCAGCACTTAGGGCATAACCATTTGAGAAATTAGATCTACTGGCATGAGTAGGTTTATCAGTCTCTTCCAACAGTCTGAAGAAGTTGGATAAAACACTTGCATCATTGCATGTGTCCCTTTTAACCAACCATTCTTCTTGAAGATGAATGTCAACATCCCTGTATGATAAGTAGGGTGAAGTCTGGAAATCAAAAACCACATATAATTCAAGAACAACAAAACCATAAGGAGACTTTGAACAAGAAATCATGGTGCTCAAAGAAGGAAATGTGTTACCTCCTCAAGGCTAGAACTTCATAATTTCTTCGCAGATAATCAGCATACTTTGTGAGGGCCTCTTGTGCATACTGTTTGCCAACTGTTCTCACTGATGCTGCATTTAGTAAGTTTTCTAGTGAGCCATGCTTTTTCAAAAGCTTTAGGGCAGTTCTCCGACCAAAACCAGGAATCAAACGTTGAATCCCAGGAACACCATCAACCTCATCACCCACAATGCATCCTACAAAATTACTTAATAATTACTTATGCATATCATCCCAGAAGTGGTCTAGAACACTAGGAAATGAGGACAAGCGAAGTCAAGGAGCATTCTTTTACCAAAAATGAAAAATTAAGCTGGGAGAGCAGTATATTCTACTTACTACACAAGTCCCTAGCATTCTTTTTTTTTCCGACTTTTATAATAATGAAACTTCTGTGTTAAGGTCAATCTCAAAAACTGCATGTATTATAAATCTAAAAAGTCATGGAGGAAGACCATAATATTGTTTATTAGTTTCAAATTGTCATAGAACCTGAAACACAACTAACCCCACGTAAACCAATCCCCTAGTTCGTTTAACTTTATTGGAATCCATTCTTCTTCTCAAAGTTGAAAGATTTAAAGTGATCCAAAGCAGGAAAACAATTCAACATTTGAAGCATATTAAAGTAAAAGGAAAGAACAAAGCACTCCCCACTCCCCCCAATCCCCATAAAGATAACCACAAGTAGACACCAGAGACCAGACCAAAAGTAGGAAACTGTTAAGTTGTAATGAAACAGGCATGATGTCATGCCATACTCCCAAACCTTTATTTCCCCAAAAGAACACAACAAAAATAACCCTAGCGAATAAATTTTAATTATGTAGTGAGATTTTCAGGTTATATTATCTTACTGGACTAGTTACTGCATGCCCAAAATAACACAACTAAAATTATGTACAGAATTGCCGATAAACTATAGCACTGAACATAATTCGTTAATATGCATACAACTAAGTCTAAAATGATATCAACAGTTATATAATTGCAGTCTTACTATCATCGATAAGAAAAAGTCATGCATACTTACTAAGGCTCAAGTCAGAGTGTGGATCACAATTATATTGAGCTATGTAGTGCTTCAGGGTATAAAAAGACCACCGGTCTAACTCCGCCAGAGGAATAGCAATTTGAACATTTTCAGAAATCAACTGCTAAAAATCCTTATCAGAAGAAGCAATAACCACGCGATATCCTCTTTCTAAAACTTGTTCCACCAGTGTGGCCACGACATCATCAGCTTCATTTCCATAAACTTTTAGGACCTGCATGATTTAGGTTCACACAGATGAAACCAAAAAATCAAAAAGGATGGATCAACCAACATTTGGGTATCAATGATCCATTTGCATAATGTCCTGAAAACAACTATGACATTGAGGAATATGGTGGCAACTGGCAGGTGAATTGAACTCGTGATGCAACTTTCTGACCAACAAATATGTATAATTTTCTTCTAAAAAGATCTATTTGGATTCTTAACAATTATCTGAACTGAGCTAGTAACTATTCTCTTTGGCCATTTAATAAATGAAACCAATCATCCTTATTGTCCTAAAGTATTTTTAATGTAAACACAAGTGGAATTGGAAGTTTGCATAGCATTGATTTCTCTAAAACCTAAACAGGTCATTAAGGCAACTAAAACACCACCATTGTAAGTGAGAACATTCTTCCATAAATTTATAAACCATATTACTTTTATTATCTAAGCTTCTTAACTTTTTTCAGAACGAAAATGAAATTACAGAAGTTTGCTTACAGGCACATTGCAATTTCTAAGAACATCCATGATGAGTTTCTGTGATCCCCCAACTTTACTCCTAACATATTTTTTTGAGGCTGTTGGTCGTGGAAAGAATTTCCTCCTATGTGCTTTATACGAAGGTAATAACTGTCTCCACTTTTCATTACAGTTTTCACCATCAAAAACCTGAAACAAGAAAAAAAAATGAAATGTCTAACCACAGCCAAGTTATTGCGTCTGCAAACATAAGACAATGGTTTATTTGTACTTCAGTACTTCTTCTACATGTTTTTTACATTTAATCGTCCATCCTTCAAAATTTGATGAAAGGTAACACCAATAATAAATTGCAAAGGCATCATCACCATTGTTATCTTTATTAAAACTGAGAAATTATGCAAACTGTAACATAAATTCAAACATAATTGATCATATGTAAGTAAAAGCTAGCATTGCACTATTCATATAATAGATATTTTTAACTTTCAACTCTTCAAGAATAGAAGTAATTTCCTTCACATCCCAACAAAATTTTCTATTGTAATTGGAAACAAAAGACAATGAAAAGTTCGTTTCCAAGTAAATAGACATAAAAATCTTACGGCAATAACAGGGTCGGTGAGGCAGACTTAAGAGAAGAAAAGAGAAACCCAGTGACCAAAAGATTGTAAGCTTTAACGTCCAAGAAGAATACCCTTTTCTTTGCTCTGCTCTTTTTTTCATTTTCAAGACATTCTCTTTCCGGCAAAACTTGTTCGTCAACTGTTTGATTAAAAGACCCAACAACCGGGGACGAAGAAGAAGCAACGACGGTTTTAATCTTCCATGATTTTGTTGTTTGTGGGACAATTTCCGTTGTATTGGTTCTGGATTTTCCACTTGAAACTGAACGAAATGGATTTGGAGGCAGACAGGGAGTGAGGAAAATCCTGGCTGCCAATGTAACTACGGCCATCTTGTTAACCTCCTCCTTATCACTTTGGAAACTTTTTTCTCTTTTAACAACGTATAATAATAATTAATTAGGGAAGTGGATACAGGATACTGGGCAAAAATCTCATATAAGACATTGAAAAAAAAAAGATAAAAAGATGTGTAATTTTGAAATAAAAAAAATTAATGTCGTCTTCCTATTAATTTTTTAATGTGGTTTTAAACTCAAAAAATAAATACAATATGATCTTTTGATTAATGTTTTTCTGTCGTTGATTATTAAGATGTTTACGATATTGATGGGTAGTTCATTTGTCATATTTGAGTTATCAATTTAACTTATATATCACATTATCATCTACCGTGGACTATTAATCAGTATCGTAGACCATCAAATCAGCACAGTGAACTACCGCATCAGCACCGTAACAATCAACGACGAAAAATGTTGTTCAAAAAATTACAGAATTTATTTTCTGAGTTAGATGGTCATATTGACTCTTTTTAAAGTATGTAGACTTCTTATGCATTTTTACCAAAAAAATAAGTGTATTGTAATATAATTTTTATTAGGATTTTTTTTAATGATCGGAGAAGATAGTATAATGATATAAATTCTTTTAAGAAGATAGTTGGATGACATAACGTCTTTGAATCTTTATATATGTAAAAGACGTTGTGTCGTCCTATCATCTTTGCAAAAGACATCACGTTGTGAAATATTTTTCTTTTATATACTATAAAAGGATTTCTACTCGAAAAAAATAAACTCCGAAAGTCACTATTTCGAGAATTTTTCCCCCAAAAAGATCCCGATAAGATATCAATGATAACCGGAGGAACAACCATGAACTCAAGTGAACAAGGAAAACAATCATGAAAAAAACAAGAAAGAGTGAAGTGAACATGAAACTAACTTTTGTTATTATTCATTGACTTACAATACAGTTGTGGGATTTATATTAATATAATTGTATGGCCCAAAGATTATAAGTAGAGTAAGAATAGAGGTTGAGTTGGTTACAACTAACAATCACTTGTAACAGATTGTTATATCAGCATATTATACACTAACATTTTTCTAGTTTTTCTCTTTTTATGAATCCGAACATTCTATAAACATTTTCCTGGTATCAATAGCTTCAAGGCGATGTAAGACTACTTCAAACGTGACTAGTGAGATGGCTTTGGTGAGAATGTTAGCCTACAGCTCCACCAAAGGAACATAATTGACGAGCAGTTTGTCAGAAAAGACTTTCTCTTATAAAATGTATGTGTGTCGACATACTTCATTCAAACATAATCTGTAGGGTTTGCTGCGACAAAAACTGTACAGGTATTGTCACACCAAGAAACAAGTTTTCATACCACTGGAATACATATTTCTTTTTATAACTGTTCAATCCAAATTACTTTTGGCACATCGTTTGCGAGGTAGATGAAATAGATGAAATAAGTAAGCAATTGCTTAAACTTGCTTTTTTATTGAGATGAATGGAAAATAATTAGAGTAATGTTTTGGGGTATTAAATACAGATAATATAGCGAACTAGCTCATCTCAGACGCTTAGAACGCCACTCCCTCAAGCTTGTCAATGAAGAAATGCCACGGCAAAATAGATAGGTAGAAAAAGGAGAGACCTTTTGCTCTCTGAATTTAAACTCAAAACGATTTGGTTCCAAAGTCTCTGTCATTGTGGCTTCTGTAACAACCCAAAAATTTGAAAAATAAAATAAAATATATTTAATTGAAATTTGAGGATTTAATTAAGTAATTTGGTGAAATTAGGGACTAAATTAAAAGTTTTTAAAACTTGTAGCTTATTTTAGAGATGAAGGAAATTTAGGGATCAAGCCCTGAATTTACCCCTGGAGTGTCGGCATACACGCATTATAAGCGTGAAATTCATTATGAAATCAGAATGAATTTCACCAAATTTCCTCCCTCAAAGCCCTAACTCCCAATCACAATCCCGACGCCGTCTGACCTCCGATCGTTGTTTTGAAAGCACCATCGTGTTCATCATCGAGCAAGGAACAAACCCCTTAAGTTAATTGAAGTGAAACGCTGCCAAACGTCGTGAATTTCAAGTCAAAGTATCGACCTTTTTTTTTAGCACCATCGTCGAGAAAATCTTAAATTCATCACCGATCGTCGCTCAGCTTTTGACATATCCTGCACCATTGTGTTCCTTGTGCCGTTCCGAGTTCGCCGGTGTCATCCTTGGTCTCCGTAGACGGTGGCGCGTGAGGAGGTGAAGCAGTCAAAGTTTTCGATTTGTTGAAATCGAGCACTCCACCGTTCAAAATTATGAACCGAGGTTTGTAAGTGCCTCGAAATCGCTTAAAATAATTTTTAAGATTTTTTCCATTAATTTAACGACGCCGAAACGTGTCCCACGTGCCCCCACGCGCCACACTGCACGTGGGGAGGGTTAAAATGATCGGCTTAACCGGTTTGACAGGTTCCAACCCGACTCGACCCGACCCGTTGACCGTTCACCGTTGACCGGGTGATATTTTAGTAATTATTTTGAAAATGGTGATATTTTGGTAATTATTTTGAAAATGGTGTTATTTTCGTAATTTTTTTAAAAGTGATAATTTCGTAAATTTTAAAAAAAAGATATTTTAGTAATTATTTTGAAAAGAGTGATATTTTTGTAAATATTTTTAAAAAGGGTGATAAATGTGTAAAATGGTTGATCATATATCTTGATCACCTTTGACCAGAACTTTGACCGACTTTGACCGTCCATTAAACGGTCGTTAATCTTTTCCGAGTATACTTATCCTGACATTTTTTGACGTCCCGAATCTGTTTTTGGGGTTCGTTTCACCAAATTTGAACTTGAAAGTCTCCAAATCATCAGTCAAACCCGTTGACTTTGATTTTGACCAAGAATTCAAATTTTCGGAAGGTCATATTTTATGTTTTTCGACGTTCTGAATCTGATTCCGAAGTTTTTTTTACAAAATTCTGACCCGAAATTCCCGAATCGAGCATATGAACCCAAAAGTTTTAGTATTTTAGTATTTTTATTATTTATTTGAGATTTGGGTAAGAAATTGATTCAGTAAAAATATTTTATGAAGGTAGTCGTGTTTCACCTGAGCAAGGATCAGTTAGGTCCGGAGTTGTCTGTTCGTTAGATCAACCTGAACTGCGTACTACGATAATTACCCGTAGGTTTCCGTATATTATTTAAATAATATTTAGATTATTTATATTAGGATTCCAATATGGATTTTTCTTATTCGTAGGATCTAGCGCTGCAGTAGAGCGTGATCGACAGACCCAGTAGTAGGCTTCTCTATCTAATTTCTCAGACTGTTACAGGTGTGTTTCTTGATAGTATTACATTACTGTTTTAAAATGATTCATCTGAATACCAAGTATTTGATATCTGATTTACTGTATATTCTGATATAATTTCTGGATTAAGGTATTTCATACCGATTTCTGAGATCTGATTATCTGACATCTGAATTACCATATATTACTATTTTGAATTTTGATTTCCGTATTTCTGCATATGGTTTCCAAGCATGAAACATTTTTATATTTTAAGTGATTAATCATTGTTTTCACTTGAATACATTCATGTTTAATATTGTCATTGGGGGTATTATTGAAGGAAGATTATCTGCAGACTTTTCGGCTTTGTGCTCAGGGTCTAAATGGCATGTGCGGTTGGGTGTATGGTTCTGGGGAACCTACACATTTATGATGTGAACGGATGGGGGTAGTGTTCATGTTTAAAAATAAAAACATGTTGCATAAACCGATTTTATTGAAATATTTTATCTGTATGTTTTTTTATTATACTGTATAGAGCATACTAGGCTTTTTAGCTCATTCTGTAGTTTTCACCCTTTTTCAGATAACAACAGACCATAAGCTAGCAGATTTAGCATCAGGGGAGATCAACTACTTATTTTGTACGAACATATATCTCTATATGTTTTTCGGTTATGTTTGGTGACATGTATTTGCTATAGTTTTGGATATATATGTATTATTAATATTTTGTTTTAAATTATATCTAATATATTATAAGTTGTTTTAAATATATAAAAAAATCTTTGAATAGGATATGTGACCAGTTAGGTTTGAGTCTAACTTACAGACCGGGTCTGGGGGTTTACATTTGGTGGTATCAGAGCCTTCGGTTTTAAACGCTCGGACTGTATGTGGGTCCTGAACTTTGGATTTTTTCAAAAATTTGAAAGAAAAAAAACACGTCACCTTATTTTATGATACAAAGTTTTCTCGAGATCCCTGATGCTAATCTGACATATGTTTAAATTCTTCTGTAGAGCCTTATAGATCCAATGATGAGTGTGCTAGAGGTCGTAGGACAGGACGTGGCTGTGGTCGAGGACGAGTCACTCGACCTTCTATTACTATAGATGATCCGATGTCACCACGTGATCCTCCTGTTCCGCAAGTAGATCCGACCCTTTCTCATGATAATCAATTTACTCTTGTAAGAGACCCTCCCATCACTAAAGATGAGGATACTGATATGAACGAAGACGCCATTAATAGAGCTATATTCTTCATGTTTCAAAGAGCTGCCAGAGCCCCTAGTAATATGACTGCGATTGAGATTTCAAATTCTCTGGTCGCTGCTGGTGTAGTTCCATTCGAGGGTATTACTGGTGGACCTCCGACAGACGCTGAGTATTGCCTGGAGGACACATAGAGGATTATGGATGAAATGGCCCTCAGACCTGAGCAGAAGTTGAAGGAGACCCTAACTATGTTGAAGAAAGAGAGCTTCAGATGGTGGCAATTAATTTCTGGTAGTATTCTGAGAAACCAGTTAACATGGGATCTTTTCAAGACACGTTTTTGGAGTCGCTATATTGGGGAGAGATATCTGCAGGAGCGACGCCAGGAGTTTCAGGATCTGAAGTAGGGTAATATGCCTGTTATGGATTACGAGGTGGAGTTCATCCGATTGAGTCGTTATGCCCCTGGACTTGTTGACACTAAAGTAGATAGATGCTTGAGGTTTGAGAATGGACTCAGGTATGAAATCGGGAGCCGAGTTGCTACTCACCGGGAGAGGAATTTTGATGCCTTGGTTGAGATAGCCAAGACTGATGAGGAAATAGAGCGATTGGGTATGGAGCGCAAGAGAGACAGTGATCGGGCTCAAACTCGATTCATGAGGTCTTCTAGTTCTGTTGATTCTTTTGCATATCCTAGCAAGAGAGGCAGGGGTGATTCCTTTCAGAGAGGTGGTGTGAGTGTCAGACCTGCTGCATCTGGTTCTTCAGCTGTTCAACCTTCTAGACATGGTGGATCTTCTGTGTTACAACCTTTGCAGACATGTGATTATTGTGGGAAATATCATCTTGGGGAATGGAGGAGAAAATTTGGCACCTATTTTAGATGTGGTTCTGGTGACCATATTATAAGGGATTGTCCAGTGTCAGTTACTACAGTTCAGACACCATCTCGTATTCCCGCTCGTACTCAGAGTACTATTCAGACTCCTGTAGGCGGTCGTACTCAAGAGAGATCATCGGGATCGGCTAGCAGAGGCCGAGCATCTCAAAGTAGGGGTCTAGTCAGATCTGAGACTAGACAGCCTGTATTGGTTTACACTGCCAGACTTCGACAAGATTGTGATGGGCCTAATGTGGCTGCAGGTACTGTTACTATTCATTCAGTTCCCTACTTTGAATTGTTTGATAGTGGTTCTACCAATTCCTATATATCGCATTCCATTTTTGAGGGTCTAAATATTCCTGTTGAGAATACTAAGCATTCAGTGATAGTTCAAAGTCCCTTAGGCAAGCCCATAATGTTGGATCGTATTTTTAGAGAGTGTCCTATAGAGATCAATGGGGAGATTTTTCTGGCCGACCTGATAGAGTTACCTTTGGAAGAGTTTGATTTGATTCTCGGCGTAGATTGGTTGGACAAACATTGAGTAAATATTGATTTTGAGACCAATAAAGTTGTTCTGAAGACCCTAGATAATCGAAAGATTGTAATGATCGGGGAACGTCGTGGATTTCTGACGAATGTTGTGTCTGCTTTGGTAGCTGAAAAGATGATCAGGAAAGGTTCTAAGGCGTTTCTTGCTTATATATTGGATACTAGGAGTTCTCAATATGATATTGAAGGCATCCGGATTGTTAAGGAATTTCTCGATATTTTTCCCGAGGAGTTGCCTGGATTACCTTCAGATAGAGAGGTTGAGTTTGAAATTGAAGTCTATTATGGTTCCACTTCGGTTTCAATGGCTCCTTATCTTATGGCCCCAAAGGAGCTTAAGGAACTGAAAGTCTAACTTCAGGAGAAGTTGGATAGGGGATTTATCCGACCCAGTCTATCACCGTAGGGAGCCCCAATTCTCTTTGTCAAGAAGAAAGATGGGACATTGAGACTCTGTATTGATTATAGGAAACTGAACAAGCTCACGGTTAAAAATAAATATCCTTTTCCCAGGATCAATGATCTATTTGACCAATTTCGAGGGGCTTCTATCTTTTCAAAAATAGACTTGAGGTCTGGATATTATCAACTCAAAGTAAAAGATTTGGATATTCCAAAGACTGCTTTTCGTACTTGATATGGGCATTACAAGTTTTTAGTGATGTCATTCGGGTTAACAAATGCCCCTGCTGCTTTTATGGATCTAATGCATAGGGTGTTTCGACCTTATTTGGACCAGTTTGTAGTTGTCTTCATTGATGACATACTGGTGTATTCTAGAAGTGAAGCAGAACATAAGGAGCATTTAAGGATTATTCTACAGACTCTAAGGGAGAATAAGCTATACACTAAGTGAGCAAGTGTGAGTTTGGCTCAGCGAAGTGACTTTTCTTAGACATATCGTTTCTGCTGATGGTATTCGTGTGGATCCAAGCAAAGTGGAGGCTATTCTGAATTGGAAGCAACCCAGGAATGTTTCTGAGATCCGTAGTTTCTTGGGGTTAGCTGGTTACTATCGTCGTTTCGTTGAGGGGTTCTCCCTTATTGCAGCTCCTCTGACGAAACTATTGAGGAAAGATGTTCCATTTGTTTGGTCTGAGAACCGACAAGCTAGCTTTGAGAAATTGAAGACTGTTCTAACTCAAGCCCCAGTGGTGATTCAGTCTGAATCTGGGAAAGATTTTTCTGTCTACAGTGATGCTTCTCACTCTGGATTAGGATGTGTTTTGATGCAAGATGGGAAGTTTGTCGCTTATGCTTCGCGTCAGTTAAAGCCGCATGAGCGTAACTATCCTATTCATGATATGGAGTTAGCTGCCGTGGATTTTGCTTTAAAGATCTGGAGACACTACCTCTACGGAGAAAAATGTTATATGTATACTAATCATAAGAGTCTGAAGTATCTGCTTACTCAGAAAGAATTAAATTTGAGACAACATCGCTGGTTGGAGCTTCTAAAGGACTATGATTTAGAGATAGAATATCATCCAGGGAAAGCTAAAGTAGTGGCAGACACCTTGAGCCGTAAGACGATATCAGATCTCAGAGCCTTATTCGCCAACTTGAGTTTTTTTAATGATAACAGTTTGTTAGCAGAGTTGCAGGTTAAACCCACTTTGTCCGAGGAGATTAAGGCCAAACAACTTCTGGATAGGTCATTGCTTCCCATTTTTGAACAAGTTAAGCAGGGATCGAATTCAGAGTATACTGTGGACCAGGATGATATTTTGTGTTTTTACGGTTGTTACTGTGTCCCTAAAGATGATGAGTTTAGACGGATTATTTTTCAGGAGGCTCATAGCAGTCCCTATGGTATGCATCCTGGCGGGGATAAAATGTACAATAATCTAAAGGAGTGCTACTTTTGGACTGGTATGAAAAAGAATATTTCAGATTTTGTAGCGAGGTGTTTGACTTGTCAACAGGTTAAGGCAGAACACCAACATCCATCTGGAGTGTTACAGTCAATTAAGATTCCTGAGTGGAAATGGGAGCGCATTACAATGGACTTCGTTACTGGTCTTCCTCTGACTCCTTCTAAAAAGGATTCTATTTGGGTGATTGTTGATCGACTCACCAAGTCAGCACACTTTATTCCTATCCGTATTAATTATTCTCTGGACAAACTGGCTAAGTTGTATATTTCTGAGATCGTTAAACTTCATGGTGTACATTTGTCTATCATATCTGATCGAGATCCGAGGTTCACTTCCAGGTTCTGGAAGGCTTTGCACAAGGCTCTGGGTACTCGTTTGAATTTCAGTACAGCTTTTCATCCTCAGACTGATGGACAGTCTGAGTGAGTTATTCAGATGTTGGAAGATATGTTACGGGGTTTTGTGATTGATTTCCGTGGTAGTTGGGAAGATTTCTTGCCGTTAGCTGAGTTTGCTTATAATAATAGTTATCAGGCGAGTATTCGTATGGCACCGTACGAGGCTCTGTATGGACGTAGATGTCGTACTCCTATATGTTGGACTGAGTTGCATGATAGGAAAACTTTGGGTCCAAATTTGGTTTGAGAGACTGAAGATACTGTCAGATTGATCCGTGATCGCTTAAAAGAGGCATTTGATAGGCAGAAATCATACGCAGATAAGCGATGTAAGGATATCGAGTTTGAGGTTGGAGATCAGGTTTTTCTCAAGGTATCCCCATGGAAGAAGGTATTGAGATTTGGACGTAAGGGTAAACTGTGTCCGCGATTTATTGGGTCGTATCGTATTTGAAGAAAGTTGGACATGTTGCTTATCAGCTTGAGTTGCCTTCCCAGCTCAGTCGTATTCATGATGTTTTTCATGTGTCTATGTTGAGGCGATACCGTCCAGATCCGGATTACATCGTCGAGGTTGATGAGGTAGAGCTGAGACATGATTTGTCATTTGAGGAGGAGCCTGTTCAGGTTTTAGACAGGGATGGACGAGTTCTTCGGAATAAGCGTATTCCAATGGTCAAAGTTCAGTGGAGTAATCGTAGTCCCTCAGAAACTACTTGAGAGACTTTGGAGTCGATGGAGGCTCAATTTCCCCATCTATTTCTATAAGGTAAATTTTGAGGACAAAATTTCTTGTAGAGGGGGAGAATTGTAACAACCCAGAAATTTAAAAAATAAAATAAAATATATTTAATTGAAATTTGAGGATTTAATTAAGTAATTTGGTGAAATTAGGGACTAAATTAAAAGTTTTTAAAACTTATAGCTTATTTTAGAGATGAAAGAAATTCAGGGACCAAGCCCTGAATTTACCCCTAGAGTGTCGGCATACACGCATTATAAGCGTGAAATTCATTCTGAATCAGAATGAATTTCACCAAATTTCCTCCCTCAAAGCCCCAACTTCCGACCACAATCCCGACGCCGTTCGACCTTTGATCGTTGTTTTGAAAGCACCATCGTATTCATCATCGAGCGAAAAATAAACCCCTTAAGTTAATTAAAGTGAAACGCTGCCAAACGTCGTGAATTTCAAGTCAAAGTCTCGACATTTTTTTAGCACCATCGCCGAGAAAATCTTAAATTCATCACCGATCGTCGCTCGGTTTTTGACACCTCCCGCACCATCGTGTTCCTTGTGCCGTTCCGAGTTCGCCGGTGTCATCCTTGGTCTCCGTAGACGGTGGCACGTGAGGAGGTGAAGCATTCAATGTTTCCGATTTGTTGAAATCGAGCACTTCACCGTTCAAAATTGTGAATCGAGCTTTGTAAGTGCCTCGAAATTGCTTAAAATAATTTTTAGGATTTTTTCCTTGAATTTACCGATTTCGAAACGTGTCCCACGCGCCGCCACTGCACATGGGGAGGGTTAAAATGATCGGCTTGACTTGTTTTGAACCGGTTTGACCGATTCCAACCCGACCTGATCCGACCCGTTGACCGTTGATCGAGTGATATTTTAGTAATTATTTTGAAAATGGTGATATTTTGGTAATTATTTTGAAAATTGTGCTATTTTCGTAATTTTTTTAAAATGATAATTTCATATATATTTTTATAAAAATGATATTTTAGTAATTATTTTGAAAAGGGTGATATTTTTGTAAATTTTTTAAAAGGGTGATAAATGTGTAAAATGGTTGATCATATCTTGATCAACTTTGACCAGAACTTTGACCGGCCATTAAACGGCCGTTAATCTTTTTCCAGTATATCTATCCTGACATTTTTCGACGTCCCGAATATGTTTTTGGGGTCCGTTTCACCAAATTCGAACCTGAAAGTCAAATCGTCAGTCAAACCCATTGACTTTGATTTTGACCAAGAAATCAAATTTTTGGAAGGTCAAATTTTATGTTTTTCGACGTCCTGAATCTGATTTCGAAGTCCGTTTTGCCAAATTCTGACCTGAAATTCCCGAATCGAGCATGTGAACCCAAAAGTCTTAGTATTTTAGTATTTTGATTATTTATTTGAAATTTGGGTAAGGAATTGATTCAGTAAAAATATTTTATGAAGGTACTCGTGTTTCACCTGAGCAAGGATCAATTAGGTCTGGAGTTGTCCGTTCGTTAGATCAACCTGAACTGCGTACTAAGAGAATTACCCGTAGGTTTCCGTATATTATTTAAATAATATTTAGATTATTTATATTAGGATTCCAATATGGATTGTTCTTATTCGTAGGATCTAGCGCTGCAGTAGAGCGTGATCGACAGACCCAGTAGTAGGCTTCCCTATTGATTTCTCAGACTGTTACAGGTGTGTTTCCTGACAGTATTACATTACTGTTTTAAAATGGTTCATCTGAATACCAAGTATTTGATATCTGATTTACTATATATTCCGATATAATTTTTGGATTAAGGTATTTCATATCGATTTCTGATATCTGAATATTTGACATCTGAATTACCATATATTACTATTTTGAATTTTGATTTCCGTATTTCTGCATATGGTTTCCAAGCATGAAACATTTTTATGTTTTAAGTGATTAAACATTGTTTTCACTTGAATACATTCATGTTTAATATTGTCATTGGGGGGTATTGTTGAAGAAAGATTATCTGCAGACTCCTCGTCTTTGTGCTCAGGGTCTAAATGGCATGTGTTGTTGGGTGTATGGTTCTGGGGAACCTACACATTTATGATGTGAATGAATTGGGGTAGTTTTCATGTTTAAAAATAAAAATATGTTGCATAAACCGATTTTATTGAAATATTTTATCTGTATGTTTTTTTATTATACTGTATGGAGCACACTGGGCTTTTTAGCTCATTCTGTAGTTTTTTTACCCTTTTTCATATAACAGCAGACAATAAGCTAGCAGATTTGGTATAAGGGGAGATCAACTACTTATTTTGTACGAACGTATATCTCTATATGTTTTTCGGTTATGTTTGGTGACATGTATTTGCTATCGTTTTGGATATATCTGTATTATTAATATTTTGTTCTATATTATATCTAATGTATTATAAGTTGTTTTAAATATAAAAAAAATCTTTGAATGGGATATGTGACCACTTAGGTTTGGGTCTAACTTACAGACCGGGTCTGGGGGTTACAGCTTCATCCTCTATTTATAGAAGAAGATTAACCCTAGGACTTGTTGTTGAAATTCCTAGGATACCCCAAACCATGCTTAATTCACGTGAGGATCGGGCAGGGCTGGCAGTGGTCCCCCTGGGCAGCTGGCATTGACCCAGCCTGGGTGGCTGGCTGAGTACTCAACAGGATCCTACTGCACAAGGTAAAGGACAGACATGATCAGCAGCAAGACGGCGTGGTTCAACAAGATCGACTGTAGCAACGTTGATCCCCTCCAGGCAGATTTCTCAAGTCAGAGATCACATGAAAATAGGGACAATTGACTCCAAAAATATATTCTTTCAGTTTGTTCACTCTCGAAATGCCAACCAAGTCGGCATTTTCATTCTGCTCAGCAGTCTCTTTATGTCACGACATTTTCCTTTTACTTTTCCTTGCTCTCAAATCCTGCACATCACTAAACAAACACATTCCTCATAAAGTAGCACTGATTACAAAATAAAATATCGCGGTAAACATAATTCCACCACATGCAACTATATGCTCCTAAATGCATCTATATGGGCCTAAATGGGCTCTTAGACAGTCAATAACTTAAGTGAAAAGGTCCCAAATATGACATTTTTACAGAGTTATCATTCATTCTTCTGGTCTTTCTCTTATCTCTGATGTATCTGTTATGTACTCCAATTCTGCTGGGAACGGTGATCGGAAGCGATTTTTCGGTGTATGTGATCATTCTAAAATCCGAGGACATAAGCGTGAGAATTTCTATAGATTAATCGATTTTCCTACCGATTTCAAATTTTCCAATAAGAAAGGGAGTCATATAGCTTTGGCTTCTAATCGATCTGTTGTTGGTTTTCACAATCAGGCTAATCTTAAGCTACAACAAGTTGTTGATTCCAGTGCTCATGTGTTTACATGAGCCCAGTACAAGCAAATTCTCAATCTGTTGAATAATGAGCCTTTTGTGGATTCAATAGTAAACCTTGTAGGTATTGTTTCTGACAAAAATGGCTTAACTAGTTTTTCTTTCAATTTGATATTGGATACATGGGCCACTAAACACATGTTATATGATTTTCAAAGGTTAATTTATCATATTTCGTGTAACTCAAAATATAGGCTTGTCCATTTACCAAATGGCCAGCTCATATCACGTACATAGGTTCTTTTTCCCTTAGTCAGGATCATTTCATTACCAATGTTTTGTTTGTTACTAAATTTTCTCATAACCTCTTATTTGTTTCCACGTTAGCCAAAGAACTCAATTGTATTATTTCTTTTTTACCCTAATTTTTGTATTCTGCATAATCTCTCCACTAGAAGGATGAATGGGATTGGTAGAGAGTCTCGAGGGCTGTATTTTTTTATTCTTATACTTTTGGTTCTGATATTTCTTATGCTTTTCATTATAATTATGTTTTTTCATGTTCTTCAGCCTCTGATTCTTCAACTTTATTAGTCTTTCAAGTGTTAATAATACTAAGCTTTGGCATGCTTGTTTAGGGCATTCTTCTTTATCCAAATTACATAAAATATCATACTTACAGTCTTACAAGTTTCATCCTGACTATATACTTAAGTGTTATGTTTGCCCTCTTGCTAAACAGTCTAGGTTACCTTTTCCACACAGTACTTCTAGGGTATCTAAACCTTTTGATTTAATCCATATTGATATATAGGGGTCTTATAGGATCTCTACTCATAGTGGTTATAGGTCCTTTCTCACCATTGTTGATAACCATATAAGGATGTCATGGGTTTTCCTGTTGAGACTTAAGAGTAATGTAATTCTTTCTTTAAAACAGTTTTTTGCCTATGTCAAAAACCATTTTTCAGTCATAACCAAATTCATTAGAAGTGACAATGGTTCTGAATTCTTTACCATTGAATGATATTCTTTTTTCTCTTCCTTGCCAATTGTTCATTAAAGTTCTTATATTCACACTCCTCAACAAAATGGTGTTGCTGAAAGAAAACATAAACACTTGCTAGAGGTGGCTAGACCCCTCAAATTTCATTCCCAAGTCCCTGTTAAAATTTGGGGAGAGTGTGTCAACACAAATTGTTACATAATCAGTATGTTATCTTCTTTAGCTGGAAAAAGTCCTTTTAAACTCCTTAATTATAAACCACCTAACCTTTCACATATTAGGGTTTTTGGTTGGTTATGCTATGCCACTCAACCAAACTACAATGATAAATTTTCTCAAAAGTTATATCTTCCATTTTCATGGGATATTCAGCAACTCAAAAAGGATATCTCCTATTCAATCTTGATAAGAAACCTTCTTTGTTAATCGAGATGTGAAGTTTCATAAAGACATTTTCCCTTTTCATTTTCTACTTCTTCATCTTCAGTTTTTTTTCCTATTCAAGATATTTCTGATTCAGATTTTCTGGTTATGCCTTTTCACCCTACTCAGCCCGCTTCTTCCTTGCATCCATCTTCCTCTTCTATACCTCATATTTCTTCAAACCAGTTTGCATTGCCTCAAACTTCAAAAAATGCTTCTTCTGATCCAATTCTTTTTCAAACTCAACCTCTTATTTCTGATGATTATTTGCCAAGTAACATTCATATTGCTCCTAGGCAGTCTACTAGGGTAAAAAAATAACATGTTTGGTTACATGACTATGTACAGTCCTACCAATCTTCCTCTCTTTCAGGTACTTATCCTATTTCCAATTTTCTTTCTTATTCTCATCTACCTATTAAAACTCAACTTTATCTTTCTTCTATTTCTCATTTGGTTGAGCCTAAGACTTATAAAGAAGTCATTCAAAATCCTTCTTGGATTCAAACCATGAATGAGGAGATTTTAGCCTTAAAATCAAATAATACCTGGTCATTGGTTTCTCTGCCTTCTGGTGAGACTCCTATTGGAAGTAAGTGGGTGTAACAGATCAAATACAAATTGAATGGTGAAGTGGAAAGGTTTAAAGCTCGTCTTGTTGCCAAAGGGTACACTAAAAAAGAATGGGTTGATTATGTTGAGACCTTCTCTCCTATAGCAAAATTGGTCACTGTCAGGACAGTTCTTTCTCTTGCTTCCATTCATCATTGGCATCTTTTTCAAATGAATGATTATAATGCATTCCTCCAAGGTGATTTAGTTGAAGAGGTGTACATGTCTTTGCCCGAGGGTTTTTGCAGTCATGGGGAGACTAGGGTGTACAGACTGCAAAAATCCTTGTATGGGATAAAGCAGGCTTCAAGACAGTGGAACATGAAACTGAAAGAGGCACTACTGCTAATAGGTTACTCTTAAAGCAAATTCGACTATTCACTGTTTACTAAATCACAAGGAAGCAAAATTGTCATAACGCACATATATGTGGATGATCTTTTAATAACTGGAAATGACAGTAGTTTAATTGACGAACTCAAAGGAATTTTGAAGAGAAATTTCAAGATAAGATCTTGGTGAACTAAGGTATTTCTTGTTTGGAAATACTGAGATCAAAGATAGGGATAATCATAATCAAATGAAGTATGCCTTTGAATTAATTGAAGAACTGAACTAGGGGTGCTAGGCTGCTGCAATACCTTTGGAACAGAATAAAAAGTTGACGTTGACTTCAGAAGATCCAATTGATAATTCAGAAGATGAATTGTTAAAAGAAAAGACAAGATATCAAAGGTTAATTGGGAAACTAATCTACCTTAATAACACAAGACCTGACATTGCCTATTCAGTGTAGTTGTTAAGCCAATTCATCCAGCAACCAAAGAAATCACATTTTGAGGCAGCCTTAAGGGTGGTTAGGTATATTAAAGGTAGTCCAGGTCTAGGAGTTTTATTAAGTGCAACAAGTCAGTGCTAGCTTCAAGCTTTTATGCCTCAGATTGGGCAACTTGCCCAATGACCAGAAGATCAGTGACTGGTTTTTGCATAAAACTGGGATACTCTTTACTGTCTTGGAAATCTAAGAAACAAAACACAATTGCAAGATCATCAGCTGAGGCAGAATATTGTAGTATGGCAGTAACTGCTGCGGAAATAGTTTGGCTGACATGTTTATTAAGAGAACTTGGTTTCAAAAATATGGGACCAACAAGAAATGATTCTTTTTATTTCACCAAAATTGTTCACTTATTTAAAACATTCAATTAAGATTTAATTCTAAATTCGGAGACGATTTTTATATTTCAAAACTGTTTTCTGCGATGAATATTATTATTTCAAAGTTTGACTGAGTTGCAATTTAATTACGAAAATAACTAAAAACTATTCTTTAAATACTAATAGAGATATTTAATATGATCGGTATAAAAAAATAATAAAAAGAGATTTCTTAGGTTAGTGTAAACTTCAAATAATTTTAAGGGTAAACTATACCATTCACCACTCAACTATGTAGTCCTTCTACTTTTGCCATTGATTTTTTAATTTTGTCAATCAGACCACTTAACTATTTAAATATGTTCAATCATGCCACTAGCCGTTAATGGTTGACGTGGCTGTTAAAGGAATTGACATAATTATACATTTAGTTCTTAATGTTTATACATTCTACCAATTTGGTTCTAATTTAAATTTAATTTAATAAATTAATCCTCTGATCATATTGTGACACATGTCACAACATGAATGTAATGTATTTTTTAATCTAATTATTTATTTCTCACTCAATCATATGGTGATACGTGTCACCATCGGATTGGATGAAAAATTGGAGTAGAAGAAAACTACCAAAGTGGGGAGTTAAGGGGAATCAAACTTGGGAACATTGGATGATAACTGATATAAAATGCAACATATATATATAAGATATTGTGATGAATGAGAAAAAAGAAGTTAAAAAAGAAGTAATAATATATATATATATATTATTTGTTTTAATAAATATATAAAATTATTTGACAAAGTAACATTATATAAACTTAATCATAATTTTAATTTTCTACTAACGTATATAAATTAATTTATTTAATAAATATTTATGAATTGTAACTTAAGTAATAATTTTAATTTTATCGTATAAATTTTTTTATTTTAAAATATTATGAAATTATTTTTAACTAAATTATTTAAAATTTAAATTATTTGATAAATTTAACAACAATTTAATCATCAAATTAGTTTTTTAACTTAAATACACATTCTTCATTTTAACTTTTTTCTCATTCATTACGATAAGTTATATTATATGTTACATTTTGGAACCATGTAGTTCTCCTAGCTTGTTGTTTCGGTATTGGCTTATCATCCCATGCTCCCAAGTTTGATTCCCCTTAACTCCCATTTTGGGAGTTTTTCTTCTACTCCCTTCCTCCAATCCGATGGTGACATGTGTCACTTTCATTACGATAAGTTATATTATATGTTACATTTTGGAACCATGTAGTTCTCCTAGCTTGGTTGTTTCGGTATTGGCTTATCATCCAATGCTCCCAAGTTTGATTCCCCTTAACTCCCCATTTTGGGAGTTTTTCTTCTACTCCAATTTTCCATCCAATCCGATGGTGACATGTGTCACTATATGATTGGGTGGGAAATAAAATAATTAGATTAAAAAAATACATTCCATTCGTGTTGTGACATGTGTCACATTATGATTAGAGGGTTAAATTTATTAAATTAAATTTAAATTAGGATCAAATTGATAGAATATATAAACATTAAGGACTAAATGTATAATTATGTCAATTTCTTTAACGGCCACATCAACCATTAACATCTAGTGGCTTGATTGAACATATTTAAATAATTAAGTGGTTTGATTGACAAAATTGAAAGATCGATGGCAAAAGTAAAAGGAGTACATTAGTTGAGTGGTCAATGATATAGTGTTGAAACATTTTGAAGTTTCGATATAACAAAGTAATATAAATGAATTTTAAGATTTTACAAATGATTTTCTAAATATATTCGATACAATTATTCGAATATCAAAATATTACTCCAAGTCTTTCAAAGTTTAATTTCAATCCTTACTAAATTGTAAAATTGTGTTTTATACTTAAAATATTTTTGAAACAATTTTCGCAAAGTATTTCGAACAAAAAAAGAGCCAAAAATCAAATTTGTGAAGGGATGCACCGATGCACTCATTGATGCATTGATGCACACCTCATTTCGAATGCATTTTATGCATTGATGCACTTCCACGCATCGATGCACTTCCATGCATCGATGCACTTCCACACATCGATGCACTCAGGATTTTATGGAAAAATCGAATGCATTTTATGCATCGATGCACTCCAGGCTTGTTTGAAACATCGAATTCATTTTATGCATCGATGCACCCTTAGTGCATCGATGCACTAAGTGTTCCAACAGTCGAAATATTTGAATTTTACACTTGATGCATCGATTCACCTTGACTATGCATCGATGCACACACGCTCTCAACTGATTTTATTAATTATTTTCATACAATAACGACTTTATTAACTCCACTAATAATCCCCAGTGTTCAGAAATGATCCAAGGAGTATTTAAACAAGCTTAGAAGCCATCGATCAATAACAAGAAACAAGAATCAAGAGAGAATCAAAGAGAAAGCATTAAACCTCAAGTTTGAGCATTTTCAAGCATATTTTCATTCAATATTCATTTTTTCTTTCAAGAACACTTATTGTACTCAATTGTATTATTCTTGAGTGTTCTTTCTTTGTTCTAGAATTGTGCAAACATCTTTCCTTGTGAGGATTTTCTTGTAAGTTTGCAAAATTTGTATTGTTCTCTTTGGGATAGAGTGTTCTCAAGAATTTGGGGTATAATTCTTGAGGGATTTGTAAGGTTACTCTTTGTCCTCAAAAGAAATACAAATTAGTGAATTTATGGAAAATCCTTAGTGTGGATAGCTAAGGTAGTGGACGTAGACTTTGGTTGAGAAAGTCAAACCACTCTAAATCGCTGTACAAATATTTTCATTTTTCTGCAAAAGCTTCCACCGAAATTTTTATTGCCAATTCACCCCACTCTTGGCATATTCCGTCGATCGATTAACTCAACAATTGGTATCAAAGCCTCACTCACTTGAAGGTTTAATCGCCTCTTGAGTCGATTTGGGAATAGTTATATCAATAATCAAGTCATCAATGGCCTCCACTTCAAACTCCGACTTCGGTCTTGATTAATTACCCGTCAACAAGCCTCATTTCTTCAATGGAGCTAATTATGCTTATTGGAAGAATAGGATGATGTACTTCATTCAAGCAAGTGACATGGGAGCATGGAATATCATAGAAGACGGATACATCAACCTTCAACTCATCCAGGATTGTGGAGTGAAGGAGAGACATGAATGTTCCAGCTCAACTCCAAGGCTATCCATATTATTTTTTGTGCTCTTGGACTGGATGAATACGAGAGAGTTTCATCTTGTACAACCTCCAAAGAGATATGGGACAAACTATAAGTCACCCATGAAGGTACAAATGAGGTAAAAGATAAAATTAGTCTTCTAACTCATAGCTATGAAAATTTCAGGATGAAACCGGATGAAGATGTCAAAGCTATGACAGATAGATTCTCCACAATTGTCAATAGTCTCAAATCATATGGAGAAATTATTCCAAATGACAAGCTTGTAAGGAAGTTAGTTTACTCTCTTCCAAAAGCTTGGCAATCAAAGAAGACGACAATCATCGAGGCTACGAACTTAAAATCCTTATCCCTCGATGAGCTTATTGGCTCTCTCCTCACGCATGAAATGATGCTTAAAGAAGATGAAGACCTAGAGAAAATAGACGAGCCAAAGAAGGAGTTAGAAAAGAAGAAGAACGTGGGAGTTTCTCTCAAGTCAACAAAATGAGAGTGATTCAGATAAAATGAAGATGATAAGGAAATGGCATTGTTTGCCAAACGGTTCAGAAATTAATGAGGCCAAACCGAGGAAGAAAATTCAAACGAAATAAAGGCTTCAAGAATGAACCAAAAGAGAATGACCCGATCATTTACTATGAATGCAAAAAGCTGGGGCATGTCAAATATGATTGCCCATAATTGAAGAAAAAAGGTCAATCAAAGAATAAGCACAAGGCTCACGTGGCTACATGGAGCGATGAAGAAGGTTCCGATGAAGAGGAACAAGAAGTAGCAAACTTGTGCTTGATAGCATTCGAGGAAGATTCTCAGGTAACCTCTAGCTCATTTAATTTTGAAGATTATTCATTTGATGAGCTATTAGAGGATATATTGGGTTGGCTTCGGATTATGAGAAATTATTTTTAAAATATAAAAATGATATTTCAAAATTAAAAAATGAAAATAATCTCATATCCAAGACCAACAATGATCTTGAAAGTAAAATCAAAGATTGCAAATCAAACTAGAAGAGTTTGAAAGAAAAATTCTGATTTGTATAATTTACTTTCAAAGGTCAATGATGATCATCAAAAGAAAATTGATGATCTTAAAGCTTCTTTTGATAAAGTTGGAACAAAACATTTTGGAAATAGAGAAAGTTCAAAATCCAACTTTGTTACAAAAAGTTTTAAAAACTACAATCATAGAGGTCCTCAACGAACCTTAAATAGAAAAATCGCTAGAAGTATATGGGTTCCTAAAGAACTCATTACTACTAAAGATAAGGATATCTTACACAAATGGATACCTAAGGGGACTAGGATTTTGGAAACTAATGAATATGAACCCAAAAAAATTTGGGTACCAAAAATAAAAAATTAATCTATGTTTGTAGGAAAAGGAGCATTACTACAAGGCACGTGAAACAAATTCTAACTCATGGTGCCTTGATAGTGGATGCTCAAGACACATGACTGGAGACAAGAGCCGGTTCATAGAGTTTAATGCCAAAAATAGAGGAGAGATGACTTTTGGTGATAATTCAAAAGGTCACATTGAAGGTATAGGTACAATAAGTAATACATCTTCCATACAAATTAAAAATGTTATATATGTGAATGAATTAAAGCATAATCTTTTGAGTATTAGTCAATTATGTGATAAGAGATTCAATGTCATGTTTGAAATTAATGGTTGTAAAGTTATTGACATTGCATCTAATTAGATTATGTTTGTTGGTCATAGAATATGAAACATATATATGGTGCATTTGGATTCTATAGATATAACTATTTTATGTGTAGTTGCTAAGGATGAGCATGATAGTTGGTTATGGCATAGGAGACTAGGACATGCTAGTATGAGTGTTTTACAATGATTAATTCAAGGAGATTTAGTTCGAGGGTTGCCTAAACTAAAATTTGATAATGATAAAATCTATTATGCTTGTGCTAAAGGAAAATAAAAGTGAACTTCTTTTAAATCTATTAATGACGTATACACTAGTAGAGTATTACAATTGATCCATTTAGACCTTTTTGGGCCATTTAGAACTACTAGCTTGGGTGGAAAACAATATGCATTTATCTTGGTAAATGACTATTCTAGATATACTTGGGTTATGTTCTTAAGTACTAAAGATGAAGCATTAGAAAAATTCATCACGTTTTCAAAAGTAATTCAAAACGAAAAAGGTTACTCTATAACTAGTGTTAGGAGTGATCATGGCACTGAATTTGAAAATCTTGGATTTATTGAGTTTTGTAATTCTAATGGTATTAGCCATAATATTTCAGCACCTAGAACCCCTCAACAAAATGGAGTTATTGAGAGGAAAAATCGAACTTTAGAAGAAATGACTAGAACCATGCTTTGTGAAAACAATTTGCCAAAATATTTTTGGGCGAAAGCCACCAATACCGTTTGTTATGTTATTAATCGAGTAATGATTAGGTCTATTTTGAAGAAAACTCCATATGAAACTTTTTAAAAATAAAAAGCCTAACATTAGTTATTTTCATCCTTTTGGATGTAAATGTTTTGTTTTAAACAACGATAAATAAAATCTTGGCAAATTTGATGCTAAAAGTGATGAAGGAATATTTTTTGTTATTCCTTAAACTCTAAAGCTTATCGAGTATTTAATAAAAGAACTTTAGTTGTGAAGAGTCTATACATGTTGTTCTCGATGATAATTCCCTTCCGATGAAGGATTCTTGTGTGAATGATGATGTAGGTATTATAAACATAAATGACGTTGGACATGACGTTCGAGAACCATCATCAAAGGAAACAAAAGATAAGAAACTCAAGATCCTCTCGAGAATCCAACCATTGAAGAAAGGGAAGTTTCTTATCTAAGGGAATATAACTATGTCAAGGATGGTGAAATAATAGGTGATCCATCCAAAGGGGTAACAACTCGATCTTCTCTTAGAAATATATGTAATTATGTTGCATTTATTTCATGCATAGAGCCTAAGAATATTAAAGAAGCTTTAAACGATGAACATTGGATTATGGCTATGCAAGAAGAGTTAAATCAATTTGAGAGAAGTAGAGTATGGACATAGTTGAAAGGCCTTGTAATAAATCTACGTAGGTACTAAATGAGTATTTATGAATAAGCTTGATGAAAGTGGTAATAGTGAGAAACAAGGCTAGACTTGTTGCTCAAGGGTATACTCAAGAAGAGGGCATAGACTATGATGAAACATACACTCCCGTAGATAGAATGGAAGCAATTAGAATGTTATTAGCATTTGCATGTTTCAATGAGTTTAAATTATATCAAATGGATGTTAAAAGTGCATTTTAAATGGTTTTATAAAAAAAGAAGGTATGTGGAACAACCTCCTGGTTTTGAAGATTCAAAATTTCCAAATCTGTTTTTAAATTGACAAAGCACTTTATGGTTTAAAACAAGCTCCTAGAGCTTGGTATGAAATTGTCAAACTTTTTAATTGAAAAAGGTTTTTCAAAATGGAAGGTTGACACTACATTGTTTTTAAAGCATAAAGGTAAAGATTTATTAGTAGTTCAAATTTATGTTGATGATATATATTTTGGTTCTACTAGATGTTCTTTGCCAAAAATTTTCTAAGCTAATGCAAAGTGAATTCGAGATGACATGATGGGAGAGCTCTCATTTTTCTTGGGGCTCCAAATCAAGCAAAGAAACGATGGCATCTTCATCAATCAAGTCAAGTACGTCAAGGATATGCTCAAGAAGTTGGACTGGAAAATGGGAAACTCATGTCACTCCAATGAGCTCATCTATAAAGCTTGACAAAGATGAAGGAGGTAAATGTGTGGATATTAAATTGTATAGGTCAATGATTGGCTCTTTATTTTATCTAACCGCAAGTACACCAGACATATGTTTAGTGTTTGCTTATGTGCTAGATTTCAATCATGCCCCAAGGAATCACATTTACTAGCTGTTAAGAGGATCTTTAGATACCTTAGGGACACTCCTAGTTAGGACTTTGGTATCCTAGAGACTCTAGCTTTGGCTTGCATGCTTCTCAGATGCAGAATATGGAGGATGCAAATTAGATAGGAAAAAGCACCTCCGGTACTTGCCAATTCCTAGGAAATATGTGATTTCTTGGTTTTCAAAGAAACAAAATTACGTTGCATTATCTACCACTGAAGCGGAATACATTTGCCGGTAGTTTCTTTACAAAACCTTTAGACAAAGAAAGATTTTGGACAAGTAGGAGAGAATTAGGTTTAACTGACCTATCTTCACTTAGTGTTTAAAATTTTTAGCACTTTTCAAATTAGATTTAAAAATGCTTATAAAATAACATTTTTAAATGCATTCTATAGTTAGGGGGAGTTTATGATCTTTGGTGAAAATTAATATATTCAAATATAGTTAAGGATAAAATTGATTGATTGAACATGATTAATTTTCAATATATGAGTTGTCAATACCACTAGAGCTAAATAATTTAGCATTTTAAGTGTTTAAAACAAATTTTTGACATTTTTGTGCATAATGCATCGATACACTATGAAGATTCATCGATGCATCCCTATGAATGTGCATCGATACACCATGAAGATGCACCGATGCACTCCTTGAATGTGCGCACTCCTTGAATGTGCATCGATGCACTCAGCAGTGCATCGATACACCCGTCGAGATTTTGGGCTTATTTTCTTCATTTTTCACAAACCCTCTACCCTAAACACTCCCCGCCGTTCATCCCTCTCTCACTCTAAACTCTCCATTTTCCTCAAATCAACATATTCTAGACATATTTCGATCATTCTTCATCTCCAAAACCTGCTTGCATCAGTAAATCGTGCAAAACAACATCTCATTCTCACAAAATCTGAAATTTCAAGGTAAATTTTTCTAAAACCCCTGTCTTATTAATTTTTGAACTTAGGACTAGTTTTGATTAGTTCTAGGATGAACATTACATCGGGCATTTTTAGTGTAAACTAGATTTTATAACTAATTTCATCAAAAAAAACAATTTTTCAAAAATATTGGAAATTTCGAAATAAAAAATCGAAAATCATTGATTTAATTTAGATGTTTTTTTTATTCAATTGTGTTTTTTTCATGAAAACTATATGGTATGATTTTTCAAACATTATTTTCAAAATATTTTTTCAAAATTTGCCCATTAGGATTTGATTTAGAGAATCTTGAAATATTGCGGACTCAATTTTGGGATTGATTATATTGCGTACATTTGTTTCAAAATTGCAGGTTATATTCCTTATTTCAATTTCCTAAATCATGTCAAACCCTAAACGACCTAGGTCCTCTTCAAGTCGATCAAATCGCCCCTATTCCTCCTCCTCCACAAAATCCAAACCCAAACGAACCTGAGTTAACCATTCTTAACTCTTGCTTTAACCAACCTAGTCATCGTAGAGTTGAATTATATGATAGGTTCGTTAGTCATTTTCAATCCTACAAAATTCGAGAGGAACGTATCCCTTCCATTCAAGCAATGGAAGATATTAACTTTAAATATCTTCATGT